>NW_009260761.1:498957-501894 GCF_000687185.1 Egretta garzetta
CCGTCACGGGGCTGGAGGCGCTGGGGGCCGAGGCCCTTCCCTGCCGTGTCTCCGGGCCATTTGCTCACCCCCCAGAGCTGCAGGTGCTTTGGGGGTAGTGGTGTCACCCCATTGCATCTCAGCGAGGGGGATGCTGAGCGTGGGGATGCGGTGGGGCCGATGGGTGGGCAAGTGCCTCCCTCTTCCTTGCCTCTCCTTGCAGGTTTTCTCCCAGAGCTGCTGGCAGTGAGCTCCTGCTGCCCGCAGCCCACTAGTGAAGAACCCACAGGAGCTGCCTAACTTTATCCTGGCAGGTTGGGTTGTGCAAGGAAGCAGAGGGACGGCGGGGTGCTGAAGATCTTTGTGGCTTCCTGCGAGCGGCAACGTGCCTGGCTAGATCTCCGTGCCGTGGGCAGAGCTTGGAAGGGGATCACAGCCTGCTCCTTCCCCACCTCGTCCCGGGCAGGCTCAGGCCATCAGGTGAGCATCACCTCCGCCCTGCCACCTCACATCCCAAAACGCAGGGCAGGGCACCGGGGTCCTGGGGGATCACCATTGGGATACCCACAAACAACAACTGGAGCATTCCCACCCCAAAAAGGGTCTGCCAGCATCTCTGCAGCCAGGACCCTGCTCCGGGGTCAGCCAGGGCCAGTGAGGGAACAGCAAAACCAAAATGGTCCCTTGAGCCCTTCGCTCATCTCGGCAACAGGCTGCGATGCTTCGTTGGCTATCAAAGCATCCAGGACCATCGCAGGCTCGTTATAACTGGATCCCCAGGAGCCTGTAGTAGTTTTTTCCCTCTATTGGCTAATAGGTTAATAACCTGCTGGCACTTGACAGAGGTCCAGCATCTTCTGTGTTTCCCTCCATGTGACTGATTAAAATGCCCCTTCTCCTCCTTTCCCAACCCGGCTGTGCTCCGCTGCCGTGTCACACGTGCGGAGAATCGGATACGGCTGCTAATCTGCTTGCCACCCCACTCCTGCCTGCCTGCTCGGCCTTTTAAGCACACTGGCTCTCTGTTTCTCTGCTCCGTGGCGCTGAGGGCCGGCGCGGAGGCTCTCTGAGCTGAGCCGCCCGTGCCTTCCTCGGGGACGGGGTGGGCAGCGCCCGATGGAGGGGAAAATGCTGTCACTGTGGGTCATGCTCGCAAAGGGAAGGGCGGTTTTGTGATGGGAAGGGGAGCTGGACGGCGTGCAGTCCCCTGCTGCAGGCTGATGGCCTCGCCGTGCCTCAGTTTCCCCTGCCTCTAGCACAGGCACATTAGAGGGAAAGGGAAATGTCACTGCAGGAAAGGGTGGCTGGCGGGTTAATTAATGTATGGTTGCAAAGTGCTTGCAAATCTCCGAGGAAAATGGTCGACGTGGGTGCCAAGTGTAAAGGATCCTGGAAACACTAAGTGCCTGCAAATGCTGCCTTAGTTCTTCAGGCTCTAAAGCTCAAAGAGTGCCCAAGAGGCACGGAAAATATTCTTTCAGCTCATATGATGCATTACCCACAGCCTGGAATAAATCTCCCTTTTTGCTCTTGCTTTCCAGACCAGCTGTTTGTTTGCTTTCCCCTTTTGGATTTCATTGCTTTAGCTGAAGCAGGGAATGGCTACAAGTTGGGGGGGGGGGGAAAAACAACTCACCCCAGCTTTTGTGAAAGGTTTTGGCAGCAGGCATCTGTGCAGGGAGAGCTCTTGGCCTGTTTGTTCTGCCTGTTACACGCTAGTTTTGAGCAGAGCCTACAAACCGGGCTCCGGGTGACGGCATCGCGATGCCTGCGGTACACTTTTGAGGTTTCAGAGGGAACACTCGAAGGGCTGGGCGGCTTGAGCCCCGGCGGCGTGTCCTGGGGAGCATGTCGGTAGGACTCCCAGCCTTGTGTAAGGGAGAGGCTTTGCTGGCTGCCTTCCTCCGGGAAAGCGGGGCTCTGCCTTCTCCCTTTGCGCTGGGGAGCGCAGCGATCTGCCAGCAGCAGCGTGTTTTGGCACCGGGCTGCTGCTTCGGGGATGGGGAGGGTGGAAGAGCAACGAGCCCCCTGGGCCCTGCTCAAGGCTGCCTTTTCTCCTTGCCCAAATTACACAGGGGAGAAAGATGGAGGTCTGTGAGTCGTGCTGTGGTGGGCCCGGTACCAGCGCTGGGCAAAGCACCAGCTGCTTCCAGTTTGGAGCAGGAATTGTTTCCATAGCTGTTTGTTTGCTTCTTCTGGGAGGCTTGTTATGATGCTCGCAAAAGCCAGCACGATAACACAAGAGTCGCTGGGGAGCAGAGGGCCCTGCAAAGGCGACGCTTCCCGGCCAGATGAAGCAAGGCAGCTTGGCCCTTCGGCAAGGGCTCGTGTTTGCGGGGTGACGAGTGAGTTGTCACCAGCCGTGCGATTCACCACCGTCCCTCACGGAGGAGGTGTTGTCCCCCTGAGACCACACGCCAGCCTTGGTGTCAGGCAGCCCAAGGACCGGGCATCGCTCTTCACAGAATCCCGGAATGGCAAGGGTTGGAAGGGACCTCGGGAGATCACCCAGACCAGCCCCCCTGCTCAAGCAGGCTCACCCAGAGCAGGGGGCACAGGACAGCGTCTAGGCGGGCTTTGAATATCTCCAGAGAAGGAGACTCCACAGCCCCCCTGGGCAGCCTGGGCCAGGGCTCCATCACCCTCAGAGTCAAGAAGTTCTTCCTCATATTCAACTGAAACCTCTTGTGCTTCAGTTTGTGCCCATTGCCCCTTGTCCTGTTGCTGGGCACCACTGAGAAGAGTCTGGCTCCATCCTCTTGAGGGTGGATGTGCTCCCCAGGAGTGCTGAAGTGCCTCCCCTGAGACAAGACCCTTTGGTGAAATCTCCTCTGTCCTGCACCAGCCAGGGCTGGGTTTTAATCATAGAGTCATAGAATGTTTTGGGTGGGAAGGGACCCCTAGAGCCCACCCAGCCCACCCCCCCTGCAGGAGCAGGGACACCGCTAACCACATCAG
>NW_009260761.1:501939-504642 GCF_000687185.1 Egretta garzetta
TAAAAAGCTTGTCCCCCCCTCTCCTCTGGGCCCCCTTTAAGCCCTGACCGGCCGCACTCAGCTCTGCCCGCAGCCTTCTCTTCTCCAGGCTGAACACCCCCAACTCTCCCAGCCTGGCCTCAGAGCAGAGGGGCTCCAGCCCTCGGAGCATTTTAGTAGCCCTCTTTTAAAGGACATTCTCTCCCAGCCTTAGCTTTTCTCACTCCGTGGTGTCTTGCTCGCTCCGGGTCTCCTGCCTGCCCGAAGGAAGGCATGGTCAGAGCCCATCCTGCTGGTCGGTGCTGGGTGGGAGCGCAGGTCTGCAGGCAGAGATGCCCGTGCCGTACTTCGGAGCTGGGAGCTGCCTTTCTCCTCGCCTCCCCTCGGGCACGCTGCTGGCCTCCTCTCCGCCTGCGGTCACCGGTGGCTGTTCAGCGCTAATGGATTTCAAACCCCATGTCTCCACCGAGAGACAGCTCTACTGAGAGATGTCGATTCCAGAGCTCGGGAGCGGCCGCGCGGACAGGACCAGAGCTGTGAATTAGAGAATGTTTAATCCCGTACTTTGGGGATGGTAAGTGCTACGCGCCCTGCTGCTGAGAGCCTGGGGTGAGGCAGCGGCTGCACCCACCCCATCCTGAAGTGGAGGCTTCCTGGAATACTCAGAAAAAGGTAAATTTTGTGGCGTTTCTCCTCCTGACGGGATCTGAAGCTCTTAATGACGCTGAGAGCCTTCTCCTGGCTTCTCTAAGCGTGGTGGCGGTTCGGCTGGGCACCGTCGGTCTGGCCCCCGTGCTCAGGAGTCCCTGGGGGATCAGTTCCCGCAGCTTTTAGCCTGCGCTAAAGTTGGAGCTTATCTAGAAAAATAAAATTGTAGCGCTGCTCGAATTTTAGCTCGATGCTGCTGAGGAGTGAGTGTGGACATCTCAAGGGGAAACCCAGGGCCTGAGGTGCCGCAGCGTCGATGTCCCAGGGGCTTCCGCAGGTGCTCATAGGGCTCCATGGGTGACATCTCAAAGCCAGCGAGGAGGTGACATGAGACATCCCAAAGCAGGCGACCTTGCTCTTCTATTTTGCTTTTTTCCCCCTGCCCATTTTGAAGTGATCTTGGTTCATGTTTTTCCTTTTATGCTGGGGTGGAAGGAGGGAAAACAGAGGGAGAGGGAGAAGGAGAGGGAGAAGGGAAGGGAGAAGGGGAGGGAGAGGGAGAGGAAAAAGGAGAGGAAGAGGAAAAGGGAGAGGAAGAGGAAAAGGGAGAGGGAGAGGGAGAGGGAGAGGGAGAGGAGAGAGGCTTTGCCTGTGTTGCAGCTCACCCAGAAGAAGACCTTCCAGATCAGAAAGGCTTAGGGAAGCAGGCTGAAGAAGGCTGGCCCAAGGCCTGGATCCGTCATTGCCTGGGAGATGCAGCAGGAGCTTAATTGGAGAGAGGAGCTTTTCAATTTGATTTGATTTGATGTGAATCTTACATTTAAGACAAAAGCCTCATGCCTTATTATCTGACCACGCTGTCTGCTGCTCACTTCGTGCTGCCAGAGCACCCTGCTCTCTGACCCCAGAAGCCCATAACCACAACAAATTCCCACCACCAGCGCAGAGGCTGCTACCGAGCGGGACAGCGAGGTCGTCCCTTCCTGAGGGTGACACTCCCACAGCGTCATCACTGTTTCTCAGAAAGCACCAGTACCCGTCTCATCCTTGTCCCCACTGCCTTTTTCTCAGGCTTTGGGGCCTTTTTGCTTCCATGGTGATGTATTGCAGGTCTGTCTGAAAACACAAGCTCGGTGCTTGGATTCTGCAGGGAGATGCAGATCATCTCGCTGGGAGAGAGCGAGGATGGGAGTCTGCCAGAGCGTTTGGAGGTGTTTCAACTTCTGATTTGAATTTCTAACCCAAACTGATGGCTGTCCGCAGAGAATTTTTGGAGGCTGTTTATTCAGGGGGCAAATGCTTTCGCAGTCAAAGTTGCTGCAGGGACTTCCTGGTGCTGCGGCCGCGCGGCGTAAGCGAGCGGAGAGAGGCGAGAAGGGCCCCGTGCTCCTGGCGGAAGCACCTTAAAACACCAAAGCTACGTAAGAAAAGGTTTCTCCAGCCCGTTTAACCGCCCAGATATGAACTCGAATTCAGGTGCGCTCCCCTGTGCTGCAGGACAAAGTACCCCGAGTCCTGCCGCACCTTGGCACCGAAGCAAAACAGCAGGCTTTTATCGCGGCGGCGTAGATAGCTATTCCGGAGAGATAGGAGCCCGGAGACGGGCAGCCTGGGAAAAAAAAAAAAAAAAAAGAAAACATCTTAGAGTCCACGCCTGCCCTTTGGATACTGGACGTACAGGGGACATATCCTTTCGATACTGGGAAACTGCTGAATTTCAGAGGGGTGGGGGGGTTGTCTACACACACACGTCCTTATATACATACCCATGCGTGTGTGTGTGTATATATATATATTTACACCTGTAAGCGGTGACTGCCAACAGAGAGGAGGTTTTTGGCTGGGTTAGGGTGCACCGTGGAGGACACGGGATGGATTGAGCGAACAGGACCAGTCCACGCTTTCGTGCAGAGCCATGATATAACCTAGAGCTCCCTTTAGAGCTGTAATATTTACTGAGGTGTCCGTGCAAACCCGGGGCTGGGTGGCAGCTCAGCGCCGTGGCGGGGGTGTTGCTCTCCCTCCACCAGCGCGTTTGCTAAAGCACCCAAAGCCTGGGCTGGGAGGGGGGGTTGG
>NW_009260761.1:505897-515625 GCF_000687185.1 Egretta garzetta
GGGGGGGATGCGAAAGCGCGCTGATGCTCTGATGCTTGGGATGCAGGGCTTCACCTATGGTGGGGTGGGGGGGTTGGCCAGTGGTCCTACCCGCTTCGGGGATGTACATCTCTGCCGAAAAGTCGTGCGTGGGCACGACGGAAGGAACGCATGGGCTGGGCGCCACGTGCCCCCTTGGCTGGCAGCAAAGCTGCTGGGCTGGGGTTGCTCCAGGTCCTGCTCAAGAAAACGCTCCGAGCTGGCGGTGGGATGCTGGGGAAGATCGCAGCAAGCGGTTCTTTCCGTTCCTGAGCAAACCAGCTGCTTTCACGCTGCCGAAAAGTCGTGCGTGGGCACGACGGAAGGAACGCATGGGCTGGGCGCCACGTGCCCCCTTGGCTGGCAGCAAAGCTGCTGGGCTGGGGTTGCTCCAGGTCCTGCTCAAGAAAACGCTCCGAGCTGGCGGTGGGATGCTGGGGAAGATCGCAGCAAGCGGTTCTTTCCGTTCCTGAGCAAACCAGCTGCTTTCACGGGGAACCTGGGCCAGGCAGGAACGCTGAGAGCTCCGTGTGGAGCCCTTTTGTGCTGTCCTCCCCACCCCTGGATTTAAATCTGAGCCTCTAAGTTAAATCTGAGCCTCTCACCCCTCCTAGGTGCTAATACTGCCCGACTACCAGCGCCTTGCTCTGTACTCACCGGTGCTCCCACTTGCCTCTCGGGAACAGGCTGTGGAACTGCGGGCTGTGTGGGAAGGCAGCGGTGGCCAAGCCCTGGGGCTGTGGGATCGCAGACAAGTGAGCCTGTATCCTTGAGCCCCGTAGATTTCCCCAGGGCTAGGGGCTGCAGGAGAAATTCGTGCAGCTGTTGGGCCACAGCTGGATGCGCTTCCCAGCTGCTCCCAAGCAGGAAGCAGCCCGACGGCCCCTCAGTTGCCTGTTGCGAGCCAACACAATTGAGGGACTTCTGTGAATGCCGACACGGGAAATCCCACTCCCCTCCTGCACCGCATCCCGGCTCGGCGGCATCGTTTCCGCTCGCCCGCCGCTGCGAGCTGCCAGACCGCCTCGGGCTCCCTTGAGCCTGCCTTCACTACAAAGCTATCTCAGAGGACGTGCGTAGGCCGGGATGCTTTTCTCTGGGGTTTACTGGTTGTTCCAGTGTGGCTCCGGGGCAGATAGAATCATAGAATCATAGAATCATAGAATCACTTTGGTTGGAAAAGACCTTTAAGATCATCAAGTCCAACCGTTAACCTAACCCTGCCATCCCACCACTAAACCCTGGCCCTAAGCACCTCATCTATCCTTCTTTTAAATCCCTCCAGGGATGGGGACTCGACCACCTCCCTAGGCAGCCCATTCCAGAGCCTGACAACCCTTTCGGTGAAGAAGTTTTTCCTAATGTCTAGCCTAAACCTGCCCTGGCGTAACTTCAAACCTTTCCCCCTCGTCCTATCGTCATAGGTAGGCTTGCCTTGGGTTGCCGAGAAGGTCTTCACAGAGCAGGGGCACTTTCCATGCGGCACCGAGGGCTGTAACATCGGCCCCGGATGATGGTTTGCAGAGTGGCTGCTCCCCCCTCAGCTAGCAGAGATGAGAGGCGAGGGCCTACGCTGTACCAGGCACCTGGAGCGAAGAGGATGAAGAAATTCACTCCAGCCTGGACCAGGAAATGTAGCGCCAGCACGTAGGGCAGTGTGGCACCTCCATCCCACAGTTGTCCCTCTTCTCCCTCCCCACGCTGTGTAATTAACTACTGGCATCTTTTCCCCATCGTGGCATCCTTGCTCTCATTATCTTGGGCTGGGAGGTATTAATGAGCCTCTTCCTCTTTGAAGATGAGCCAAGGGCTTTGTTCTTGCCCTGGCCTGACCTGTCTCCCTCCTTGTTGTGGTCTGGGGGGAAGCCAGGGCACAGAGGACAAGGTACCCGTTCACGCACTCCCGTGCTGCACCCTCCTCGCTCTGCCTGGCCCCACTCCCAGCTCCGCTGGCAGAGGCAGGGCTGGGGACCAGCCCGTCAGGCCAGAGGGAGCCCAGGGGCACCCATTTGCCCTGTCCAGATGGGAAGGCACAGGGCATGGGCTTTGGGAAGCCAACAAGTAGCCTCCGGTGCTTTCTCTAGGAGAGATGTCGCTCTTGGTTGTTTTCGTCCGAGCATAACATCCAGGTCCTTGGCAAGTGTTAAGGAAGCTGCAACACCCGCTCTTATCATCAGAGTGCTGTTTGCTTGCTGTCCTGGCCAGCTCAGTGCTGACCCCGCAGTGCAAACTCCGCTCACCGCCCCGCGCCTTCCTGAGCACCCCCCCCAGCGCCTTGCTCTGCCCTGCGGCTGGGGCTGCAGGACCACAGGCTCTCGAGGTCGCATCTCCATGCTAACTCATACCGGGCTGCCGGCAAGCTCAGGCTCAAAGCGCTGTGCGGAGTCGGCTACAGGCATTTGCAGCCGGGCAGGAGTCAGGGGTTTAACAGCCACGCAGCTATTAGGATTTGATTAAGCAGTGCGATAAAGACCTAAGTGCTTTCTAAGTTAACAGTACGCAAGACGTGGGATGGAGAAAGACGCGTGCAGAGTTGGGGTAGACCCTGGGTGGGTTTGGTTACATCAGGATGCGTGGTCCGAAGGGCCCCCGCTGCCCCCGGCTGAGGTTGCAGTGCAGCACTGCACCCCATCTCCCACTCCAGACCCCCCAGATTGGCTGTACATGGATGGGCTCTGGGGTCCCTGCGTGGGAGAGGAGCTGCGGTGCTGGGTGAGGAACACGTACGAGGGTTGTTGCTCCCATGAGATAAGGGAAGCTGTCGTGTGGGGATAGCGCTCGCCCTCTGTAACTTCATTGCTGGTGCTGGTGGTGTGAAGAACATCACTGTTGTGACATTTTGGTCTTGCTCCAGTTTGGAGCAGGCTTTTCCTTGGTCTCACCGATCCCTGAGAAAGGGGAGGCTCAAAGCACTGGGTGTGCGTGGCTGTCATGCACCATCTGGGCACAAATCTGAGAGCCTGGCACTCAGGGCGCAGTGCTCGAGGCTCTTTCAGCCTCTTCCTTAGGCTATGGGTGAGCACTGTCAGGCTTCATCTCCAGGAGACTGGGTTTTTTTGAGGCCAAAGGGGAGCAGAGACCTCTCGCCTGCCTGCCGGCTCATGCAGTAGAAGCCAGCAGGAAATTAGGCAGATTTCCGCAGAGCCTTCTTGCCTTCTTCCCACCACACCGCCGCCAGTAGGATTTGCTTGAGTTCATTTCCTTTAGGACTTGTCTGATGGGAAAGCCCCTCGCTGTGAAATTTCCAGCTGGAAATTCATGGATCAAACCGACCGGGAAGGCAGAGAGGGAGGAGGCAGGCGGGGGCTGGAGGTGGAGAAGAGCAAGGCTGGGAGGGATGCGGCTGGGTCGGGAGCGGCAGCAGGACCGGAGGCCACGTACCAAGGCTGAGTCACAGCAGCAGGACTGGGTCATCAGCCGTGTTGCGCCGAGGACAAGGCATCAACCTGAATGTGTACCAGTGTCCCCGGACTGCCACCGAAATGCCCCCAGCCTCCTGCAAGGCTGCTGGGAAGAGGGGCATCCCACCCGGGCCACCCCACTTGGCTTCTTCCGCTGCTGCCCATGCTGCGGCTCCGAGCGTGGTCCTCACCCCTGCCTGGGTCATCACGCCTAGCACAGCCACCCACCGATGCCGCGCAGGGACAGGGAGCTGATTACGCCTGTGGCCGAGGGTCGGCTCACCTGAAGGAGCTCAAAGATGGTGAGGGCTTTGGGGTGGGCAGCCCCGTTTGAGTTTTGCTAGAGGTTTCCTTGTGGGAAACCCTCGTGAGAGGAGCTCCTTCCTTTTAGGCTTGGGGCTTACCCCTGTGGAACAGCTCAGGGAGGCAGGAGGGACTGGTGGCACAGCTCCCTTCTTGGTCCCGGCCAGGGACTCATGGTTGAGGGAGCTGCCTGCCCTGCCTTCGACAGCCCTTGTCTTTTCCTGGCCTCAGGACCAAGGTGGAGGCAATTCCATGTTTTTGCCTGGGGTAGCCTCCCCTGGTGCTGTGGATGGGCTCCCTGATGGTATTTGCTCCAGACGGGACCTCTGCCGCCTCGGGGAGCCTGCTGCTGTGGGGAACATGTGGGGAGCACGGTGCTTTCAGCCCATCAGGGTTTGTGGGTGTTGGGCTGCGGCTGAGGGCGGCGGGGTTGGGTAGATCTCCCCGCTGTCCTGATGAGAGCAGGAGCGTTATCCATTAACCACGGGAGGAGGCAGACCAGCAGCAACAACAGCCAACCAAGCTATTAAGAAGCGATCCACCCTCCCTTGCAGCTTCTCCTTCCCGTCTTCACACCCGCTCCTCATGGCAGCACAAGGCCAGTGTGACTGCGTGGTGAATCACTCCAGGGGATCGATCTGCCGTGAGCACGTTCCCGAACGGGGCTGTTACCCCCGAGGCACTGGGTGCGGGGTGCCTGGGCGATGCGGGGCAGGAGCTGTGCCTCGCAGGGGGTCGAGGGAGCAGCCCTAGGACCCCAGCCTGAGCGCTGCAGCTGGGCTTGCTCCGAAAGACCAGCCTTTGACCAGAAACAACACCCACAGCAGTAAATTGCCTGGCCTTGTGTCGATAAAAAAACACAAGTCGCCCGCCATCAGCTGTCCTTCCTTTCCTTTCCCCGTGGCTGGGAAGGGGATGCTGCATGCCAGAAAGGGAAAGGCTGAGGGAGCTGGGTTTGTTCAGCCTGGAGAAGAGAAGACAGAGAGGGGACCTCATCAACACGTACAAATATCTCAAGTGTGGATGTCACGAGGGTGGAGCCAGACTCTTCTCAGTGGTGCCCAGCAACAGGACAAGGGGCAATGGGCACAAACTGAAACAGAAGAGGTTTCAGTTGAATATGAGGAAGAACTTCTTGACTCTGAGGGTGACGGAGCCCTGGCCCAGGCTGCCCAGGGGGGCTGTGGAGTCTCCTTCTCTGGAGATATTCAAAGCCCGCCTGGATGATGTCCTGTGCCCCCTGCTCTGGGTGAGCCTGCTTGAGCAGGGGGGTTGGTCTGGGTGATCTCCCGAGGTCCCTTCCAACCCCTGCCAGTCTGGGATTCTGTGATTGCTTCAGTAGGGGTCAGCCCCTGGGCTCCCTATCGCCGGGCATCGCCATGGGTGTGAATCAGCATCCCATCATGTTCAGGCGCTCGGGCAAGCTCCGTCGGGACACCGTGCTGGATGGCCAGCCCACTCTGACGGTGGCCGTGGTACCCCTGGGTCTCCCAGTGGGGAGTGTCATAGCTGCCCTTGTCTCCTCTGCTCCCCAAACGAACGAGGGGGAGGCTGGGATGCTGGTGGAGACTGCAAGCCGACGCCAACCTCTCTCCAAAGCACTGTTTCAGCATGAGCAGAGTGCTCAGGGGCTCCAGGTGGGGCTCTCCACGCCTACCTGAGGCATCCTTGAGGATGCTCATGGTCCCCGGCAGCCCAGGATCTTGTGGCTGTGGCACGCTGGGTGGTGGCTAGTTGCATGGGTGCAGCAGTGTCCGCAGGTTGGGATTTGGAGGGGATGTGACTTGCCCTTTCCTGACTTGCGGCCAGGCTTGTTGTTGCCAGTCATGAGGGAGAGTCTGTTTTGCCGGGGTTTGAGTAGACGCGGGGGTGAGCTTCCCACCTCCTGTTGGCAATCCCTGCCTGATCCTACTCACATAAAGGTTTTCCTGTTTGCTGCCAGTCAGCCAAAGCCAGTGCTGAGAGCAGGAGGTTTGGGCTCTGACTTACTCCCTCCGAAGGAGGTGTCCACCTCGAGCCTTGCTCTGGCTCCACATAGGAGACCTTAGTCCTGCCAGGGCGTTTGGAGAAGCTGAGTTGTTTAGGGAGGAGGGAAGGGGGTGCCAGAGGTGGCGTTTCCGCCCTGGGTGTTTACTCCAAGTCCTTTGCTTGCTCCACGCCACTGATGGCACGCTGCCACCTTGGCTTTCCATCCCTCGGTCCACAGACCGTGCGCTGCCCACACGGCCCTTGTGGCGCTGCCGCAGAGCGGGGGCATGGCAAGCCCGGCTCTCGGAAGGCAGCAGCTTCCTCTCAGCCTAATTTAAAATCAGCTGGGAAATGTGCAGGCATGTGTGGCTCCTGGAGTTCCCCCAGCTCCTAGGACCTGTGGGGGTGGCCTTGCCCTGCTGCTCGGAGCTGGCTGCAACTTTGGATGTGACTGGCTTTGGGCAGGGTCCACATGGGGGGGGAGCCGACCCAGCCAGGGCATCCATCCCTTGTCCCTCCTTTTGTTTCTGGGGATTGTGGGGTGCCCCTTGGCTGGAACAAAGGGTGTGTGGGGAGGTGTCAGACGTGTCCCATCTCCTGAAGCAGAGCTGCCCTGCCCCTGGCCAGCGTGAAATGGCTGCATTAGCCGCTGAAGCCCGTTCAGGGTTTGTGAGATGCTGCGGCTGGCCGAGCAGCGAGTGGGATCTTGGCAGGACTGGTGGCTGGCAGAGGGACCATGCGGGACCGTGGCGGGTGCCAAAGCCTGCTTGCCTTCCCCTTTCCCAGCAGGGCTGTGTACGTTTCATGCTAAAAGCAGCGGGCAGCCAGGGCCCCTGTTCCGGAGCTGGCCTACAAGGGAAAGGCCGCTTGGTCTGCGGGGACCCAAAATAGCCCTTGTATTTCTGGCCCGGCCATCGGGACAGCCGACATGCGGAGGACGGAGCCAACCTCAACCCACCGCAGGCCTGGCAGGGTTTGGCCCCCGCGCATCCGTCCCAGCTTTTGCCAAGGGGCTGCTGGTCAGCGGGGAGGAATCGCCCCTCCAAATTTGGGGAGCTGGGGAGGAGGTGACACCGGGGAGGAAGATCGTGTTGTTCTGGCTCTGGTTTCACTCCTCCACCCCCGTACGAAATTGGAAGCAGCTGTGCAGCCCGTACCAATCTCCAAAAAGCTGCTGAGTGGTGGCTGAATGTGCTCTGCCCCTCTGCCAGCCCCCGGCAACCCCTCCGCCGAGTCCCTTGGGTGCAGGGGCAAGGCGAGCTCCGTCCAGCCCCGGGGATGCTCTCCCACCTGCTTGGGGGGTTTGGGGAGCTCGGGGGGCTGGGGGCCACAGAGCTGGAAGGAGGGAGGTGAATGTGCCTCAGGGTGCGGGAGGCATCCGGGTGGCAGGAGGCTGCTGGGTGCAGATGCTCTCGCTGCTGCGTGACCGCCAGCTTTTCCTGCCCTTCCAGAAGCAGCCCTGTTTTGGGGACGAGCGGGTGACCCCAAGGCTCGGGCTCTCCTGGGGGAGAGGAGCAAGCCCCCGTGAAGTGTGGAGTGGCACTGGGGGTGATGGAGCATGTTTGGGGCTGAGCTGAGCCCTCCAAGCCTCCTCCGCCGGGGGCTCCGTGCATAGCGGGGGCTCCATACATTGCTTGGGGAAGGATTCAGATGGGCTTTTGAGCTTTCCAGTGATTTAATAGTCCCCCGTGCCTTGCCCCTCCCTGCAGGGCTGTTTTGAGGACCTGCCGGCTCCAATATACGCTGTCCCCATCCTTCTCCCCAGCCCCTCACCACGGGTTGCTCCATGCTCAGCTCCCTCGTGTCGTTCTTGGCCTGACTCCTTCCCAGGTCTGCCAGCTCTGAGCTCAGTCCTGGGGCCAGAAACATGAAGCAATGAAGGAGGATTCCTCTCCACTCTCCATCCCAGCACCCTGGGGGCCACTGGTGGGCCACCTGCAGTCCTGCTCTGCCCCTCCGGTACTGCTCCTTGAGCGGTGACCTCGGGGTAGCCACATGTTGCTGGTAGGTACGGCAGGGTATGGAGAAACTCTTCTTGCCCCTCTCTTTCATTCCCCATCCGTGGGACTCTCTCCCAGCCTGGCCCTCCTGGGTTTCCTCACGTGCATTCACGGAGTCCTTATCTTCAGACTTGTCTGGCCACAGGCTGTTTTGGTCTTGCCCCATCTTGCCATGTGCTTCCTCTTTATGGGTCTCACCTCCACTCCTTTCAGCTGCAGACGTGAGGGGGAAACGAGGACACGGTCCCGTAGGCTCAGCCCATCCCTCCGACGTGCTGTTGCCGCTGCTCAAGGTGCGGCCAGCCAAGATATCATCTGTACGGGTGGGGATTCCTCTTGAGCAAGCCCCAACATGACCTGGGGGAAGCTACTGAAGCAGAAGAGATACATCTGCCAGCCCTGCCTCAGGGGGGGGGGTCTTACCTAAGCGCTGCCCCAGCCCACCAGGGAGCTGCCCTCTTCCCACCCGGCTGGGTGGAAATGAGGAATGTTACCTGCCTGCAGGAGAGCCGGGCTGCGGGCAGGCAGGAGCCAGCACTGTGCCTTGTGCTGTGGGGTGGTTGGGATTGCCCCTGCCCTCCCTGCATGGCTGTCCTGGTACGTGGTGGCCTGTGCCACCAGCGCCCCAAGCCCCAGGCTCCTCCATGCAAGGAGGATCCGCTCCCAACTCGGAGCTGCCTCCGGCCGCTCCTTGTGCTCCCCGCTGATTTTCACACGAGTGGTGTCCGGTTGTTCTCCCCAGGGGTCCTGTAGGGTTCTCTCCATTGGGAAGCGGAAATGTGGCTTCCTGCCATTGTGCCTCTTCCCACTGTGGCCCCCCAGCTGACCCCGGGGGAGCACCCCTTCCCACAGCACCCCCACCCCCTCCACTGCCCCTGGGCAGAGCCAGGCAGCACCCCCAGGGGGCTCGGACCAGCCCCGCGGGCATGGGCTGCAGGGGATGCCGGGCGAGGATGAAGATCTGGGGGAAGGCTTTGCTGGGCTCTCCCCCAACCCATAGCTGTCCCATGGGAAGCCATGGCCAGGTGGCACGAGCTTGGTGTCAGCTTCTGTGCCTGCCCATAGTAGGTCATTCCCCCTTCCCCTTCACCTCCAGGCAGTCCCTGGAGGTGCTGAGAGCTGCCTGGAGGCACCATCCAGGTCCTGGAGGTGGTTTCTGCCTGGTTTTGGAGGTTTCTGCAGCTGCATTCAGTGACGCCCTGAGCAAATCCCTCCCTCCACCCTTGGGAGAAAGGCTCTTTATTTTTCTAAATTTCCAACAAATGGGGCTCAAACCTAGCCCTGGAAAAAACAGGCCTCCTTCTCCAGCATGCTGAGAAGCAGGTCTGGGTTGTGGCTTTTTTAGCTCCTGCCCCCCCGGGCGCTGTATCTCCTCCTGCACCCCCAAACCACCAGCCTTGGATCAAGTGACTTGCTCCAACATTCGCGGAGCTTTTCCTGCTTCTCCCAAGGCTGCACCATCCCCACAGTCCTGTGGCCTGTGGTGGCAAGGTTCTGGGACCAGCCTGACCCTCTGGTAAGCTTCTTGCTGTGACATTAAAATGTCTCCCTGCAGTGTTTGATGGGACGCTGAGCACATGCACCCATCTCCGCTCCGGGGGGTTGCATGGGTGCCTGGAGGGGTTTTCTCTGGCTTGGGGACCAGGCATGTCTGGGCTTGGGAACTCACCATGTGCTGGGGAGAGAGGTGTGTGTGTTCATCATGGGGCTGCCATCGCTAGGGACCCCTTGTTGGTATCTGGCCAGTGATGTGTCAGGGCTGGAAACCCACTCAGCAGCCCCCGTGGGGAGGTGGATGCCCACAGCTTCGTGGGACTCCGTGTTGGGTGGAAGAATCCCAGCTGTGTTGCCTGGAGGAGTTTTATGGCTGGCTCTGCCCCATCACTGCCTGCTTCCCTCTCCCTGGTGGGAAGCTCTTCCAGGGACAGTGCAAGAGTCCCACCGGGCCCTGGAGAATTTGGCGTCCAGCCAGGTTGCTTTACCTGCCTGAGCAAGGGCCCCCCGGGGCGGCGCTCCGGGCCTCTTGGACCTGCCACAT
>NW_009260761.1:516144-516511 GCF_000687185.1 Egretta garzetta
ATAGCTGTCCCATGGGAAGCCATGGCCAGGTGGCACGAGCTTGGTGTCAGCTTCTGTGCCTGCCCATAGTAGGTCATTCCCCCTTCCCCTTCACCTCCAGGCAGTCCCTGGAGGTGCTGAGAGCTGCCTGGAGGCACCATCCAGGTCCTGGAGGTGGTTTCTGCCTGGTTTTGGAGGTTTCTGCAGCTGCATTCAGTGACGCCCTGAGCAAATCCCTCCCTCCACCCTTGGGAGAAAGGCTCTTTATTTTTCTAAATTTCCAACAAATGGGGCTCAAACCTAGCCCTGGAAAAAACAGGCCTCCTTCTCCAGCATGCTGAGAAGCAGGTCTGGGTTGTGGCTTTGTTGGGGAGTGGTTGTTCTCTGG
>NW_009260761.1:516713-521641 GCF_000687185.1 Egretta garzetta
CGGAGCGGGTGCGTCCAGGGAAGCCAGCTCCTTGGAAGAGTCGCTACGAGTTCTGCCTCTGCAAACAGGTTTCTGAGAGCAGCTTATCTCTCCCCCTCTGACACCTCCTCAGAAATGACGTCCCCCCCTTAGCTCCTGCCCCCCCGGGCGCTGTATCTCCTCCTGCACCCCCAAACCACCAGCCTTGGATCAAGTGACTTGCTCCAACATTCGCGGAGCTTTTCCTGCTTCTCCCAAGGCTGCACCATCCCCACAGTCCTGTGGCCTGTGGTGGCAAGGTTCTGGGACCAGCCTGACCCTCTGGTAAGCTTCTTGCTGTGACATTAAAATGTCTCCCTGCAGTGTTTGATGGGACGCTGAGCACGTGCACCCATCTCCGCTCCGGGGGGTTGCATGGGTGCCTGGAGGGGTTTTCTCTGGCTTGGGGACCAGGCATGTCTGGGCTTGGGAACTCACCATGTGCTGGGGAGAGAGGTGTGTGTGTTCATCATGGGGCTGCCATCGCTAGGGACCCCTTGTTGGTATCTGGCCAGTGATGTGTCAGGGCTGGAAACCCACTCAGCAGCCCCCGTGGGGAGGTGGATGCCCACAGCCTCGTGGGACTCCGTGTTGGGTGGAAGAATCCCAGCTGTGTTGCCTGGAGGAGTTTTATGGCTGGCTCTGCCCCATCACTGCCTGCTTCCCTCTCCCTGGTGGGAAGCTCTTCCAGGGACAGTGCAAGAGTCCCACCGGGCCCTGGAGAATTTGGCGTCCAGCCAGGTTGCTTTACCTGCCTGAGCAAGGGCCCCCCGGGGAGCCTCTCCGGGCTCCTGGAACTCTCCAGATAAGGGACTTTGCAGATGGCTGGTGTCAAAACAGGCTGTGGGGCTGAATGCTCCCCCCATGCCTCCCCGCGCCACCCGGCAGCCGAGATAACGGGGTTATCCCAGCGGGTGCTGGGAGCGGGGACGGCCTCTGTGGCTTCTGATCTGCAAGGACTTTGCGTGGTGGCTGCAAGCCTGAAGGCAGAGAGGGTCTAGAGCTGCCAACAGGGGAGCAGAAGGAGCAAGGTGAAGCAGGCTCAGGGTCAGAAACAGCACCCAAGGCTGGGACGCATCCTGGGGAGGTGCTGAGGAGGCGCTGCTGCTGCTCACCGTGTGGTTAAGGGCGCTGCACAGGCTGCCTGCCTTGCAAGAGGTTTTTTTTTTTCTGCCTGCCAAGCCCTGGCGATGCAGAGGGGTCCGTCTGCATGCAGCGAGGCAAGGGGGAGGCAGAAATGCCCCCACCCCACTGCCTCACCAAGCTCCCTCCGCAGGACCCATGCAGGAGCAGTGCTGGGGGGCACGGATGGTGCAGCAAGGCTTTTTGTTTGCGGAGAGGCAGGGCTAGGAAAGGAGAACAAGAAGAATAATAGGAAGTGCTATCGGCTTTCTGATGGAAACTGCTTGCAAAGCACATCAGGAGTAGAAAGCCGGCCGCAGTCCGTTGGAGGGACGGGGGATCGGAGGAAAAGAGGCCATAGCAGAAAAGCCAGATGAAGCTTTTGCCTCTCTGTCCGCTCCAGAAAAGCCTGAGTGGTTTCTTCCACCTTCTTTTAGGGGGGCTCCTCAGAGCACCCGCAGAGGAAAGGTTAGAAAGCAAGGGTAAACAGCAAACAAGTCACTAGGGCAAGGCGACGTCCACCGAAAGGAAAGGGAGGGTGAAGCGGCTGGCTGTCACATGTTGGCCTCTAGTCATTCATTCAAAACTGCCCCAGCCCCCGGAGACTGGGTGGGGGAAAAGATGTGACGTTCATTTCTAAGAAGGGCTGGAGGGAACTTCAGGGAAAGGCTGACCGGTGAATCTGCTGCGTGACCCGGGCGCCTGCGCGGGGACGGGGTCCGTGGGGAGGGAGGGAGGCTCCTGCCGAGGGGCCCCCAAGTTGGGGCAGTGCTTTGCAGGGACTCTGGGCTTGTGGTGCCCATGCTGCTTCCCAAAAAACATGCATCCGAGGCTTTCAGCCCAGTTTTTAAGGGAAGTGGCTGGTCAAGCGGGAAGGTCCTCGGCTGGCTCTGTAATTGGTATGAAAATAGGAAGGAGGGTGTAGGAGTCAGCAGTCAGTTTTTGCGGTGGAAAGAGATCGCCGCGTTGGGTTCCACGTTCTTTCAACGCGTTCGTGAGTGACCTGGAAAAGAGAATGAGCAATGAGATGACGGGGCTTGCTGAGGCGATTGGATTACTCGGGTTCATAGGGAGAAGTGCCAACTAGGAAGAGTACAGACGACCATTACAACACCGGGCAGCAGGCAGATGAAATTAAGTTTAGATCAATATCAAGTGATAGACGAGCAGTGGGCAGGGAGCCCCAACTTTGCAAACAAGATTACACACTGACCTGGCCACTCACAGCAAGGCCTGGGGCTGTTTCGGATACCTCAGTGTGCCTAAAAATACATCAAAACATCTTTGTGAGTGACAAAGCAGAAACAAAGCCAGGAAAGCCTTGTGCTGCTCTTCAAATTCACCACTCACCCCCTCGCGGTCCCTGCGTGCCCGCAGCTCCGGCATCTTTGGAAGGGTCGAGGGGAGCTGGGAAAGGTTGGGAGGAAAGCAGCAAGGAGGACGAAAGGCGTGGAGCTGTGCCTGGATGACTAAGTGAGCTAGAATTCCTCTGTTTGGAAAACGTGCTGTAGGGTGGATACAATCCAGGCCTGTAAAGCCGTGGCTGGCATGGAGAAGCCAGTCCAATCTTCATCCGCCCTTTGATGGCGAAGGAGCCCCGGCCGAGGTCCTGCGTGGGGGGAGAGGTGCTGCCCTCGCTCAGAGGCTGCCGAAGGGGGGGATGGGGGTTAGTCTACACCTATCCCACTCTTACCCTTTCTTGGCATTTGCTTTTTCCCTCTGATGGAGACAAGCTTTTGCGCTAGACCAGCCTCTGATTTGACCCAGGGTACCTGCCCTTATTTTGGGAGGGCTTTGCATTTGTCCCAGCGCCGCAGTGATGGTGCGCAGTCGCGCGTACTCGTACGTCTTGTGAAATACCAGCACGTGTCCTCGCAGCTGGTGGCTGAAGGTGGAGGCAGGCAGGACGCTGCCCGGGAGGCTGGTTCCCCGGACCCCGGCACGAAGCAGGAGGACCCGGAACGGCGTGGTTAGAGTTCCTGCACGCGTGTGTAATCTCATGAAAGGGATGGTCTCGGAGCGTCTCCCATCCTCCAGCTGAGTCACGGCCACCGGGGCTTCATGTGACTCGCACACCCATGCTGGGCTTGTTCCCTTGCCTGCAAGTAAACCTTGATGGGCCCCCAGATCAGCCTTCCGGCTGGGAGGGCTCTGGGGTCACCCAGGGGGGCGAGCGGATGGAGGGGATGGGGTGAAGCCTGGCGAGGAACCTGGCCCTGCCCCGTCTTGGCCAAGCTCGGAGGAAGTGCTGACCTTATCCTTGCAAAGTGATCCCCGACAAGTGGCGGGCAGGAGGGCACGGGGTGCTCACTGCTGGCAGCCCCTTGTCCAGGGACTGCAAGGGCGGTGCTCTACGGCTTGGTGTGGCACGAAGGGCTTTTCTTTAAAGAGCTGGTGTTTTGGGGTATAAACCCATAGCGTGCCTATCCAGCACCGGGAAATTGCTCTTGAGCGTAAAGCCGAGCATACGCTGTGCTCACCGTGGGCTTGTTCAGCCTGGAGAAGAGAAGGCTGCGGGCAGAGCTGAGTGCGGCCGGTCAGGGCTTAAAGGGGGCCCAGAGGAAAGGGGGGGACAAGCTTTTTAGTAGGGCCAGCTGGGACAGGACAAGGGGGGATGGTTTTAAACTAAACCAGGGTAGGTTTAGACTGGATGTAAGGAAGAACTTCTTTCCACTGAGGGTGGTGAAACCCTGGCAGGGGTTGCCCAGAGAGGGGGTGGAGGCCCCATCCCTGGGAACATTCCAGGCCAGGTTGGCCGGGGCTGTGAGCACCCTGATGTGGTTAGCGGTGTCCCTGCAGGGGGGTTGGGCTGGGTGGGCTCTAGGGGTCTCTTCCCACCCAAAACATTCTATGATTCTATTCTATGAAGGCAGCAGAAGCAGGAGAAAAGGCGATGCATGGGAAGGGAGAGTAGGGAGATCTCCAAAGCCTGGTGACAAATGTCTGCCTGCAGGTGTGGCTGTCCTGCAGTGCAAGTTTTTCTGCAGGGGTTAGGCGGTTTTGGTGATGGCTGGCCCTGCCATGGGCTTCCAGGGCTTGGCTGACAATGGGATTGCGCATGGCCTAGTACTGCAGGTGTCACTTAGTGTCTGTCAAGGCCTTTGTCTGGTGCAAATGGGCAATTAAAATTGTGCCATCTCTTGTTTGTACCTGCTCAGAGGTGCCAGCCTGTGGTTTGTCAAGCCCACTCCTTGTTATCTTGCTCCTTCCGCTTACACATTGCTTCCAAGGGGATGAGACGGACTGCCCAGGGACAAAATGGAAGTCCTTACGCCAAGGGTCTGCATTGCTCCTCCTTTCCCCGGTCCCCCAGGCTGTGCAGCCACTGAGCTGGTGGCCAGGCTAAAAACCTCAGGGGACTCCTCCAGGAGGTGGTTAGAGCTGTGCTGTGCCAGCCCGGTGGCTGCACAAGTGGCTACCGTCCCCCGGTCCCTTACGGTAGGTAGGGCTGCTCTCGCCAGGTAGGAGCAGGGTTGCCACCTGTCCTGGTGTTGGTTCGTGTGACCCTTTCTGTTTGTGTAGGGTTGTTTGTCAGCGCCGGTGGCTGGACGCGTTTCCTGCCGTAATGAGCGCTGACCTGCATGCCCCTTGGCAGGCACCGGCTCTTTGTGGAAAAAAATTAGGAGGCACTTAGTGAAAACAAACAGAGCAGGCAGGAGGAGGTCAGGCTCCTGACGCAGGGATGTGGGCGCTCTCTGGACAAAAGCAGGAGGCAGCCGGGAAAGCAGTGTGGCGGAGCAGCACGCAGCACCCTGCCCCGGCATCCCCCAGCCCCAACACCCCCCCTT
>NW_009260761.1:522217-548479 GCF_000687185.1 Egretta garzetta
AGCCAGGATGCCATTGGCCTTCTTGGCCACCTGGGCACCCTGCTGGCTCATATTCAGCCGGCTGTCAACCAGTAATCCTCCCTTCCCTGGGTGCCGCGGCCGGGCGTCTGGGCAGTGGGACCCGGGCCGTGTGCCAGCTCTGGTACCTGACACCTCTTCTCCTCTTCGGATGCCACTAGGGCCCACATGGTCCCAGCCCCCGTGACTTGAGCCTCACGCTCACCCCCGAGAGCAGGGAGGGGGTGCTGAAGCAGGGGGACGGTGCCACCTTCAAATACGCTGAACGCGGGGCTTTCCCCAGCTCTGTCCTCCCCAGGTATGTCCTTGGGGTGGGTCCCTGCCCCTGTTTCTTGGGACACTGGTGTGACCTGGTGGGGGGGCTGGGAGGGGGACCGGGGACTAGGCTGGGCAAGGGGCAGCGTATTGAGGGCTTTGCTGGGGACCTGCTGGGGGCGTTGGGCTTCTCCCGCCTGTTTGGGGGAGAGATCTGTTTGCTCAGGGACAAGCAGTGGCGCCGGCAGGGTTTCTGCGTGCAAGGGGGTGGCAGTCGTGCTTGCAGATCCCCCTGCTAATCCTGGGTCAGGGCTTGGGGTGTCTCCTGCCCCAGCGAGGCGCTGGCAGGCTGCCAGGAGGGGATTTTGGGATGTTCTTCTTGGAAGCCCAGGTAGCTCACAGGGGCAAGGCAGGAGCTGTCGTGCCCTGAAGCCGTCTGCATATGGGAAAGCAGGGGAGCAGCACTGCAGCCAGCTCTGGCGTCGTGGGGTGACGCCTGCCAGGTTGGTGGGGCTCTCCCCCCCCGTGCAGACGTACCCGTCAGCCTGCTCTGGCTTTTTTCAAGCAGCCAAGGGACTTCCCAAATCCCTCTCCACACCCTGCTGGTTATCTTTCGGCCAAGCTGTAGGGCTCCCCAAACCTCCAGGAGCGCAGCAGGGGAGGCGTCGAGCTGTGGCCAAAACCACACGGGTACCTGCGACGTGGAAGGGGAATGGGCTCCGCCGCCTTTAAGGCAGCGCTGGGGCTGGCAGGGACTACAGCTCCCAGCATGCTGCTTCCAGCCTGTCTCCTCCAGCCCCCACCTGGCAGGGCGCAGGCAGGGGTGCTGGCACCGGGCGGCCGGGGCGGTGAATCCTGCTCGGCCCCGGGAATGGTGCTGGAGATGGGAGGGGGGGGGAAGCGGGGAGGGAAGGTCCCTTCTCAGGGGGTCCTGGGGCTGCGTCTTTGGGGTTGTCTTCGGGAAGAGCGATGCCAGGGTGGTGGCAGGGGCCGGGCAGGTGGTGATGGGGGGGAAAAGGAGCGGTGGGCGCTGGGGAGGGGACAGCAGGGCCAGGGGTGCCCTTGGCCTTCTCAGGGTGACCCAGGAAAGGGCTGCGAGAGCCCCAGGGGAGCAGGACTTGGAAATAAGGGGGGGTTGCGCAGTGGGTGCTGGGGAGGGGACAGCAGCGCCAGGGGTGCCCTTGGCCTTCTCAAGGTGACCCAGGAAAGGGTTGTGAGAGCCCCAGGGGAGCAGGAATTGGAAATAAGGGGGGTTTTGCGCGGTTCTGGCCAGGAGAGGCTGCCGAATTAAATGTGTCTTTTGTGCCGCCGTGCCCCGGGCGCGTTGGAGGGAGGTGGGGAGGGCGGACGGGGGGGGGGCGGACACAGCCCCGCTGCGCGTATGCTTCGCTCACAGCCCCAGGATTGGGGGCAGAGAGCTGCAGGCTCACAAATCCCTTAAGAGCCTGCTGCTGAGCAGCTGGGAGGCCGGCGCTGAGCAGCCTGGGCATCTCAGGAAAGCAGTTTCCCTTTCAGAGGGAAGGCTTGGTGTCCCCCGGCTGGCAGAATAAAGCCGTGTGTCACAGCTCCTCGGCTGAAGGACTCTGAGCCGCAGGTTTCCAAAGCTGCTGCGCTGTGCTTTCGCCATTTGCCAGCTCTGTTTGGCTCCCAGTACTGCAGCGCGCTTGCCCGGCGGCACGGCCGGGGGGGGTTAAACCCAGCACTGCCCCTGCCTGGTCTGCGTCCCTTACTTCCCCACGAAACCCTCTGTTTGCTTTCCAGACGGAGAGCAGCCACGAGACTTGCCAGGACCTGTGCTGACTCTTGCCACACAAGATGACAGCAAGAGACGGGCCCCAAGATAGGTAACGCCGGGCTCTGGTGTAGGTGTGGGGGCACATCCAGGACACCAGGAGGTGAGGGAGGACCTGGGGGACCCCCTCTCCTGCACGCTCACTGGGCTACCAAGCTGTCCCTTCCCTGAGATGCTCTCTCCATCAGCTTTTCCATAGCAAATGGGCTGTAAACAGTCCCCGGTGCTGGGACACGCCTGGGGAGCGTGACTGCCTCCCAGCTCTGGAGATGGCTGCTGTGCATCTGGGCGCCACATGCTGAGGAGCCACCAGCTTCCTCCTGCCTTCGTACCCTACCGGGGAGGGTCTCCCACAGCCCCTCTGCAGTGCCACATCTCCGGCAGCCCAGGATACCAGGGGCTGTGGGGCAGGGGCAGAGACAGGGCAATAAATTTCCTCCTCTTTCCTCCTCCTGGTGCCTCCTGCTGTGGGGCTGGGGACAGCCAGAAGCAGTGCCAGTCGCCTGCCCTGCCCAGCATCCCACTCCAAACCACTCTGTCCCCTCCGCAGGTACAAGGCTGTCTGGCTGATCTTCTTCATCCTCGGCCTGGGAACACTGCTGCCATGGAATTTCTTCATGACCGCCAGGAAGGTGAGGGCTTCCCTCCCGCTGCTGCCCATGACACTAATTGTCCCCTGTCACATTTAGGGATGACGGTGTAGGTGTGGCAGCATGGCACAGCGTAGAGCCCCCGCATTTGCATGTAGGAGACAGAGGCGTGGGTGACCCGGGTGCGACGAGTGGCTTTGAGGTGGCAGGAGGGCTGGGCATGGGACTGAAGGGGGTACAAGGGTGGCCTGAGTGTGCTGGGGGGAGACCTCGCAGCACCTTGGCCCCATCAGGCTCCTTCCTTGGCAGTATTTCATCAGCCGCCTTGCAGACTCGAAGCAGAACCAGACCAATGAGGCTACCTTGCCCCACTCCTATCTGCAGTCCATGTTTGACAACTTCATGACTCTCTGCGCCATGGTGCCTCTCCTTGTCTTCACCTGCCTCAACTCCTTCATCCACCAGCGGTGAGCCTTGCCCCCTCCTTGCCCTTGCCAGCCCCCACGGGGACCCCCGGCTCCAGCCCGTTCTTCTGCCCCAGCACTGAGCCAAGCCGCAGCCCGTTCAGTCGAGCCAAAGGCAAAACACCGGTCTCCTGTGCTGGGGTTCGGCTGGGATTCCCATGGGAGAGCTTGGCCCCAGACTCACAGGCTTTCGGGGGGTGGGTTTTCCTCAATAAGACCCTCTCTTGCAGGATTCCCCAGCAGATCCGCATCTTGGGCAGCCTGGTGGCCATTGGGCTGGTCTTTTTAGTCACCGCGGTCATGGTGAAGGTCGCCATGGAGCCTCTTCCCTTCTTCATCTTTACCATGATCAGCATCACCTTAATCAACTGTGAGTGAGGCAGCGGTGGGGAAGGAAAGGGGCAGAGCCCCATGGCTAGGGCTGATCTCTGTGGGAGAAAAGCATGAACCTCACTGCGGGAGAGCCAAGGAGGAAGGGGACCTGCCTTGCCTGGCAGGGCGGGGGCCTTGGCTCCCCGCAGAGGTGCAGTCCATCTTTTCCTTTGGTTTCTCATTTCTGCTCATCTTTCCCCTTCGCAGCCTTCGGCGCCATCCTCCAGAGCAGCCTCTTTGGGCTGGCAGGACTCCTGCCTGCCAGCTACACAGCTCCCATCATGAGCGGGCAGGGCTTGGCAGGCACCTTTGCTGCTTTGGCGATGATCTTCAATATTGCCAGTGAGTAATCCCTGCCCTGCGAGTGACAGGTCCTTCCCAGAGCACTGATGCTGTCAACAGGATCTGCGGGGGTCATGCTCCAGGGTGGGGGGGGGAGATGGCAGCAGTGCCTCCCTGCTCTCAGCCCTCATCATCTTCTTCCTTTTCCCCCCCCAGTCTCCTCCCATCCTGTGCTCTCAGTTGGCAGCCAGCAACCTGAGGGCTTCATCGGTTACTTCGCCACGGCCTGTGGGGCAATCGTGCTGGCAATCATCTCCTACATCCTTCTGCCTCGCATGGTGAGACTTTGTCGTCCTGGTGGGGAAGGGTGTGGGGACACAGGACCTTTGCGCATCAAAGCACAAAGACCATGGCCCACTCGCACCCCAGCCTTGGCTCCTGCCAGCCTCCATCTCCTGGGTCAGGGCGAGCTCTCCCGTATCCCAAGGGAGGTCTCTGGGATACTTCCCACTTCAGATACCCCAGTATCCTTGGGGTACTGTGGAAGTGAGCCCCTGGGTGAGCAGGAAAGCATCGGTATCAGACACAAGTGGAAGGAATGCTTTGCCCATATTGTATTTGCCCATATTGCCCATATCTGCTGTTAGAACACAGCCCCTGGCAACCTTCTTTCCTCATGCATGAATGAGTTTTACGGGGCTGTCTCTGCAGGATTTCTTCCGCTACTACTCCATGAAGGACAAGACAGAGTACCGTGTATACAATGCGGAGCTGGAGACCAAGAGAGACCTGATTAAGAAAGGTGAGGGGCTGAGTGGAAGAAGAGGAAGGAAAAAGAGGAAGAGCTGAGAGGAAGAATGAGACAGAACGACTAAATTAGATCTCAGCTTTCTGGGGTCTGCAATGCCCTACTTGTGTCTCTCCCTGCAGACGAGCCCAATGGGGTGGAGCAGAATAACTCAAAGATCATCCCTATCCACAACCCTGACGAGAAGCCCTCGGTCATTGCTATTTTTAGGAAGGTCTGTGAGTTGCCAGCACCCCCTGCCCCTCTGATCAGGGGATGGGCACAGGTGTAGGAGAGCATGGGGAGAGGAGACCAGCCCTGCACTGGTCTCTTGCCCTGTCTCTGGTACCAGCCTCTTTTCTTTCATCTGCCTAGCTCTGGGTCATGGCTGTGTCTGTCTGCTTCGTCTTCACTGTCACCATCGGCGTCTTTCCTTCCATCACAGCTAAGGTGTCCACTGTCCTTGGAGAGGGATGGGGTAAGTGTGGCCTGGGGTGGGGTGGGGTAGGAGGAAACTGGGAACAAGGTAAATGGGAGAAAAGAAAGTGGGGTTTGAAGTAGTAGGTATCCCTGAGGGGAAGAGGAAACCACTGTGCATGATGGTTTGGATGCAGACACCGGCCTGGCTTGGGCGACCATTCCAGTCCTTCCTGGGAAGCCAGGAGCACCTAGGCATGAAGGACAGTTTCCGTGCAATTGGCAGGATGGCCTGAGCACACCAGTGACCTTCTCCCTCTTCTGCAGGTCAGTACTTCATCCCGGTCTCCTGCTTCCTGCTCTTTAACGTCTTTGACTGGACGGGACGGAGTCTCACTGCCCTCTTCACATGGGTAAGCATGGGGCAGGGAGCGAATGCCCAGGCAGTCTCCATCACCGGGCCCTTGGCCACAGCTCTCACTGGGGCTGCCATCCATGGCTTGGAGCAGGAAGGAGGTGCAGAGCTGACTCCTGCCCTGACTTTAAGTCCCAAGCAGAGATTTATGGGTCAGAGCCGAAAACCACAGTGTTGTCCTGTCCTCCTTCCACCCCTCTTTCAGCCTGGCTTGGATGAAGCTGCCTCCTCTGTTTTAGCCTCTTTGTAAACAAACCTTCACTCCAGCTATGCAAACAGCCAGGCAGGACGGCGGCAGCGAAAGAGGGTGAAAGACAGGGCAGCCCAAAATAAAACCTCTGGCCCCCACACAGGACACAGCTGCTTTAAAGAGCCTTGTCCTGGGAGCAGGGCAGAGCCGTGCCACACGGATCACAGAGCTGTCCCCTGCCATGTCCCCTTGCTCTCATCTCCCCTGCCTGCTCCAGAGCTGCTGGGCCTGAGCGGTGGGAGCTGTGATGGGGGTGGGTGAGGAAGGGGGCCCTCCTGTCTGCCTCTCTTCCTGCCCCTTCACCCCCCCTACCCCCCCAAGCACCATTTCCCCCTGTATTGTTCAGGCTGTTTGTTTAGAGAAGCTCCTCAGCACCATGTGCCGTGGGGGCTGTCCGGTCCTGGAGCTGCTTCTCCCCTGGCCATCACTGCTGGCTGGCCTTGGCCTTGGCCACGAGCCGTGTTGCCTGGTGTCCAGGCCACAGCCTCCGTGGTGGGATGATCCAGCAGGAGACGTTTCCAAAACAAGGCTGTGTGGAAAGTCTGACTGTGTGCGGTTTGGGCCTCATTTCCCTGGTTGGGGCCCCGCTTGCTCCTTTTCTCCTCCTCAAGCAGGAGAAGCTGCTGCTCTTGCCAGTTTGCCCACAGAGACGGCAGCTGCCCCTAACCTCAGCTTCCCCCTGTCCTCATGAGGTGTCCCATGGCTTCGCCAGCCCAGGCAGCTCCCGAGGCAGCTGTGGGCCCCTCCGGACCCCAGACCAGTGAGCCCTGTCATCTGGGCACCCCACTGAGGGGACACCCCAGGTGGAACCAGGCACGTCTTGTACCAGGGGCCACCTTGGTCCCAGCTGCAGGGACAACACAGGGCGATGGTGCCTCCTTCTTTGTCCCAGCCTCACGTGTCCTGGGACTCTGCTAGGATACAAGGAGACCATAACTTGGT
Organism: Egretta garzetta; assembly: GCF_000687185.1. Taxonomy (NCBI): domain Eukaryota; kingdom Metazoa; phylum Chordata; class Aves; order Pelecaniformes; family Ardeidae; genus Egretta; species Egretta garzetta. The sequence goes on from NW_009260761.1 coordinate 528,802, forward strand.
CCGGGCCTTTCCCAGCACTGTCCGAAAGAGCCCCAGCGTAATCCCTTTCCCAGATTGCTGGATCTCGCCCCGCTTTGGCTGGGGAATGGCGTAGGAGGCTGAAGAGCTGGTTAAAGCCCAGTTTGCAGGCCCTGAGGTGCCAGAGGGGATTTACCTCAGCCAGCCTTGTCCTGCTCGGTGGTTTGCTGCAGGAGGAGATTGCGTGAGCGTGCACAAGGCTCTCCTGCTTGTTGTTTCCAGTAAGAGCTTAGCGGTCACTGACCAGCCCAGCTCGGTATTTTGGCTCTAGTGCTGCTGCTCTCCCAGCTGGCTGGGATAGGACTTTCAGACCTAGTGGAACCTCCTAACCACAAGAGGTGGTGATGCTGAGATTTGCTGCAGCAGAGAAAGTCTCTCAGCAACCTTGCCATCACTGCGGCTCTTCCACAGCCCCGACGCAGTAGGGACAGCCTCTGTGTAGCCCCTGCCGGAATGCCTTGGGATGGGGAATGTCCGCTTCTCAGCTCCTCAATGACCTGTGTTTTTCTCCCAGCCCGGGAAGGACAGCTGCCTCCTGCCAGTGATGGTGGCCCTCCGTGTCATCTTTATCCCTCTCTTCATGCTGTGCAACGTGCATCCCCGTCAATACCTGCCTGTCTTATTCTCTCATGATGCCTGGTACATCATCTTCATGATCTTCTTCTCCCTCCCCACCGGCTACCTGGCCAGCCTCTGCATGTGCTTCGGGCCCAAGTGAGTAAGAGCTGGGGACAGGGGAAGGGTGGGCTACACCCCCCGATGCCAGCCCCAGCACGACTCCTGGAGTCTGGCTCTTCTCAGCGCTGGCATCTGGAGAAGGGGATGCAGGCACAGAGGGGAATCGCCACACCACCTCAGGGAAGACAACCCCAGCGCCCCATCTCCCATCCTAGAGATGACGAAGCTATTGTTTGGGCTCTCCATTCCCCCCACCGGCCGTGCAGGGGAAGGGGCCGGACGCAGCGGGGTGTCTGGAGGGGAGCAAAGCACCCACAGCAGGGCGAGCAGCCTTGCCCGGCGCGGGAGCGCAGGCGGCACGAGGATCCCAGCTGGGGCTCAGCCAGGCGGGCTGCAGTGCACGGGGGCAGGAGTCGGGGAGGGGTGTCCCTGGCGCCTGGAGCTTCAGGGAGGCTTGCCTGATGCACTTTCTCTCCCTTTATGAGCCTGTACCGTGGAGGCAGGCTCTTGGAGCCAAGGTGGATTTGCTCTTGCTGTTCCTTTGCTGCAGAGGACAGCGGCTTCGGGCTCCTCTGTGGCCTCCTCCCGTCTCTCCGTTCAGCTCACAGCGGGGCACGGGGCGCGCGTCCCCGAGGACGGGTCTGACAACTTGTTTCTCCCCTAGGAAAGTGCTTGCCCACGAAGCAGAGACAGCTGGAGCCATCATGGCCTTTTTCTTGTCGCTGGGCTTGGCCCTAGGAGCTGCCATCTCCTTTCTGTTCCAAATTCTCATCTAGCGGAGGCGCCTGGAGGGTGCAGAGACACCGAGAGACAGCTTTGCATCCTCCTCCGAGGCCCTGGAGACCTCGGTGCCGTGGGGAGATAACACCCCACGCCTTGCCCCTGCCAAATCGCACTGCCACGGCAGACGTTACACCCAGGGATGGTTCCACTCCTGCAGGGTTGGCCTGGCTCCTGCCACGCTCGGCTGCGTGATGCCTTCAGGCCTACGTGCCTTTTCCTTTCCCATGCTGTGCAAGACCCCGGGATCTCGCAGAGGTCCAGCCGCCTCCCACGCTGTGTAATTTCCCCATCTCAAGGCCAAAAGCCATTCTCAGCCTCTTCCTCTCCAATGGAGTTGAAGGCCGTTATCCAGTGTTATTCCCTCTCTTGCCCTTGTCCCCAAGGCACCTAGGGACTTGCTCCCTCTCCTCTTCCTTCCTGGAAACATCCCACACCACTGCTCCTTGCTGGTGAGACTTGCAGACGGGGTGGAGAGCCCCAGCCAGCCTCACCGTCCCCTTCTCTGCTAGGGACTCATTCCCCTGCGCAGCAGCATCCCAGGGACATAGACATCCTTGTCCCACCCACATGAAGAGCCAACACCACGGCTAGGCTGAGGGAGGAGGAGGTCTCCACACCCCATCTTCTCCCCCTCTCCCTGCATTTGTTCCCTATTTTTTTTTTTTTTTTTTTGTGAATCTGCCGCTTCTTATTTTCTGCCTCCTGGTTGTGTGACAGGAGGTCCCACCGTGAGCTGCAAGAGGTGGCAACTCCTTTCCAACCCAGGCTGCTTTCCCTGCCCTCCTGTGCTGTAGGGGGAAGGCCTGACCTCTCCCTTGGCTTTCCCATCCCTTGTCTGTGTAAATGTGTACAGTTGCCGTTTTCTATAAAAAAAGACCAAAATGCTCCTTTGGGTATGCGTGTCTCTCCACCACCAGAGAGGAGAGGGCTGCGGAGGGGCGAGGGTTGAAGGCAGTGGGTACCACCATTCCCTGGGTGTCCCCAGGGTCCCCATCAGGCTACAGGGGACCCCCCAGCGCCTCCCCGCTACAGGGGCTCGGCCAGCGTGGGAAGGGGGTGCTGCCCCCAGGGGACACCCCAAGGGACCACCAGCACCTCTGGTACGGTAAGGAGGTGCATTTTGGGGTGCAGCGACCTGGCGCACACGCCCCCGGGGGGCTTCCCTTGGGCTTGGGAACAGCCGGAGTGCCCCCTCCTGCTCCTGGCGGGGAACTACAGCGCCCTGCCAGCGGGCCTCCGTCCCACACCGTTCCCAGCCATCGCCCCCTCGGCCCCCCCAGGCACCTTGGTTTATTTGACCTGGTTAAATCTTACTGTATAATCTTATTCAGAAAATTCCCTAAGCCTTTGTTTAAGTTTATCTTTATTGATAAAGTCAAGAACTGCTGGGTTTGCCTGCACCAGATATAGACATTTTTGGATGTATACTTATTTATACATCCTTGTAAGGACTGTGGAGTATAGGCAAAGGAACAGTAGTGAGTCAGATATGTCCTGAGTAAAGTAACATATACATGAAGAATGGGAGAAAGGCATACATTACATATATGTAGCTAGATCTATGGGGAAGTACTTTCAATAATTCTCTGTGTCTCCAATAAAGTAAATATGTACAAAGAGGAAAGTTGATTTGCTAAAATTTTACAAGCTAATTATATAGGAAATTATATAAAACAAAAAAAGGGAGAAAGGCTGGCTAATGAATTCTTTGTTCTAAGCAGATGTAAATTATTTAATAAAATATATATGCTCTGATACTCTTGCACTGCTAGCTACAGTGCGTAGCCACAGCTACTTAGTCCACAAACAGTCTTTAGTAATTCAATACACATATGTAAGTCGGACTGTGCTGTTCACCATGGAAAACAATTCTAGCAGTAGTAGGGAAATGGATTAATTGACAATTTTTGTTTTACTCTATTTTGATTCCTTTGCTATAAAATTCTATTTCCTCTATGCTATAAATCATTTCATAGTAGAGACATTCACTTGGAGCATGATAACATACTGTAAGCCAGCAAGAAATTTTCAGATGTGTCGCTTTAATGACTTCCCAAAGACTAGGTGTAGATCTCTATATCTTCATTGAAAGTATCTGAAAAGAGATATTTGACTATCTTTCGTGGTTAAAACTAAGGTATAAAAAAATGGGGGAGGGATTAGAAAGCCCTTTGTCTTAACTTTCTCATATTTGCACCGCATCTTTCCTTAATATATTTTACCTCTGTTTAGCATATTATTCACTATTCATAAGGTTCAGTTTGTTGTTTATGATATTGTTTATCATTAGTTTAGCAAATTTAGTGTTTCAAAGCATCAGTATTTAAAAGTTGTTTAGCAGATCTTATTACCTCTCAGTAATTTAACAGTTATTTGTTTGTTTTTCCATTGCTGCATTTCTGGTAGAAATGGACGTAAGTTCTATAGTTTTTAAGGAATGGAGAGGCTGAGATTTATAGTTTATATGTGGGATATAAAAATTTCTGTGTAAACTTAGAAACTCTACTGAAGTAAAGGCTTCTTTTTCTACAGCACACTTTGCTGTGTTCTGGTGTATACGAGTTGGATAGTTAGTTGGAAGAAAACCTACAATGTGTTCTTCCTTTCCATAATTTCTAGTAACTATATCTAAAACCAAACATGAATGTTATTCTTTGCAAATAACAAGCTAGCGAAGTCCAAACCATTTGATCATAGTAACATCTTTGTATTCTCAGGTAACTCTGATGCAGTATTATTGCTTCCCTTCTGATTGTGTAAAAGTGGACCACTATCCGGCACATGTCCATCACTTTTGTTAAGAATGGTCAGAAGTCTTATTCCCCCTGCTCCCCAATGTTTTATGTCATGAGTGAAAAGATTATATCATGCAAGTTTTCATAGGCTATTTTTATAGTCAGTGAATAAAACCAAAGCATGATCCATCTGACCTGTTTTAGCCATTTATTTAGAGTTAGTTAAATTGTGCCCAGAGGTTACATTTTTCTTTTTTGTAAAGTGAACTTAGGTGACGAGCTTAAATGGATATGTCTGTACAGTTAAAAATTTGAAACTCAGTGAAGTGAAACCTGCTTAGGATTTCTTCATGATGAATGGTATGACGTAAGCAAGAGTTAATGTATGGTTACAGACCAGCACTGTGCACTACAAAATTTCCCTCTTTGCTTGGTTACCCACCTTTTTTTCATATATAAACCAGGGGACAAATTGGAGAAGTAAGGAATGGTATTTCTAGGAAAATGGATTGTTGGCCCCCATATGGATGACTTGAGAGAATTTAGCCCATGTAGATCAAAATCATTTGTTCTTTAGACTTGTCAGTGGAAGAGGTCTTCATTTAGAAATTGTGCAGAATAGCTTTGCAGTTTCCAAAATTCCAGTCCTATAGAGAACTGTTTCCAGTGTGCCTTACAGTATGAATATTTCACATAGGACACCTGCAGTGACTGTGTTGACAAAGATTATCATTGCACTTGCATGTGGCAGATAAAAGTATAAAAGTGTGGTTTGGGGAATAGGGATGAAGGTGAGAATCCATCTGTATAAGCATGTACTCTCCTCTATGCCATCTGTGCTTACCTTCAATTTGGTTATTTAGCCTTTATCCATTAAGGCTGAAGAAGAATTTAAGTTCAGTCCAGCTAAGAGCTTGGACATGCACCAAAATGATCATCCCGGCGCCCCCCTTCCCTTCCCTTCCCGGCGCCCCCCTTCCCTTCCCTTCCCGGCGCCCCCTTCCCTTCCCTTCCCGGTGCCACCGGCTTGCGGTTGCCTTGCAGATGCCTGAGGAGGTGCAGCACGGGGAGGAGGATGCGGAGACGTTCGCCTTCCAGGCGGAGATCGCCCAGCTCATGTCGCTCATCATCAACACCTTCTACTCCAACAAGGAGATCTTCCTGCGGGAGCTCATCTCCAACGCCTCCGACGTGAGCCCGGGCCCTGCTCGCCCCTGCGGGGGCGGCCTTCTTTCCTCTGCCCGGGGGGGCTCGGGGGAGGCTGATGTCCCTGCGGGGTTGCCCAGGGAGAGGCCGGTGCCTGGGCGGCCCGCGAAGCTTTTGCTGGGGGAGGGAGGTGGCTGGTGAGGAGGGAGGCTGTGGGGAGCATCACCCTCTCCCCTAGGCTCTGGATAAGATCCGTTATGAGAGCCTGACAGATCCCTCCAAGCTAGACAGCGGTAAGGACCTCAAGATCGACATAGTCCCCAACCCCCGGGACCGCACGCTCACCCTGGTGGACACTGGCATTGGGATGACAAAAGCAGACCTCATCAACAACTTGGGCACTATTGCCAAATCTGGTACCAAAGCCTTCATGGAAGCCCTGCAGGTGGGTTGCCTTGGGCTGCATGGGTTCCCTAGAGCGTGGGCCACGGGCTTTCACTGGGGTATAACCCCAGCCCTGCTGCCTCTTTTTGTTGTGGGAGCTATTGGCCTACCCAAGTGTGCTTCCTCACCTCCCCAGCAGCAGGGAGGAGCTGAGGGTAGGGCTGGCTGCCTGTTGGTACTTGCCCCTTTTTTTCTGCATGCTGTCCCTGTTCTTTTCTGCTGTGAATCAGATGCAGATATCTCCCCCCTCCTCACTGGTCCAGGCTTTCTCTGCTTTCACAGGCTGGTGCAGACATCTCCATGATCGGGCAGTTCGGCGTGGGTTTCTATTCCGCCTATCTAGTGGCTGAGAAGGTTGTTGTCATTACCAAGCACAATGACGATGAGCAGTATGCTTGGGAGTCATCAGCTGGGGGCTCCTTCACTGTCAAGACTGACCATGGTATGTGTTCAAGTGCATTTCTCTGCTAGAAGCACCCCTTCTCCTGATGCTCCCTAGAGCTGGGCTGTCTTGTCAGTCATGCTTGTTAATGTGAGATGTCAAGTAACAACTAGGCCTGAGCAGCTGTCTTGCTGTCTGCCCTTTAACACTGTGCCTTGAAACACTAATGTTTCTGTCCCTATGCTGTAGGTGAGCCCATTGGACGGGGCACCAAAGTGATCCTGTATTTGAAGGAGGACCAGACAGAGTACTTGGAGGAGCGGCGTGTCAAAGAGGTGGTGAAGAAGCACTCCCAGTTCATTGGCTACCCTATCACACTCTATGTACGTAAGGGAAGGACTGTGGGGACCCACTGGAAAGCTGGAGGCAGGGGTGGGTGGTGTTGGGAGCAGGAGCCCAGAAAAGGGCAGAGGACGGTCTCTTCTGTTCCCTTCCGTAGCTCCTGGCTGCTGGGTATTGAGCAGTGGTGCTCCCAGCTTCTGCGGCCAGAGGTGATTTGAGGCTGGGGACTTACTGGAGGTGGAGGGTATACAGCCATGCTTTTGGCCTTTGATCTGTGCAGCTGGAGGTCAACTAAACCAGCCACGGAGGGAGGAGGGTTTCTGGCCCCTTGTCTCAGTCTTCTCAGACACAGCTTTGGTGGCATGAGCTGTGGAAGGAACTCTGAGGGCTGGTTTCAGGAGAAGCCCTAGTTCCAGGTGTTGCATTGGTGAGCCTTGTGTTATGTCAGGAGGACACCTATTTCTCTCATCTGGAGCAAAAGGATTCCTGGTAATGGTCGCTTGGGGCTAAACCTGAGCTCATGGCCCTGAGTCTTCCTTGTCCTTTTCTCCACAGCTGGAGAAGGAACGTGAGAAAGAGATCAGTGATGATGAGGCAGAGGAGGAGAAAGATGAGAAGGAAGAGGAAGAGCCAGCATCCAAAGATGAGGAGAAACCCAAGATTGAGGATGTGGGCTCAGAGGAGGAGGAGGAGGAAGGAGACAAAGGCAAGAAGAAAAAGACCAAGAAAATAAAGGAGAAATACATTGATCAGGAGGAGCTCAACAAGACCAAACCTATTTGGACCCGCAACCCCGATGACATCACCCAGGAGGAGTATGGAGAGTTCTACAAAAGCCTCACCAATGACTGGGAGGACCACTTGGCTGTCAAGGTGGGTGCAGGGCCACACTGGGAGAGACAAGAGGACCCCTTTCCAGCCCACACCCAGAGCCACCATGTGGTTGTGCCTCAGTACAGGACTGAGGGCTCCCAGGCCACTCGGTGCCTCAGCCTGCGCTGTGACTCCTGTGCAGGTGGTGTGGGGTTGGCAGTGCCAGCTTGGAAGTGTGACAGGAGGGTGTTGGGCCTCAGAAGCGTGACTCCTCAGTTTAGGCCTGCTGGATGCCAGAGAGCCCTGGCATGTGGGGGGCAGCGGGGCTGAGGAGGGGAAAATGCAGGCTGCTTTGATGCTGGAGGCCCTGCCAGCCCCAGTGCTGAGGAACAGCAGTTCAGCCTGCCCGCAGTGGGTCTTGGGGAGAAGGGGCAGCACCACAGCAGCTGTTTTTCCTTCCTGGCTCTGCAGCACTTTTCCGTGGAAGGGCAGCTGGAATTCAGGGCTCTGCTCTTCATCCCACGCCGTGCCCCTTTTGACCTCTTTGAGAACAAGAAGAAGAAGAATAACATTAAGCTGTATGTGAGGCGTGTCTTCATCATGGACAGCTGTGATGAGCTCATCCCTGAGTACCTAAGTAAGAGCCCCTTGCCTCAGTGTCCCAGCGCAGAGCTGGGACCCCCACAGCCTGTGGTACTGCTCCCAGCACAAAGTGGCTGGCTGAGGCACTAGGTGGTGTGGGCGCACAGCAGTCAGTGTCTTAGCACTTCTCCTCCTGTGATGAAGCTCAGAGCTCCTAACCTGACTCCTGTTTTCATTTCCCCTACTCAGACTTCATCCGGGGTGTTGTGGACTCAGAGGACCTGCCTCTGAACATCTCTCGTGAGATGCTCCAGCAGAGCAAGATTCTCAAGGTGATCCGCAAAAACATTGTGAAGAAGTGCTTGGAGCTCTTCTCAGAGCTGGCAGAGGATAAGGAGAACTACAAGAAATTTTATGAGGCCTTTTCCAAGAACTTGAAGGTGAGCTGGGCATCTTGCACCTGCAGGAGGGAGGGGCCCCTGACCTGTCTGCCTGAGGAGCAGGCTTGTCCCTAAGCCATGTCATCTCTGTGTGGGTGTTGGGGTAGAGGGGGTCTTGCAAGGACCCCAGAGAGCCTTTGTGGGCATCTGGCCCCTCTAGTTGCCCTAGGGCCAGGGCTCAAGGGGCTCAGGGGTGGGCAGAGATGGCTGTGCCTTGGGGGTGGCCAAGTGGATGCATGTCCCATCCTGGAGACTTCATGCATCTCTTCTGCCCCCAGCTGGGCATCCATGAGGATTCGACCAACCGAAAGCGCCTCTCTGAACTGCTGCGTTACTACACGTCCCAGTCAGGCGACGAGGTGACCTCGCTTTCAGAGTACGTGTCCCGTATGAAGGAGACCCAGAAGAGTATCTACTACATCACAGGTGAGCCAGAGCTCCTCTGTGCCCTAGTGAAGTGGAGGCAGGCTACCTTAAAGCAAATTTTTCCACGTAGGTCCTGCTGCCTTCAGCAGGCCCTCCCTGCTGAATCATAGCCCATCCCTGGGGGCTGGGGAAAGATCACCAGGCCTAGAGCTCTGTCTGCAGCCATTTTTATGCGAGGGGCTCTGAGCAACTGGTGCTGTTTGTTCTGCTGTAACCAGCTCTTACATCTTGGTGACATCATTTCTACACCCAGGGGAGAGTAAGGAGCAGGTTGCCAACTCAGCCTTTGTGGAGCGTGTGCGGAAGCGTGGCTTTGAGGTGGTGTACATGACGGAGCCCATTGACGAGTACTGTGTGCAGCAACTCAAGGAGTTTGATGGCAAGACCCTGGTATCAGTCACCAAGGAAGGGCTGGAGCTGCCTGAGGATGAGGAAGAGAAAAAGAAGATGGAGGAGAGCAAGGCCAAGTTTGAGACCCTCTGCAAACTCATGAAGGAGATCCTGGACAAGAAGGTGGAGAAGGTGAGATGGGCAGGGAGCTCAGCCTAGGGCTGTGTCCTGGGCTGGAGGGAGGAGGGCTGGGCCCTCTGTGGTGCAGGCAAGGGCCCCAGCTCAATGCATGCCTCTCATCTCCTGCAGAGGAGCCGCTAAAGGAGACTGAAGGTCACAGCATGCACTGCACCATCTTGCTCTAAGCAGCCAGGCTGCAGGTGGCGGGCACTGACCCAAATACGTGCATTGATGGGAGAGGGTAAGTGCGGGAAACATGCAGTGGGTGCTGAAGGTGCTGGCTGAGCTGTCCAAACTGTTCTGTGCAGCAGTCCCGGAGCTGCTTGGAGAGAATCTCTGCTTGCTTTGGGTTGTCCCCAGGTGAACCCGGGGCAAAGACCTGGGCTATCGTGTGCTGTGGCTGGACCCAGTCCAGGGCACGTGGGGACCTTGCTCAGCTAACCCTTGGCTACATTGGCAGGTAACTGTCTCAAACCGGTTGGTCTCATCTCCCTGCTGCATCGTCACCAGCACCTACGGTTGGACAGCCAACATGGAGCGCATCATGAAGGCTCAGGCTCTGCGGGACAACTCTACCATGGGCTATATGATGGCCAAGAAGCACCTGGAGATCAACCCTGACCACCCAATTGTGGAAACCCTCCGCCAGAAGGCTGATGCTGACAAGAATGACAAAGCTGTCAAAGACCTGGTGGTGCTACTCTTTGAAACTGCTCTGCTGTCCTCTGGTTTCTCCCTGGAAGATCCCCAGACCCACTCCAACCGCATCTACAGGATGATCAAACTGGGGCTTGGTAGGTGTCCATGCAGCTTCTCTGGCCTTGAGCCAGTCCCTGAAGCAGGTTAGCTGCGCAGGCTAGTGTTAACTGTATTGGGGCAGGGGGGAGGCCAGTAAGGGAGCCATGCTGGTGTGATATGCAGAACTGGCTGTGTAAGGTGGCTAGGGGCAAGTGGAAACATGGGACAAGGTGGTACTTAAGAGGGCTCAAGGCTTTCATTTCTTCACAGCAAATGTCAAAAATCTGCTGTGGGAGGTGTGACCTATCTGTTGAAACAGCTTGTGCTTGCACCCAACTTCTCCAAACTGGCTTTTTTTTAGGCAAAAATGTAAATGAAGAGGTGCTGTGGCTTGGCATAACTACTGGATGCTGATAGCTCTGTCCCTCAGGCTGCAGGCAGGAGTCACCCTGTGCTCTGGAAGAGACCATTCCTCTGGGATCGCTTGGTGTGTCACTTGGAGGCCTCACCTCTTCCTTTCCTCCCCTCTCCCAGGCATTGATGAAGATGAGGTGACTGCAGAGGAGCCCAGTACTGCTGTCCCCGATGAAATTCCCCCTCTGGAGGGAGATGAAGATGCATCCCGCATGGAAGAGGTAGACTAAAGTGGGAGAAAGCCTCTTCCCTCACCTGCTAGGCTGCTGCCCTGCCTCATGTCTGCTTTGGAGGGGGTCTGCTCCCACCAGCTGCTACTGACTCCTTGGTGATGTGTCTTTTTTTGGATGTGATTGGTTAGTTGGGTTTTTTTTTTTTTGGCAGGGGGCAGGAGGGCATGATTCCCTGTTTGTCAGTGTAGTGAGTGATTCAGGCAGCCTGAGGCCTCTCTGTTCTGTGTCTTTCTGCTTGTGTAGGAACAGCTGATGGGAGGGAATGGAGGTGAGGAGGCATTAGGGTTCCCCTCTCCCTGCCATGGGGTCTCCCATGTTCCCAGTAGGCGTCAAACACTGCCCTTCTTCCATTGGGGTGGGAGAACCCTTCCTCTGAGCTGCTGCCTCCCCGAACCTCCAGGGCGTAGGATATTGTATTTTGGTTGGCTTGGTTATTTTTTTTTTGTTGGACTATTTTTCTGTTTTGTTCTACTGGAATTAAAGTATCAAAAGAATGTGGTTTACACAGCAGCCTTGTGTTTCATGCTTACCATACAGAGGAAGGGGTCTCAGCCTGTGCCTGAGGGTATCGAGCTACTGGTCCCTCACCTACCATACAGAGGAAAGGGTCTCTCAGCCTGTGCCTGAGGGTATCGAGCTACTGGTCCCTCCCCTGCCCTGACTTGTTTCCAGAGCCCTGCTTTAGCTGATTGCTACCCCTTCCCTGCCCAGCCACCATGAAGTGTGCTGGAGAAACACATGACCTGCTGTGCTGGTGGGCTCATCCGCCCAGCAGGGCAGTAGGTGTCCACCTAGAGCACTGCATGCCCTGCAGCCTGGGAACAAACCTTTCTGATCTGCAGATGTCAGCTGGGCAAGCTGTGCTGCTGGCTGCTCTGGTCGGAGGGTCCCTGGGGGCAGGAGCTGTGGTAGGAGCCATCTGCCTGTTCCCTTGCAATACAGAGCCAGGGTGGAGGGACAGCTCAGGACTGTGCCCAAGCTGTCTCTCTTCAGCTCTTAGGCCAAACTGCTCTTGCTCTGTGCTCTAGACTCCACCTTTCCCTCCCACCCGCAGCCTGTCCTTTCTGGGCTTGGGTAGCCCTTGGGGGGGGGGGGTGGGGGGTGGCAGTATCTGGCCACCCCTTGGCTTTTGCCTGTGTCCCAGATGACAGAGAAGCCTGGGGCATCACCTCCTGTTCATCTGCCCCTTACAGGGTGTGAGCTGAGTGCGAGTGGGCTTTGTCACTCTTGGCCACAATGGTCCCTGGGGTTTGGCAGGGGAAAGTGACACCACCATCAGCTTCTCTTCCTGGCTCCTTGCCAGCAACCACAAGCACAAAATGGAGTGGGCTTTAGCCAGCATCCATCTCCCAACAGGGAGGGAGGCGGCAGAGCCTGCTGGAGCACTTGCAAGTGTGGCAGCTGTTTGGGTGCAGGCTGGAGCTGAGCTAGCAAATGCCTTCAGGGTGGTTTGCTTTCCCTGAGACAGGAGAAAAAAAAATTGTTTAAAAGTCAGATTTCTCTCTGGATAGGAAGGTTTTACTAAATAACAAATCAGTAAAGTCAATTCTTCTTTTTTCCTTAGAATGGTTGCGGTGTTTGTTCACTAATTTTTTCTTTAAATCTACATTTAAATTAGAGACGTTCCCTTCCAAACCTGGCACAACAACCTGTTTTTTTTGACCAAAGAAATCCTTTTTCAGTCTCCTGGAGGGGCAGACATTTGGGGAACACTTTCAAGTGCTCAGAGCTAGGAAAGCAGTGCAGGTAGAACTCTGCTGGAGAGCTGGGTGCTCTGAAGCCTGGGAAGTGTGCAGTACCAGCTCTGTTATCCCTGCAGGCTCAGCTACCTCAGCACTCTGAAAAGCAGCTCCTGTCCCTAGTCCCCTCCTCTGTCTCTCCCAAGTCTTCCCTTTCTCTGGCTCTGTTAGTCCAAGGTCCTGTTTCTGACCCCAGACCAAGCTGCACCATACAGGGAGCCCAGGAGCTAAACCAGCCTCAGGCTAACAGCTCCTCCACCAGCCAAACCCTGCTGTGTTCCCTTGCTATGGGTGCAAGGATCTTGTTCTCAGCTGCTGTGAGGGTCCAACCCTGGCTGCTACCTGCCTGGCTGAAGGCAGAGGCATCTGTGTTTGGAAAGGAAAGACAGACAGCTTTGCTGTCCCAAAGGGACTAGGGATGCAGGAAAGGTTGGGAATTCTCTCCCCTCCTTCCAGGTACATGGGAGAAAAACAACCAACATAAAAATGAACAGGGTACTATATGCAGCATATTTTTAATTTAATAAAATAAAAAGAGGGAAAAAAAAAAAAAAGCCTTTCAAAAGTACCAAAACCTCCTGGCTTGACAGTGAGGTTGTGTTGAGGAGAAAAGGGTTAACCAGTAAAACCCAGGCTCCTGAGGAAGAGCAACTTGCACTGCTCCTTCCTCTGCTGCCTGGGGAGCAGGTGCCCACTCGCTCCATCCCCTGCTGCCTGTGGAGCAGGAACAAGGCACCGCAAGCAGACTCTGCCCCATCTCAGCCCTTCAGGCACACTGGGGCTCTGGCCAGGCCCCAGGACAGCCAGGGCTGATGCCTCCAGTTGGCAGGAAGAAGAGGGGCTATTTGTGCTTCTCTGAATGGCAACTACAAAGCCCAGGAACTGTGGCCCTGAGACGCCCCGAGGCAATGCTGGGGCTTCTGGGCAGCGCAGCCTTTGGCCCGCGACAGCAGCGGATGTAACCAAAAAGCAACCTAGAACAACTCAGCAAGCCTTGGGAACCGTACCGGCCAGCCTCAGTCTCTGCATAAAAATCAGCCTGGGCCAAGGGGAGCAAAGAAAAGTGTCTCGGAGCAGGGGCAAGGGACTGATAAAACCAAATGGGGAGGTATGCTGCAGTGTGCTCTCCCAGAGCAAATCCCATGCCTGGGATAGGACAGGTTGGGAGTCCTTCCCTTAGCCTTGCCTGTCCTACCTAGAGCACCTCCTGGGAGGGGGGCCGAGAGCTTCCCCCACCTTAGGCCAGGCTCAGGTTGGGACTTGCCTCACATGGAAGTGTTTCAAAAAGAAAGCTAGTGTTTTGCTTGCCATTTCCTCCTGCTGAGCTCTGTAGTAGTGACAGAAATGGAGGACCCAGAGGCAAGACAGCGCCGGGGAAATGAGCGCCCTTGTTCATCAGTGATTTTGGAGAGGAACCACAAGCCAGAGGTGGGGCAAGAGTACCAGAAGCCCCACGCTGGTTCCCCCCCAGGATGCAAGCCCCCAGGCCCGTGCCTTGGCTGGAAGTCTTTGAACCATTAAGGCAAATGGAAAGGTTTGGAGCTGTGGCAGCCCAGAGCATTCCCTGGGCTTGTTCCAGCCCCTTCCCCAGGAAAAGCAGGTGGAAAAGTGAGTCACTGGTCCAGCCTATCCATACCCCACCCTACTCCTCAGCCGGTTCTGAGAAATCAAGCAAGTGCCCCCAAGCGGAGGCGGGACAACAGGCATGGCTTAAAATGCCATGGCCCCAGCTCCTTAGACCTTTTGTACAGGGGTCTCGCCTGGCGGGAGCTTCTTACTGCGCTTCTTCATGCGGCTGCGGGCGTAGACGCGGAGGAAGAGGGCCATGAAGACAACGGCTACACCCAGCCCGCCCACAACAGTGACAGCGTGCCCGTAGATGAGGCAGGAGAGGAGGATGGCAAAGGCCTGGCGGAGCGTCATGATGATGGTGAAGACGGCCGCCCCAAACTGGTTGATGGTGTAGAAGATGAAGAGCTGGCCACAGGCGGAGCACACTGAGAGCAGCACGGCGTGGGCCGTGAACTCCGAGTGGCGGGCCATGAAGCGTAAAGATTCCAGCAAGGCACCCTGCTCCAAGAGCGAGCCCACCGTGAAAAGGCAGGAGAAGACGTTAACGCCAAACATCATCTGCACGGGAGACATCTTGTAGGTGAAGAGGGCGTCCTGCCAGTTGGAGGTGAAGCTGTCGAAGATTATGTAGCCGGCCAGGAGGACTATGCCTGAGAAGGTGGTGACAGTGGACACGTGCCTGTTGGGAGCACTGGAGAGGAGGAACATGCTGACCCCCACGGAGATGAGGGCAGCAGTCAAGTACTCCCAGTACTCATAACTCTTGCGTGACACCAGTTTGCCCATCATCATCACTGGGATCACTTTGGAGGCCTTGGCCAGCACTTGGGTGGGGAAGCTGATGTATTTGAGTGCCTCATACTGGCACCAGCTGCTGAGGATGTTGGAGAGGGAGGCAAAGGAATATTTGTACATAGGAGCCCCGTGGCGCGGCTGCTTGGTCAGGGCGCAGTACAGACCAGCCACTGTGAAGGCCAAGATGCGGTTCATGAACACTAGGAACTGAGAGTCCTTGAACTTCTCACCAGGGTCCGTTTCGGTGGCACCATACGTTCTCGTCATCACACGCTCCTGAAGGACGCCCCATGTGAGGTAGGAGGCCTGCGAAGCAGGAGGAGCACAGGGAGAGAGTCAGGACCCGCAATGGCATGCGAGCAACCACGGGAAGAACAGACCCCGGGAGATCCATGCTTACCCCGGCCCTTGCCTCATCCTCTGCACTGCAATGCTTCCCTAAGGCACTGGGAGACGTGACTGCACCCGTCTGAGGGAACCCACTGTCCCGTGTGGTTGCAACCAGGAACATCCCATCCCAAACAAAACCTGCTCAATTTGCAGCCTCTTCAAGGGGAGAGAAGCCCGCAAAGCAAAAATCCCGGTGTACAGCAAGCGGTTATGGTTTAAGCTGCCTGTTGAACCAGCCAGACAGGATCAGGGAACGTTACAGACGCACAGCTGCGGTTTTGGTGCCAGCTCCCAGCAGCAGGTCCTGGCAGTTCTCCCAGCGGCCTCTGTATTGGTTTTCACTTCCAACTCCCTAGGCCCGGTTCTTCCATCCAAATCAATTCTAGTTTCAAACCCTGTAGATGAAATTGTCCTCCAGGGACGATCACTATTCTGGCTGTCGCCTCCACTACTTCTGCAGCCCTGCTGCCACAGTACCAAGCCCCTCACAGAATTAACACGGACTTCCTCTCACCACGCACCCTCCTGAGAAACCGAGGCACTGGGAGATGGAAGGACTTGGTGGTGGCCCGCAGCAAGTCTGAATGGGCTGGGACAATAGGCCAGAGAATGGGTGTCTTCTGCTGGCTGTGGGATGCGCGACTTTTTCTATCACAATGCCCACATTTCTATTTTTAATCCTCATGGCCTCAAAAGCTGCCCTTCCTAATGACACTCAGGCTGTAGCTAAAGACTTAGGGAAACTAAGATTAAAAAGTCCTCTTTATCTCTAGCTGAATTCAGTATTTCTCTCCAGTATTTGAATCCAATCCATCATGGTAGGACACATCACCCTCAGAAGGTGGAAAGCCTGCGAGGTAAGAAGGCTCAAACTACCTGCTGCTCCGATGTGAGGGCCAGAACAAGAGCAGCCTGAACAAGCTGCTGGATCACAGAATTTTCCCTATCTGTGATTGCAGAGGGCTGCAGTCGGACAGACAAGAGGTCCCAACCCTGATGACACCAGCTAAAGGGACCTCCACAGCCCTTAGAATTGACACAGCAGCCCTGGTTGCGGGGTGTCCCACAGAGGGGGACACAGAGGCCGTGTCCCAGCCTCCAGCCCTGCCGCGATGAAGGAGAGCACTGCGCCCTTAGTCTTCAAGGAGCTGATGGCCACAAACCTGCTGCCCACCTCCTGCCCCCAAGGGTGGGATGGCCACGCACAGGGCCCCTACCTGTAGGCCAGCAGTGCAGAAGAGCAGCTTGAAGACCTGTCGGGCTGTAGAGGACTCTGTGGGCTCCGCTCGGGGTGGCAGGGAGCCATCCTCCTGGTGTACAGACTTCACCTCAGAGCCGAATACGCACGACTTGATGACAGGGAAGCAAATGCCTCGGCCTGAAGGGGGTAAGGGAACATACGGAGACAGAATTAACCACAGCCAGGGCACCACAAGCTCGAGAGGTGAAGCCCCTCTCCTTGTTAGCCTCCGCATCTCCTGGTGCAGGGGCCTCAGAGAAATTCGTTTCTGGGTAGCACCTAGACAGCTTGGGGATGCAGCTCTGCGAGCAGCTCACTCCTGCTCGGGCGAAGCAGGTCAGGGAAACGACCTGTTGATGCTGAATGGGGTGTGGAGACCTCAGAGGGAGCCAGGATGTGGAAGGGAAGCTCCAGCCCTTACCTGTCTCCAGGTAATTCCTTTTCTTGAAGTAGCGGATGAGGAGGAATCCTGGCACCACAATACTCGCGTAGCCAGCAGCATTAACAAAGAAACGGAAGAGCCAGAAGTCCCCCCACGAATCCTGCAGGGCAGGGGCGATCTCTTCAGCGGTAGCCATGGTAGGGAGGGAAGCCAGCACGAGGGGAAGACAAAATCTGCAGAGAGACAAAGAGGCAGGCGGTGGACAACTGGCACGTGGCCAGCTCTGCTCCGCACGCCTGGGCCACCCGGCCTGCTCCCCACCGACAGGCAGCACCCAGATCCCACGACAGCGATGATGGCAGCGTGTGGAGTAGGAAAAACCCTCTGGAGTTCAAGAGCACGTGCCAGACATTTATGTTTGCTTCTGTTAGGGGTGTTTGCTCTGGCATGTGGACTTAGAAACTTGAATTTACAGGATCAGAGAGGATGTTTGAACACTGTTGTAACCATCTGGTTTTGACAACGCCCTTACTCCAAATGCAAGGAACACCTTGCACCTCACCTTTTAAGGTTAAACTTTAGCGTGGCTCCTGGGTGGAAAAAGAAAAGGTCATTGAATGGAAAAAGCGACTCCTACCTAGCAGCTCATGTTTCAAGGCTGTGGCCAGAGGGACCTTCCTCTGAGAGCAAAGGGTTCCCCCTCCAGCTGCACCAGCGAGGGGAGGAGAGCCGGGGAGGGCTCAGGCTGCCAGCCTCCCCCACCTCCCCAGGCAGCCCTGGAAGGGAGCGTGCCAAGGCATTCCCCACCACTCAGAGGAAACTACCAGGGCTCACCCGCTTGGCAAGACACAGCCAGAGAGTGAGGCTGGGAAGGAAGTTTCCTACCAGCTGTCTGGTTGGGATTTTACCAGGACTATCCCGATAAGGTATAGCTGATATTCCTCAGCTGTAACCCTAAGGTGGTGACCTAGCCAGCTTTAAAATAGCTTTGATACTCCCTGAAGGAGTTCTTCCCTCCACTGTCCCTCACAGAGGCAAACCTGCACTATTCAGGGGCCGTACAAAGAAGAGCACCAGATACACAACAGAAAGAGCAAGCTGGCGAGGACTTCCTACGCCCAAGGCCACCCGTGTCCTCCCCTTGCACAGCAAGCTGTGGATTCCTGCATCGGGGTGGGCGGTTTCCTTGACCCATGCTCCATCCCTGCTTCAGTCTCTCTGGTAGAAAAAGCCTCCCGATTGCCTTGGGGGCCAGGCGATGGTGCTGTGGGCCTGGCTACATAAATAAGTACCAGGAGAAGCTCTGGCCTCCTGTGATGGAAAAGGCCAGAGATGTTAATCCCCCCTTCCCCCAAAACCAATTGAGCCGTAGGAATTCAGGCCCTGTGAGGTGTACCTGGCCCCAACATAATGTAGCTGTGACCTCCAGTAGCCCTCACATGAAACTTGGAGACCTAGAAACTTAGAGCTTTAAAGGTAAGAAAGTCCCTTGCCAGCTGGTGAAAAACAAGCCCTCCCCACCAACCTCTTGTCCTCTTGGGAAAGGCCTCGGGGGCTTTTCCTATCCTCAGTTGCTGTGGCCAGGACCCTGGAGTTCCAACAACCTAACCTAAACCAAGACTGTGTTTCACCCTGAAATCTCCCTCCTGTGACTTAAAGGACCCAGAAATTCCCAGCCCAGGGAGAAGCGCAAACAGCTGGGGGTGGGTTTTTGTGCCTGCTTCCTATTCCTGTGCCCACCCCCCCCTCCTCCTCTGTACAAAGATAGAAAGGCACCTCCACTCCTGTCCTCCCTCCTGCTGCCCGGGCATTATTGCAGGATGTAGGGATGCTGCAGGGGCATCACTGCAGGACGTAGGGATGCTGCAGGATCACAGAATCATAGAATGTTTTGGGTTGGAAGGGACCCCTAGAGCCCATCCAGCCCAGCCCCCCTGCAGGAGCAGGGACACCGCTAACCACATCAGGGTGCTCACAGCCCCGTCCAACCTGGCCTGGAATGCTTCCAGGGATGGGGCCTCCACCCCCTCTCTGGGCAACCTGTTCCAGTGTTTCACCACCCCCGTTGTAAAGAATTTCTTCCTTATATCTAGTCTAAACCTACCCTGGTTTAGTTTAAAACCATTACCCCTTGTCCTGCCAAGCACCCGGGGCTGAAGTTGCCCCGTATTAAGTAACCCTGGTTGATCGCAGCAGCCCTCTTGCCAGGGAGAGGGCGCAGAAACGCCATCCAGTTTTTTTGAAGACGTCAGATCTAACTGGCAGGGTCGGTTGCTACACTCACAAGGCCACGTCTCCCTTTGACGTGACAAGAGACCGAAAGCCAGCCGGCTCTGTTCAGCCCGGCGTTACCCCCGCTGGCCCCCTCGGCACCGCCACGGAGGGAAAACCAGCTCGGCTCTCCCACAGCGTGCAGAGGAGGCTCGGGAGGGACAATGGCTCTCTCTATGCCTGCGCTAGCAATTCCCAGGCGCCGAGAGCTGACTCAGGGCAGCAGGCCCTGCCCTCCCCGCCGAGGCTCAGAAGGAACAGGGATGCCAGTGTTACAGGTAGAAAGGGGGGGGCTGCTCAGGGCAAGCAGGTGGCACGCTGAGGCATGAAAGGAGCCTTAGTTTGGGGCCCTGCAGGGCAGCCAGGGAGCTGAGACGGATAGATTTGCCTACTGTTCCCCTGGGCGCAGGAGGGGCAGCTCCCAAATTCACCGCTCCAGAGCCGGGCTGGGCCACAGCCCCTCTGCCTGCGATGCAAAATTTAGGTCCCGGGCCAGACGTCTGAAGGAGAAAAAAAAAATAATTCCTGCCTGCAGCCCTGCTACTCCCCAGCGCATCCCTAGCACCTCCAAGGGCTGGGGTCAAGCGCAAGCCTCGAACTCCACT
>NW_009260761.1:549561-550038 GCF_000687185.1 Egretta garzetta
CAGCACCCACCAGGTGGCCACCCGGTAATACTTTACAAGATACTCATTTTTTTTTTAAAAAAAATTTATTTTAAAAAAAAAAAAGCTCTGATCACTTGCTTCTGCCTTTTTCCTCCCCTTCCCACCCAGCTGCAGCCCCGGCCCCGCCACGCTGCTCTGCCCTACACGTACCCGGTGAAGGTGGCACAGGAGCAGCCCCATGGGCCACCTGCCCCTGGAAGGTGCTGGCCGGCCCAGGCCCGTGAGCAGAACACGGCTTCTTTGCGGCAGGGTTGAGGCCCTGCCAGAAGGTGAGGGGCAAAGATTCAAAAGATTCGCTGGGTAAAAAAACTGGTGGGATGGCTGAGCCCAGAGAGTTGGGGTGAATGGAGTTAAAGCCAGTTGGCGGCCGGTCACAAGCGGTGACCCCCAGGGCTCAGTCCTAGGGCCAGTCTTGTATAATATCTTTATCAATGACCTGGATGAGGGGATTGAGTG
>NW_009260761.1:550418-553886 GCF_000687185.1 Egretta garzetta
GGTGGGCTGGGTGGGCTCTTGGGGTCCCTTCCCACCCAAAACATTCTGTGAATCTATGAAAAGAAAGGGAGCAACCCAGCGCAGGGCTGCTGAAGAGACCAGGCAAGCTCCCGAGAGGCTTGGGGGAGCCCATGCTGCTTCCCTGGCAGCGCTCCCTTGCTATCTGCCTTTCCAAGAAGGGAGGAGGAGGAAGACAACAGCTCACTCCGGAGTCTCGGGCAATTGCACCATCAGGGATTTGCCCCAAAGAACAGCAGCTGCTCCCAGGCAGCAAGGGGGGAATTTCCCCGGCTGAGGTGGGGTCAGGCACTCTCGGTGTCCCCATTCCCACAGCACCTGATGTTGCTGGTTCCCCAATGCCTCGCACGTGCTCCTCAGGCTGGGAGAGGGGGCAGGGAAGGGAGGTGAGCTGAGCAACAGAAGGGGTGTGGAGATAACCCCGCCGTCTCCACCTCTTTCAGCCTGGGGGAATCTAAAACCCAGGGAAGACCCACACCCTAAGTTTTTTAACACCCTCCCAAGCCAGGAGACGGGGGCAGGATCTTTCCATCCTCTCTGCAGAAGAGGAAACCACAGCACAGTAAGGCAGCAGGATGTCAGGCATGATGGCAGAAGCAGGGATCGGCGACCTGGTCTTCCAGCACCTCCTGTACTCTGTCTTCATCCCCGATGCCAGACACTCAGCAGGATGGCCCAGGAACGGCGTGCCAGGCTGGGATCCCCCAGCCTTGGCCTTGAGCACTGGGAAAGGCTCTGCAAGCGGGGAACCCCCTGCGCTGCCGCTCGCCCTTCTGCCACGTGCCGGGGGGGAGCAGGACCCGAGGGAGGGAGCGGGCGGGCTGGGGAAGCCCCTGCAGCCCTCACGTGCCCGGGCGCCTGGGGTAGTGCTCAGGCTCCCGATGCTGCGGGGGAGCGGGGTTGGGTTAGATCGCATGAGACCTCGGGCGCCCGCAGCAAGAACAAATGTTTATTAGAGTGCATGTTAACTCTCCTCACCCCACACTTACTCTGAGGGCGTTCGGGGGGTGCCAGAGGATGCTCCATCCACCGCACAGTGTGAAAAGGAGTCCTCTCCTGCTCCTTCCCTGGGTGAGCTGGAGAGCCCCACGAGTCAGGCCCATGGCAGGGAGGGGAAATTCAGTCCTGCTGCAGGGCACAAACACTAAAAAAGAAAGGCCTCTCCTGTGTAGTGTTCATAGTGCCACCTTCCGTGCCAGGCTGGGATCCCCTTGAGCACCGGGAAAGGCTCTGCAAGCGGGGAACCCCCTGCGCTGCCGCTCGCCCTTCTGCCACGTGCCGGGGGGAGCAGGACCCGAGGGAGGGAGCGGGCGGGCTGGGGAAGCCCCTGCAGCCCTCACGTGCCCGGGCGCCTGGGGTAGTGCTCAGGCTCCCGATGCTGCGGGGGAGCGGGGTTGGGTTAGATCGCATGAGACCTCGGGCGCCCGCAGCAAGAACAAATGTTTATTAGAGTGCATGTTAACTCTCCTCACCCCACACTTACTCTGAGGGCGTTCGGGGGGTGCCAGAGGATGCTCCATCCACCGCACAGTGTGAAAAGGAGTCCTCTCCTGCTCCTTCCCTGGGTGAGCTGGAGAGCCCCACGAGTCAGGCCCATGGCAGGGAGGGGAAATTCAGTCCTGCTGCAGGGCACAAACACTAAAAAAGAAAGGCCTCTCCTGTGTAGTGTTCATAGTGCCACCTTCCTCCCTCCGAGAAGGCAGCCTGAGGCCAACGAAACTTTTTCAGTGGGGGAAAGGGAGGATAACATCTCCCAAAGTGGCTCTGCTCCCACTGAACTGGAGGCAGGCAAGGTCCCAGCGGGCAGCAGGGCAACAGCGCAGAACGAGGAGGCAGCCTGCCGGGCTAAAGGAGTCCAGCCGCTCATTCAGAGCACACAACAGGCTTCCCCGAGATCTTCAGGTCATCGAAGGGCAGCAAGGCGAGGAGCTGCAAAGGCCAAAGGTGCGGAGGGGTAAGGATCCAGGGTCGTGTCTCCACCAGGGCTGGGGCAGGGGCTCAGAACTGCCCCCCCTCCCAGCCTTGCAGCCTCCCACCTCCCTGGGGAAGTGCCAAGAAACCCTGGCTGGGCTTTCCCTAGGGCTCGAGGCAAGAGGCAGTCACCCCATGCACCCCCAGAGCCAACGCCTGCACCCTACAGGGGAGGATGGGCACGACTAGAAACTCCCCCTAGGAGCTCCCCCTCAAATCATCCAACTCCTGCACCCCCCCAAGACTCTTGCAGAGCCACAGGCCACCCCCAGCACAGACTCACGTCATCGTTGCCATCAGCCAGGTCCTGGGCTGTCTCATTCTCCATGTTCCTCAGCAGGGTGTCGGCCCCGGAGTGCGAGAGGATGGCGGCGATGGCAGCATCCTTGCGGCCCACGGCCAGGTGGAGCGGGGTGCACCCGTTGTACATCTGGGCATCCACGAACGCCCCGTTGCGCAACAGGAACTGGACAGCCCTGCGGTTGTGGCACTCCACGGCCAGGTGCAATGGGGTCTTCCCGCTCGTGCCCTCCTGCAACCCACAGACCACAAGGGCGTGGGTGCGGGGTCCCCTCAGATGGGCCCTGCAGCACCCACCCGCACCCCCTTGATAGGGTGCAGAAGGGGTGTCCCCACCCCGACTGCTGTCACGGCACCCAATGGCCCCTCAAGGACTTTTTCTCCCTGTTCCCTCAAAATTCAGTGCCTCCAAGCCCTGTCCTGAGGCCAAAGGGAGTGCCACGCACTGTGCCCAGCCTTACCCAAACATCACACCATGCCCAGCCTTACCCGCACGTCAATGTTGGCGCCACTCTCCAGCAGCAGAGACATCATTGGGATGTTCCCCTTCAAGGTGCTGATGTGCAGACAGGCCAAGCCTGGGAAGGGGGGGCAGGAGAGAGAGCCACATTCAGCCTGGACCACCCCGAGGTCCCTGCATACACAACGCATGGTCTCCACCCCAACTGTGTATGCTAAGGCACATGGAGGCCAGGGAGATAATTCGAGATAGCCAGCATGGCTTCACCAAGGGCAAGTCCTGCCTGACGAACCTACTAACTTTCTATGATGTGTGACAACAACAGTGGACAAAGGAAAACCAATGGACATCATCTATCTGGACTTCTGCAAAGCCTTTGACATGGTCCCCCACAACATCCTTCTCTCTAAATTGGAGAGCTGTGGATTTGATGGGTGGACTGTTTGGTGGATAAGGAACTGGCTGGATGGTCGCGTCCAGAGGGTAGTGGTCAATGGCTCGATGTCCGGATGGAGACCAGAGATGAGTGGTGTCCCTCAGGGGGTCCGTACTGGGACCGGTGCTGTTTAACGTTTTCATCAATGACTTACTTAGACAGCCAGATTGAGTGCACCCTCAGTAGTTTGCGGATGACATCAAGCTGAGTGGTGCGGTTGACACACCAGAAGGATGGGATGTCATCCAGAGAGACCTGGACAGGCTGGAGAGGTGGGCCTGTG
>NW_009260761.1:554513-556333 GCF_000687185.1 Egretta garzetta
CTGCCCCGGCCTGCCCCCCCCGCCCCGCCCCAGGTCTCACCTTGCCAGTTCTGGAGCTGCAGGTCCTGGTGGTTCCCATGGGGCTGGTCCGTGCCCCCCGTGGGGGCCGTGCCCCCCAGCAGCTGCTGGGCACAGCGCAGGCGCTGCTGCTCGCAGGCGAGGTGCAGCGGGGTGTTCCCATTGCGGTCCTGCAGCCCGGGGTTGACTCCCTTGTGGATCAGCGCCTGGATCACACTGGGCTGCTCCAGGTACACGGCGAGGTGGAGCGGGGTCTAGAGAGGAGGTGGGGACAGAAATTAGGAAAGAGCGGGGGGGAGGACAGCAAGCGAGATGAGCCCACGCCAGCCTACAGGAGCCAGCCCGGTGGCATGGGCAGGCTGCCGCACAGGAGCCCGTCCCTGACCCTGGGGTGAAGCGTGGCTGATGCTGGGGGATGCAAATGGCTTGATGCTCCCCGCACCTCAGCTCAGGGATCGCCCGTGGGGGCAGATAGGGCTCTCCCAGGTTATCGACCCTGCCACATGTAAGCCGTGCCTGCTCCACCCTCTGGGGTTGTCTGCGATGTCCTGAGGCCTCGTCAAGGACCCCTTCACCCTTGGGTGCTGGGAACTGTCACACCTTTCTCAGTGTATCTCCCACACCCTTCTTCCCTTCCCTGAAAAAGGGGCCTTCACACGCTCTGGAAGAAGTGGGTGGGGTGGGTCCTGGGGAGAGGGCAGATGGATTGGGCATTTATCCAGGAAGCAGCCTGCGGCACCCGCCTTCCTCCCAACTTCTGCCTACCACATCCAAATACCTGGAAAAGATCATTTTGGATCTCCAGCACCTCCCTGGGCAGCTGAGCAATGCAGCAGAGGGCCACAGCAGGGACGCAGTGGATAATAGCCAGGTGAACCAACCTACAGAGGAAGGAAAAAAGAAAAAAAAAAGAAAAATGAGTCCTGAGTGCCATGCTTAGGAGCAGAGATCCTCCACTGCTGCACAGGGGAATAACCTCCCCGCCTCCCCCAGTCCCCTTTCCCATCCCACCAGCTGGGAGCTCCTCCATCCTGCCCTCTCCCTGGGGAAGCTCAGCAGCAGGGCAAGGCAGGAACACGGCCTGAGGCTCCCCAGGGCAGCCCAAACGGACCCTCCTTGTCCCCACAAAGCATCGTGGGGTCTTCCCTCGGACCTCACAGCATGCGCGGGGCTTGGCGCCAGCACTGCCCAAAGCCCAGCCTCCAACCCGGGGCAGGTCCGAAGAGCCTGGGATGCATTTCACAGAGCCCAAGGGCTGGGTTTGGCGGCTGCAGAAGGGAGGTCTGGGCTCTGGCAGCTGCCCGGGGAATTCCAGTTCCCCACCGCCGGCTGCACACCGCACTTCTGCTTTCCCTTCTGGGCAGGCAGGCAGCCAAAGCCGGGCAGGAGCCTGGCTCCGGTCCAAGATCACCTGCGCGGCACAGTCCCCGTGCCAGCCTCTCTGCTGGCCCACACCGATTTCCTCTTCTCTCCCCCACATCCTTCCCTTTCGGCGCTGCCGCAGCGGGGCGGGCGTGCAGCCCACCGGCGCAGGGGGACACCAGAGGTGTGGCCGTTGGAGCTTGGTGGCCAGCAGGGAGCCCCCATCCTCAGGATTGTGGCCCCCTGGGCCACAGGGTGGCTGGGCAGCCCAGAGTCCCCCAGCCCAAGGGAGAGGTTTTATTTCCAGCCGGGTCTGATGCCAGCCCTTGGCACAGTCAGATCAGAAGTGAGAGCACGACAGAGGCAGAGCTGAGAGGGAATTTTCAGTCCCCTCCACCGACCTGCTGTGCTCCTGGGCCCCCCCCAGGCAGAGGGACCAG
>NW_009260762.1:0-6486 GCF_000687185.1 Egretta garzetta
CACTGGAATATTTGTCTTAGAGTGATCCTACAGGCACACCGTACTCAAAACAAGCTTAGAGAACATTCTCCGAGACCTGTTTACAGCATCACCAAAGATGTTTTTCTAGAACAGCAACAGCTATTTTACAGCTTGTTATTATGTATGTTCAGCTTGGGTTTTTCTTACATGTACAGTCCTCTGCGTTTCTTAATCCCTTCAAATCAGAGCCAAATCCAGGAGAAAGTATGGGATATACCTTACCTGATTATTCAGGTTGTAGAGGTAGCGGGATACAAAAACATGAATGTTTCTCATGATTTCCAAAACATCCAGACCCTGAAACAATATTATTTATTGAGAATTATTATGATAAAAATTATTAGGAACTACTGACATGCCTAACCACTAAGGTGCACAAATGCTATTTCTGTAGTTACTTGAAAACATTTTAGAAAGCAATGTTTTCGCTTTGCAAAATGAAGAATCTCTTAACAATTTTTCTTCACTGTCTGCAAGGTAATGCTTAAAGAAGAAAAAAGAAGCTTAGCTCTCATTTTAACATTTGCATGTCTGCCTGCTTTTTTCCAACTTCCCCTGAAAGTAAGGAATCCTCCAGTCTACTCCACAAGCCCCAATTAAAAAAAAAAAAGTTGAGATTTGTCTGTTCTTAGATTCCAGAAAATGAAACCTTCCTTAATTTCTATAAACACGTAGATGTCTACAGCAACATAAGCAACTAGCTACTTTTTGTTATTGTTTTGCCTAACCTGTCTAGAAGACTAATTTTTTATATTCACAATATAAGTTTTACTATTGTTTTGCTTGAAGAAGTCCCTTAAATATCACTGTGCATTGAGAGGATGCTATTTAATCTATACACTCCATTTCCAGTTGTGCCAAGGATTTTATCAGGGTTTTGCTGGGGCCAGGGGGGAATGGAGTGAGGGATGTCTTTGTTTTGAAGTAAAGCTCATACCAGAATTAATGTTATGAAACCTATGTTGTGAAAGGATCTAATTTTTTATAACAATGTGATGGCCAAATATTGCCAATAGAAAGCCAAAGCCAGAAATAGAAACTAATCCACATCACTTCTGTACCAAGAAGCAGCTTGAGTTGTTAGTTCTATGCCCTCTTTCAACTTAGAAGACATAGCCACCATGAACATTGGAAAAAAAACCAAGCTGTATTTCTATGAGCTTTCACCAGTGTGCTAACTGAAATGAGGGAATGAAGCTAACTGCCAAAAATATCCAAGATACTAAATCTCTTGAAGTAAAGTCTTCAGAAACATGCAAGTTGTATTTCTTTCGCACTGACCCTATAACAGTGAATGCCTTCACCATTAACTTGATGAAACTACTCTACATGAAACCACCTTTAGCACTTTCTAGGAGGCTCTGAGTCACTCTTCTACTAAGCTAAGCACAGATGTCCCAAAGTCCTCAATGTGCAGCCTGTGAAACAGTTTCTCTGGATGACCACTAAGCAGAACCTGCTGAGAAGCAAGCAACAAATCAGGTTGGATGGGGCTCTGAGCAACCTGATCTAGTTAGCGGTGTCCCTGCTCACTGAAGGGGGGTTGGACTAGATGACCTCTAGGGGTCCCTTCTAACCCAAAACACTCTATGATTCTATGATTCTATGAAAAGACCCACCACTCAAAGATCATTCCAGGCTTGTGACAGTTGTATTCCAGATGTATTTAAACTAAAACAGGATAGGTTTAGACTAGATATAAGGAAGAAATTCTTTACAGTGAGGGTGGTGAAACACTGGAATGGGTTGCCCAGAGAGGTAGTGGAGGCCCCATCC
This sequence comes from Egretta garzetta, assembly GCF_000687185.1. NCBI lineage: Eukaryota > Metazoa > Chordata > Aves > Pelecaniformes > Ardeidae > Egretta > Egretta garzetta. The sequence continues at coordinate 1,798 of NW_009260762.1, forward strand.
CTGGAAACATTCAAGACCAGGTTGGATGGGGCTCTGAGCAACCTGACCTAGCTAAAGATGTCCCTGTTCACTGCAGGGGGGTTGGACTAGATGACCTCTAAAGGTCCGTTCCAACCCAAAATATTCTATGATTCTACTGCTTGCCAAATTGCTGATACTGAATTTTCAAGAAAACATTCTCTGACCTTGTATATCCGATTTTATTTTATTAAATCTTATGTTAAAAAATGAATGATACAAGTCCAACAAGAAAACTGGCATTGGTGTTATCTCTGAAGGTAGATAAGGATCCTGTCTCAGAAGTCAACTAGAAATTAAGGTCACCTTCTCCAAACAGTTCTCTAATCTTGGGTACTTTCATTTTAACAATGCAGTCCTTTGAACAGCTAGCTAGTATGACAGCGTAACGAAACAAACAATATTCATATCCTGTGGGCACTGTACCTGTTCCAGAGTCTGGCTGGGAAGATGTGCTTCAGTCATACTTAAACCATAGCGTTGAGTTGCTAGGTTTCTCATTTCACTGTAGGTGGCCCAGTCATGAAGAGCTACAGTCGTTAAGTTGTAGAAGGTCTTGTCCAAATAGTGAGTTACATAAGCTGTAAACACACAAAAGGATAAACTAAAACAATACTACCTACTTAGCTAGGGAAGTGTGGAAAGAAGTGAAAAGATATACTCAGCAAAGTGTAACAGAGATGAAAGTAATGAAATAAAGAAAGTGAGTAACTCCTCACCTTTTATGTCAATGAATCGATTGAAAAAACGTATTGGGTTCAGAAAGAAGAAGTGAGCTAGATCCTTCATACCAACTCTGAAGGGGTTTCTGTCATCCAGCTTTAGATGTGTATGAACTGATAAGCGCAGGTCCTTTTCTATCTCTTTACATAATTTGTCCAGCAAGTGCTATTCAGGGAAGTTAAAAAAAAAAAAAAAAGTCATGTTCAGTGTCTGCTTACATTGCCCTATTAGCAGAACTAACATCTCTCTCCAGAGATACATAAAAGACTGATTAAATTACTGAAGACAGCTTTGCTTTGGCAGGGCCACACAAGTCAAAGTGAATCAATACTTGAGAACCAGAAGGATATTTAATTCCTGTGTTCTTGCTCTGGTACACAACAGCAAGAAAAAGCTACACAGCTCAGAAAAGGTAAAGGCTTAACTACCTAATGCCATTATGTACATGATTAAAGCTTCCACGTAGGAATTTAAGACAATTTAAACTTAAGTATTCTCACATCTCATCTTAAGGGGAAATAGGCTTAGGGCTATCTATCTAGATAATAATAAGACCTAACTCAGTGAGAAAGAGTCTTGCAATAAGTAATTTGGCCTGATTTTCTGCAGAATACGTAATGTTTGGTTTTGAACTAGTCAGACAAAAAGAATGGTTCAAAGGTTAAAACCTAGGACATGGGAAATCTGAATTCACTTTTTTCTCTGTCAAACATCCTTCGTAATTCTAGATAATAATTCAGTAACGAGGCCACCTACATTTACAGAGACTTCACTACTAAAAGCCATGCATACATACTAAGAACAGTAGTGCTTATTTTAGGCATTCATACAAGCAGAAGCTAATCTGACAAAAAGCAATCCTTTGTCTGCATAGTCAAATCTGTAACTGAGGTTTTGCCAACTTGCATAATTTAGAGTGCAGTATTTTCATGTTCCCAACCAATACAGACACCATTAGCAACAGGTCTTAAAACCCCAAAATCATCAGTGAACACTTTCTTATTTATTAAAATACTTCACACCAATCTCAAAGGTCTCTATGGTACTTTTATAGATCACATCAGGTTTGGTACGGTAGATGCTGGCCTATCAGATGTTCCAAGCATAGTGTTGCCATTAATTTCCATTCACAACAAATTACCTCATTGAGCACTTCCATGATTTCCTTGTCATAACATTCCAGAAGTACCTCATAAGATTCCAAGTGTCTTGCATGCATCATAGCAGGTACACAGTCCCGTAGTGCACTAAACATATACTAAAAAAAGAAACTACTATGCTTAACCAGCAGATTGAAACAGCAGCTCAGATAGTGTTCAAAGCTAACAAACAAATCGAAATTGCTAGTCTTCCCACTTTTAATAAAAACAGACTTTATAAACCCTACTGAAGTTTCCTGTCCTTAATGTGTTCATCTGAAGTATTTAGTTACTACTGATCCGTTTACTGGAAGGTCATAATTATTAGTTATTTCATCTGAAATTATTTGCACTATCATCATCTTAGTATTGTAATCAACCATGGCAAGCACGATACTGGAATAGTTATCAGGATTAGTATGCCAAAGTATGATTCACTTCTGCAGGAAATACTTGATACCTCAAAGAAGGGAGGAGAGATGGGGGGTGGAAAAAGCTACAGGACAACTATCCCACACAGCATCACTGAACACAGCAATATGTGCTTTAGAAATCTGTAACCACAATGTGGAACAAGGACTTCTAATGTTCAAGTCTAGCAAAAGGTGTTCATTCCACATTAGAATGAATGAAGAGAGGAACAAAGAAACAGACACACAGAGACCCAGAATTAACAGCAGCAACCTGAGATTTTTAGAGCAATCTAACAGATATCTTTCAATTAGATTTAGAACAAAGACTGCTTTTACATCCTCCAGATTGAGAAGAAATTTCTGCCTCGGTCGTAACTCTTGCCTGGGTTTTACTTTTTTTTTTGGTGTGATTTTTCCTCAAGAGTTTCAGTCTAAGCTTTATCCTCTCCTCCTCTGAATCCCTCCCACTACAGTGGCTTGTTTAACTAAGTTACTAACATTACTACTTACATGCAGTCTAGCAGAATCAACAGCATTTTCATACACGTCATCTAAATAGATTGGAAAGACTGCTCGATGCCAGTATAAGAAGCAACAGTCACATTGTACTCGAACTCTAGAATATAAGATTACTTATTAGACACAGAATTGGAAGAAACCATTCTTCTAAACACACTAAAATAATTATCACTGTGTTTAAACTAAAGACAAATGCATTTTGAGCCTAAGTTTTACATGGTTACTTTAATGTTCCAGATGCATCGTCCTTCAAAAGAAAGTTCTTGAACAAAGAACTATTTTTTTCGTTTTCTACTGGGCTCTTTATAAACAAAAGGTACCTGCTTTAGAAAAAAAGGTTTACTCAGTCTCTGAAAGAATTAAGCCTTACATTACAGCAAAATCCTAAATAACTGTTTTCTTATTGCATGCAATTAGTTAGTAGCCTAGAACTCAAACATATGTTCTAAGTTTCTCCTGTGAGACAAAAAAGAGAAACAGGCCTCTCCTGATACAACCTGTACACAACACTTATCCTAGGAATTTATCCCATGAGTCATCCACTGAAGGTAAAGTATGCGTGGAACCCAGATGTTCACCTGGCTTTCAGATGGCCAACATTACAGAAATTGAGTGCCCACTAAAACTACAGCAACAGTAAAACATAGTGTCACATGTGAACGAACAGCCTGATCTCCCAAACAGACTGGTATTAACTCATAACTTTTGGGTTTGGGTGAAGCGAAGACTAGTTGAACATAAAGCCTAGCCATCCAAGACAGTGACAGAATTTGTAAACAATCAGAAGTGGATTAACTAACTGGCAACAGTTAGGCAAAATATAACCTGCCCAAAGACCAGCAAGCTTCAGGTTTAGTTCTGGAATTCTTTCTGTCCATCCCTGGTCTACAATACACGCAAAAGTCACCACCAGCACGCAGCTACCAGATTTTGCAATTCACACAGTGACAATCCAGCTCCCCCAGTGACACTACACTGCCTTCAATATGTCACATGCTGCTGCTTACCTCTCTGTAAGTTCACTGATCAAATCTAGTTTTTTCAGAACTAACTGAAGAGGAATGAGTTCTTCATCTTTAAAAGTTTTCTGTACAAATGAAAAAAAAAAAGACAAGATTATATTTTCTTTATAAGTTACTATGACAAAGAAGTAAAGGTCTGGAACAATCATGGCACTTACCATCTGTGTTCCCACACTCAGTGCAAGGGAAACAATTAGTCGCCTCTGTTTTGTACTTGGCCCATTGAGGGTGTTCTCAGCCAACACCAAAGCAGAGAGGACATCCAGGCGTTGCTCACTGTACTTTTTATCAGAAATTACTCTTTTCTGGATGACAGAAAGACAGAGAAATTCAGAGAAAAGTTACTTAACCCCATAACCTTCTTTCCAAAGCTTATGGACTTGTCACTAATTGAGTATTTCTGCAAACAAACCATGTTTTGTGGACAGAGCTAGCCTAGTCCAGATTCACTTACTCTGTCAAGTCAGCGGTATCACTTATCTATACACTTGGCATATGTGCAGTTCAGCATGAACACGGGTCAGGTATATAAATACTGTGTGAGCTGCATGTGACTACATGCCAATTTTAGTTCTAAGGCACACGTAATTTCATTTTTTTTTTAATTATTTTTTAATCAGTGACTCCCAGTTGTTGGTAGCAAAATCCAATTTACAGCTGAAGGGCCAGAAGACGTATAAACATGGTAATAACGATGTCTTGCAATTTTCTACAAATTCTAATTTATCAGAAAGATTAAGTGCAAAAACATTTGCATGAAGAAACAAAGGGAACTGAGTCGTCTGGCTAAGAAGTTGAAGTCACAGATGTATTTGTGAGTAGCAGCGTAAGTCAGAAGATGTACAGTTTCGTTAA
>NW_009260762.1:6533-29899 GCF_000687185.1 Egretta garzetta
TAACCTTCTGTGCTAAAGCTATGTTAGGTATATATATGCCTTAGTCCTTACAACACTTTGTTTCTAAGTGGAGCAGACAAAAAAAGATTAGCACTGATGAATTCTTCTATTTACCAGCATTTGCATCTTACATCTTTTCTGAAAAGTAGTCAAAATACCCAGAATTGTTCACAGATACTCTCTCTTTGATATCCACCCAGTACACAAGTCTCAGCATATTTCTATGCATTTAAAAATAATTTGCAATGTAATTACAGGTATCATTGGAAAAAGTTATGGTATTTACCTAAATTTCATGTGAACTGTTTGTTTGAAGATACAGTTTTTCTTAGTAGCTTTGAACCTTGGAACTTTTTTGGTTCATGCTACTCCTGACACATATATATACACACACACACACATATACACATACATATCTATATATTACATATATATATATCAATCAGCTTTTTAGAAGTACAAGTTTTTGGGTATTTTGCTTATGCTAGAAAATATGGAGATGCCACATACATAAATTGAGATTACAGCCAAATTTCAAACATATCGAACTTCCAAACAATGAAAGTCTACTGTTAAAACTATAATCCATTTATATGAGCATGGTCAAAACAAGAAAAAAAAAAATTAAAAGGAAAATTTAAGAACTGCACTGATATCAGTAGCATATCTCCTCTGTAATTCTGCTACTGAATGTGATGAAAGAATTAATACATCAGAACAGGTATACTAAAATCTCATTTTCCCATTTGCCCTGAATTCAGAAATTCAAGATTTGATAAGCAAAATGTGTAGTAAACTGATCTCGTTTATAGAAGGATAATATGTAGATATTACAGTGTCTCACTACCAGAAGCCATTTTACCCCACAAAGAAATAGTGAATTTATACCCGCATTAGACTCCTGTAAACCATCATGTATGAACCACTACTATTTTGCCACGCAGACAAAGATTTAAATAAATAACAGCCTGTTTGCTTAGACCTATAACAGATTGCTTTAAGAATGTGCATCAGAAAAGCAGTAAGAAAAGGTCAGTTTGTGAAAATCGCTAGAAATAAAAGCTAAAAAGAACACAAGAGGAACATGACAGATACAGCAGTTTAGAGGAAGAGAGGACCCATTCTTGGTCGAAAATAGATAGTTATCCGTGCTACACAGTTTCTAGGACAAAGCTCTGACCTACTGGAAAGCTTATATATATCTGTTGATTATGATAGAGCAATACTACAGATTTTGTAAAAGTGAGGAAATAATTTTAAATGAAGATTTTTTTAAACACTTAGCTAAGAAGACTAGTTATTAGAACTTGGATTACATACCTTGGCTACAGAAATAGAGTGAAGAGCCTGATACTGCAGATGCTGAGTGATGTGTGTCACAGAATCTGCCACAACCATACTTCTCCGGTAAAACATGTGTTCTATTGCCTAAAGTCAATCCCAGAACACAATAGTTCATGTAGTTAATGACATCATTGCCTTTAGAATTTGGCTTTATGCTGGCAGACTCATTCACACTGCAAATACAGACTCTTTCCACTTTGTAATGTACTGTTAGTAGCAGTTGCAATTAACCTTTAGGAACTGAGAAAATCAAATCATTCAGGAGCATAAAAAAGTTTCAGGACTGTAATGTATGTTCTGTTGGGTTTGGGGTCGATTTTTTTTTTTTTTTTAAATAATCCAGCTCTGTTCAACATCACTTTCTGAAGTTATCCCAAACCAGAATATTTTCTTTTTGGAGAAAGTACCCGGAGAAGTGCAAACTCCTGCACCAGGGAAGGAACAACCCCTCGCACCAATGTATACTGGGAGCCCTCCAGCTGGTAAGCAGCTTGGCAGAAAGGGACCTAGGGGTCCTAGTGGACACCAAGTTGAACATGAGCCAGCACTGTGCCCTTGCCACCAAGAAAAGTAAAGGTATATTTGGCTGCATTTGACAAAGTATTGCCAGTAGGTTGAGGGAGGTGATCCTTCCCCTCTACTCAGCACTGGCAAGGTCACACTTGGAGTGCTGGGTCCAGTTCTGGGCTCCTCAGTACAAGAGAGACATGAACATACTAGAGAGAGTCCAGGCAAGGGCCGCGAAGATAATTAAGGGACTGGAGCATCTCACGTATTAGGAAAGGCTGAGACAGCTGGGACAGTTCAGCCTGGAGGTGAAGGTTTGGGGTGGGGGAATCTTATCAACGTATATAAATACCTGAAGGAAAGATGCAAAGACGACTGAGCCAGGCTCTTTTCAGTGGTGCCCAGTGACAGAACAAGTGGCAACGGGCACAAAATAAAACACAGGAGTTGCCCTCTGAACACCAGGAAATGTTTTCTTACTGTGAGGGTGACAAAGTACTGGCACAGACTGATTGCCCAGGGAGGTTGTGGAGTCTCCATCCTTGGACATATTCAAAAGCCATCTGGACATGGTCCTGAGCAATTGGCTCTAGGTGGCCATGCTTGAGCAGGGGGAGGTTGGACCAGATGACCTCCAGAGGTCCCTTCAAACCTCAATCATTCTATGATACCAACTACGGAAGGTGGTTAGAAGTTAAATAAATCAGCTCTAGCCTCCCAAATCTCCTGTTCTCTAACCGAACCCAGTCTTGAACAAGAAGCCACGCAAAACTCAGTTGTAGGGTTTGGGTTTTTGGTGGTTTTTTGGGGGGGTGAGGGGGTGGTGTTTAATATATATTTCATCAGTTTTCATCCAGTAACCTACCTTCAGAAGTTCTACAAGTCTGCATAGAGCTTTCACCGAGGTTTTGGTCATAGGTTTTTGCATTGACATGTAGAGATTCATTGTAGTTTTAATGATGGTGCTAAGACTGTATGCATAAAGAAAACCCTAAAAATAAAATGAGTAAAGGGGGAGAAAAAGAAAAAAATTCACAACGTAGCAATTAATCAAGTCCTCTCTTTTTTTCTTTCATACATGACAGAACTATCTTTTACCTCTTCACACTAGAGAACCTATCACTCCACCTAATAAGCAAGCCTGAGATCCCAAAGCTGAATGAGACCCTTTTGTTGGGCAGACACAATGAAACTGCCTACAAGTCATTAAATCACCTCTTCCAGAGGCATTCAAATCCAACATAGGTCAGTGAATTAATTGCATAGCCTCAAAAGTCCAATAATTTCAGACCTATTGTAAACCAACCCACAAAAAAACTCCCATCCCCCCAAAAAACAGCCTATCACAGAAAAAAACCTAAAACTTCCAGATTTCATGGAATAAATACTCTCAGTGTATTTACACAGTTCTACACTGCCTAAGCAGAACCGTCCATCCCACAGTAAAAAAAGCAATCAATTCTAAATCAATGTATGTTGATTACATACAGAGTGACAAAAATGTTATTCAATTTATTTCAAAGGAAAAGTAGTAACAACAACAAAAAAAAGAGACCAGGAAAAGACAGCCAGTGGTCTAGGAACCTCAATTTGCGACAGAGCAAAATTTACTTAAGTTCACTGCAAATAATTCAAATATAAAACCCACAGATCCTAGAACATCTATGTGTCTAGATATAGAAGACTCAGGACCATGCTTCTATCACACACCTACTCTCATCAGATTTCTGTCAGGCAGATAGATAAATATCAAAACTAGCAAAAAATAAATTCAGAAATAAGATACATCTTACATTAAGACTACATGCTGTTAGTAGGCCAAAAGAAAACCAGCTGCCTCGGAACGTAGTAAGATTCTTGCAAAGTACCATCACTAGGCAAAGCACAATGAAACAACACAAGACCTTTACTGGAAGTATGTACTGTGCTAGATAAATCTCAATTAAGACACTGGTTCAGTCCAACTTATGTACCTCATGACTGACTCAAAAGGAAAAAAAGCACAAAACCTTTACTACAGAGGAAATGAAGCTTTCTTGATTTCCTAAGAGAAAAACTGAAAATTTTAGCCACTGAATATTTTAATCAGATTTGCTTCCCCCACATGCCTTATGGAAGTACCTTTTATAGATTTACAATTTACTTAAAGGAGCACCTACTGGACATTTAAAGTTTTAGAAGAATTCCCACGTTGTAAAATAACACACTTATGATCACAGAATGTCTGTGATTTCTTTTTTACGTTCAACAACTTGTCAGCACTAAAATGTCAGTTTGCCTCACCAATACATTAAAAGACTGCACACCTGGATGAAGACATTGCAGCGGTTAGAAAGATCTTCTGCAAACCTATCCACACGTTTCTCCTTTGACAAGATAGACTCCATTTTTGTCATCCACGAGCTCACAAAAACATAGTATGACTGCATATCTCTGGAGAAACAAACAAACAAACAATGTTGCTTACTTCAAATAGGAAGAGTATGAGGATTTTCTTCTCTTTCCAAAGCTTAAATTCTTCCAAAGGAAATACGTTAAATCTTCAGTCCCCAGAGTAATAACTCTCCATTCCCAAAAGTATCAGAACCTCATACTCATTTACATTTTAATTCTGTATTGGTAAGGATTAGTCTGCCAATTTTATCTGTACAAACATACTCCAGAGTCAGAATCATCTATCTATCAAGAGAACAAAAGGCCCTCTTAGCAGTACATATACTACACTTCTTTAAATTAAAACAGTAAATAAAACTGCTAGAAAATGCTTTTAAATACTAGACAAAAAAAGTCCTACACATTTTTTTCCTCCAAGTTGGGGTTTTTTATAGGTATAAAAAAAAAAAAAAAACCCAAAAAAAACCAACCCCAAAACACAAACCCAACCTTGTCATTACATCAATGACAAACTAGGCTGCTCTTAAATAACAATTCTCCAGAAGCTAATCTGGTTGAATTACTCTAGTGGTAATTAAATGTTTAAGTAGAGTTCACTTTTAAAACTTCTGTTTACTCCATGCTACAGAATTGTGACACTGCAATACTACTGATTATAGCCTTTATAGCAGAAATGTATTCAGGTCATTGATTATGACATAAAAAATTACACTTTAAAGAATACTCAATATTTAAGGCAACAGTCCAATCACCAAAGGCAATGCAAGACCTCGTAAAAAGGCAAAAAAAAGAGTTATGGGCAAAATTCGAATCAGCAGATGTAAAATCTGCATCATATCACAATAGCTGCAAAACATCTGTGAATACCCAGATCTTTTTTCAACCTTTTCTTAATCTCAAGAGCTACAGACATGACTTGCACCACTGCCCAAGAACTAAAGCAAAGCAGCAGTGCAGTTATGCTCCATGCAGGAATTAAAGCCCAGGAAAGAATTCAGTCAGAGCTCTTGACTCTTCCTGTGGATGTAGGACGTATCCAGGTAGAGATGGATTGAAACAGAAAACAGGGCAGTAGTGAGAATAATCTGCCAGAGGATCACGTAGACGTGGAGTTGCTTTTCCCTCCTCCCCTCCAACCCAGTTGTGCCAGCTTGCACACAGGACTGGAAGACAACCTGCAAAATGTAAGTTTTCACTTCTGTTCCACAGACCCCATCTTCCACCTTCTTATTTTGGTCTGCAACATAAGCAGAAACCTTAGTCCTGCTATCTCCCTATGCAGCGCAGCGCATTTGTTCATAAGGCTGACAACTAAAAAAAAAAATTCCAACTCATCTTTAAATGTATTTTAGAAAGCACCCAGAGAAGGAAGTGACTTGCAAACTACATGCAGAGCACAAAAGAGAACCCTTTTCAAATACAGATAATTTCAAAGACTGTTAAACAAGCAATTAAAACAGTCATAAAGAAAGAAATGCTTGCAAAGAAAGTATCATCACTGAGTAGAGAAAAAACCCTCTATAAGCCTATTAGCAACTTACCTCCATAAACACACAGAAAACAGACAGCCCTAACAGAAAACAGAGCAGCTCAGGTTACTAGACACTAGTTTAAAAAAAAGGAAGGTCAAAGTACAGAAGTAGAAATAACTGAAACAATCGCATATTTAGAACTGCCAGGAACTTTGTTATTTTGGTGACATATTATATATTTTTCTGAAAGCATGACATGAAAAAAGCTTTGTTTCGACCAACACTTTTTCAGCACTAACACATGTGTATTGCTGCAGTGAAATAGAAGAATTGTTCAACACCACCGAGCAACACTACACAACATGCTAGCACACTGAATGAAGAAACCCATGTGCTGTTTCTGTTTGCCAAACGTCACCATGAAGCAGTATGTAGGAAGCATACTTGGTAAGTGACTGTGCCCGCTGCTGTAGAAAGTTCTCCCTTTGCGTTTTAACTGTATGAGTACTTTTCTTGTCCAGAAGTTTGGCAGCAGCTGGTATCTTCTGAATCAGAAAGTTGTCAGCAAACCAGATAATGTTAGCAGTTAATGTGATGGCTGGTACCTGGAGGAAAAAAAAGGGGAAAAATAATACATGCAGCAATAAACATAAGTAACCACAACAAATACTATGCCACCACGTGTGGTTTTTACGCCTCTTTTGAACAATAACACATTAATTCAGTTTATTTCTGCATAACTAGTTTCTAAAGTATTACATTCACATCAAAAAAGGTTTCTCCCCTAAAAGCCTACTAAGGACACCACAGGCAAAGTTACTACCACTCTCAGTGATTCTAAACAGTATTAGAGAATTTAATAATTTCTTAATGCCACCTGATACGAAAAAGCACCAGTCACCTTTGACTTAGAGGTCTTTCAAGATACGTGTTTATAGCCAAGGACAAAACCCAAAGCATGTATTCAGTCTCACAACACACGTAACTCAAACAATTTTTAGTCCTCAGTGTGATGTTAAGCTTAAGAAACATTTTAATGGTAATTTCAAGTTATTTTACCTTGCTGCTAAGTGAACGGACAGGTTTTTGGGGCATCTTTAAAATAAATTGGGGGAAGGGGGGGATCAAAAAAGGAGAAAAGTCTTAATTCTGCTTCCTGACTTGTTTTGGTAAATTGTGTGTTTTGTTTTCCCAAGTCTTTGCTATGCCATACAACTAAGAAAATTACCTACTTCATTACTGAAGACATTTTTTCCCCTCTAAATTATTGACAAAAGAAGAAAGTATTCACCTTTTTACAGACATCCAACAACGACTTGTAAAATTTCTTGTCTATGGTCCGAAAAATCTGAAAATGCAGTACAAAGAGGCCACAGATGCCCACATATTTATCTCTCTGGTCAATTTCTGAAGGCTCGCCTGCACAAATACACAAAAAAATCCTTTTCTTAAGTCTACTGCCAGACAAATAATACAATTTTAGAGACAGTGCAGCTGGCAGGAGAATCATGAGCTTGCATTACCAAGTTTGGCTTCAACATTTGCGAAAGTTGTGCGGAGAGTATAAGCAAATTCTTCAGCAAAGGTGTTGTTCTTTGACACTGACACTCCACCATTTACAGAATCAAATTGTTGCTCTATGCAGGCCTGAGCAAAAAGGAAAAAAAAAAAAAAAAAGCATAATGATAATGCCATTTTGAACCCTAAAAGAATACTGATTTTGCAAGAGAAGAATACTGCAAGAGAACATTAATTTATGTTGTACAGCATGAACCTGAAGTTAGTTTTGACTTCACAACATACAGATTTTTTTTTTTAAGTATACTTAAATTATTTAGTATAGCAGAAAACATTAAAAACCTCTCTTATACCTAGCACTAAAAAAACCCCATTTTATTTACTTAACATTTCTGTTAAGGGGCATTTTTAAAGAAACCACACGATGTGCTAGCAATAAGAAACTAGATGCATACTTGCATTATTACATTGTGTTACTAACTGTTCATTAACTAAACAAAATTATCATGCAAGTTGCTTGTTGGACGTGGTTCATGAACTTGTAGCATAAAACCCCCACACCACTGTTGGCTGTTTGAAAAAAACAAACGACCCAAACCCACACAATAGAAAAAAAAAAAAAAAAAACACAAAAACAAAAACCAAGAGACAGACACGAGATTTTCTAAAGATATTAGAATATTAGAAAAGTCTTTAATGGAGATAATATTTTTCATGTATTTTTGTTAGGAAGGGGCATTGGCAGGACAGGAGGGGAAACATTCTATGATTCTATATCCTGAATGAATACCAGACAAGCCCAACCAATGTCTCACACGTACAATGAAGTCTTTGTATTAATGCAATATTAGAGAAATACAGATGAAAAATGGATAGCTGGTAGCAATGTCCTTTGAAAGGATAAGCCAAGTTGTGTTTATTTATATACAATTTCCCTTTTGGAGGCTTTTACAGAACAAAACCTTCTTCCCTATGCCTTTCAAGACATAACAGTAAGAACTGAGCAACAGTCCTGTTCAACTGACTCTGCTGTGACTAGATTCAGCAACACTGTCCTCTACCCACCATGCCACACCACCCAATTTCAGTCTCTCAAATACACCCTTTTCTAAGAAAAAGATGGCTTCTTGTATGAACACATTTAAATTGACTCTTTTGAAAAAGTAATAATCCTTCCCATCCACCTGTACACTTGCATGTTTCAGGGGTATACACCACTGAAATGGTACCCCATGACAGCTACCGGTCTCATATGCTAGGAATGAGACAAAAATATGTAACAAGACGTCACACTTAACATTTTCAGGATGACTGAGGAGACTTAAATAAAGCGGACCTATACTATGTAGGTCTGACCACTGTTAAGATTTCTGGTGAAAAACAGACTCCCTGATAATACACAGGCTTAATGCCAAGTTGCCTGCATTTCTTTAATTCTGTAAAACAGTAAGCGTTAATTGTTACCATTCAAAGCCTGGCACAGTTCAAGCCAGCACATGAGAAGAGCAAGGAAGGATCTTAAATAGAGCCTTTTTTTCCCATGCACAGATGCAAGAGCCAAATTCACACATCACTGTATCCGGAACAAAGCAAAACAAAAACAAACAAACCATTCTAAAAAAGAGTGTTGCTTTAATGTAATAGTTTCCCCTATCATACTGAGGAACATTCATTTCATTACCTGAAATATCATTCCATCAAATAACTGGCATTCCAGTTTTAAGAGCAGCTTTTCAAATGGCTTCAGTTTATCTTCTGGAATCCCAAACTTAGAGGGGTTGTGATGGACAGATTTTAGCAGCCTGGAAGGAGGAGGTGTGGAACACATACATATGACACAATTAAAACACGCTAACAGTTTTATCATATCCTGTACTATTTTGATAATAGATTTTAACTGCCCACATCTGTGCCCAGCAGCAACTCCAAAATTAAAAAAAAACCAAAACCCACTAGATCTGTATAAGCCATTTGCATTTTAGTAACTCCCATTTATTCAGGTTCTCAATGAAACAGTCGTTATCCTACTAATGTAATTACCTTTGTAATTGTTGACTCTTCAGCTTTTACTTAAGACTGTGTTCTTAATTAAATCTCTATGCCCACCCCCGTGCTGAATATGGATAGTCTTAGATCAGTTATGTGCAAAACTAGATTTCTTATTGAATAGATTTTAAACGCCATAAACCATAACTGTTTGTCAAGATGCTTACCATGTATGGTATAGGTAACATACAGCACTTGAAAGAACTTACTGGTGCTGTTAGAAGGACAAAGTGTGAGCTCAGCCCTACCCTTCAATGAGGTTTCTGGAAAACTCTCAGGGCTACCAAAATCCATGTTCCCACGCTGACTTTCTTGGAACAAAGACATACATACATGCTTTTATCTTTATGTTGTGGGAGAATGTTTCACACCTTCAGAGACACACCTCTTATACATGGTCCAGTGATCTTTCAGAGTGGCGTGATTGTCAATTATTTCATCGAGAGTGATTAAGACTGTGAGCAACTCTCCCAGATGCTCGTACATTGCCTATTTAAAACAAAAAGAAAAGGACTGTAGTTACTGAAAAGTTTATTAGTGCCATGTTTCAAAAGTAAAGTTTCAGTTCCTTTCAATACATTATCAGCCAACAAAACATCAGCTAGAGTGTTAAATTGGAGATTTCTTGGTTTGGTAGCTTAAAGATTTAGTATTTCTTGTAGTGACACAAGGAACATTAGTTTGTGTACAAGCACAGCTTTAAATTCACTGATCTAATTTGACAGTGAAGGTAGGATTTTCAAAATCATCTACACACAGAAGCACATATTGCACACAATAAGGGAGCACGCAAACACTTTGCAGCTAAGAAAGCTAGACTATGACAGACATGGAGACAGCAGCCCTTTCCACATAAAGGGCAGAAAAAACTGATTAACAAAACAAAACCTTTCAAGGAGATTCCATATTGAGAGCTGTACTTGAAATTCAGTTTCTAGCTGCTTTTCTCAGGATTAATGATCGAGACATACATATATTTACATAAGCAAAAGAGGCTCTAAGTCATTCCCACCTGAAAATGAACTCCAGATGTCTCTATAATTTTAGGTGCATTCCTGTAAATAAAAGAAATATTTAATGCCTTTTTCATCCTTAGAACAGTTAGATCAATTCTGTATCACAGTATGTTCTTTGTTTCGGGGTACATTTTTCTGCATTAACATAGTAACTTCAGAAAACAAAAGAATTCTCAAAATCTGCTTAGAAGTATACACACTATGAGGAATCTGTGTGCTATGATCAAATTTAATATTGCATTTTTAAGTGTACAGCATGCGGCTAGTTCCAATGACTGACTGCATTCACTGCACATATATATCAGCAATTCCCAAGTCAGTTATGCTAAAAGCAAGGAGCCTTGATACATACAGTCTTGTAGCCCAACAGTACAAAATCACTTCACATGTTTCATCAAGCCATGTCCAAACTACACATCCAGCCTTGTTCACTCGGCATCATACAGAAAGTCTACCTTGTTGTAAGACAACAAATAGAACTGAGAAGAATGATGCTATCCTGTCTAGAGGGGGGGAATCAAGAGCCCTGCAGTTATATTCAGAGCTAAACCAAACAATTCTATTCAGAACTAAACTCTCCTCCAAGTTTTCAGAGGAGCCAAACCTAACAGCTGTTTCTAAGCTTAACTTCAGGTGTTCAAAACAGGTTTGTTCTGTGACGAATATATACCAGAACTGACATATTTAAAACATTAAGACTGTGAAAGTGATCTGATTTTTAAGCTTCTGAAGCTCATTGTATCAGTCAACAGAAGGAACCTCTCAAACAGAGCAAGGATGAAAGAGTAATAAGACAATCTCTTAACCATAAAGACTAAGTGCCTCTGAAGCATCAATTCTATAAAAAAAAAATCTTGCATCTCATTATACAAAAGCACTGCCTTTTCTGAAAATACAATAAATCCAACTTTCATAATGGCTTATGAAGCCCAAACTTGCACAGCAAAGCACTCTCCGTATCTCTAGACAACAATGTTCCAAAAATGACCATGCCTTAAGCAGAACATTCATTTTTTATACATTTAACTACATAAAAACAATACAGCATTTTAGGGAATAATTACTTGTTGCTGGTATAGAGAACAGCCAACTGATGCACTACATTCACCACCACTTCATAACATCGGGTAACAAAGCAAGACAGCTCCTGAAATACAAGAAAATAAAATGCATATATGTATTGACCCTCCTCTTACACAAATTGTCATTACTTCCAAAACACTGAACATAAACCATTGAATTTGCAGTCCAAGCTCCAACTACATTCCTAATCCAAGTCAGTGGACAGACCTAAAGCAGGATGGAAAATATCATCCTAGTAACTAATAGCTCAAAAAAAGGATCTAGGACTAAGCTAAGAAGTTACTGAACACAAGCTCCCAGTATAAATTGGACTATTAAGGGACCAACAGGCACTTTGGACACAAAGAAAAGCATAATAAGGAAAACAGAAATTATTTTGCACTTGCATATGGCTTTGAAAATCTAGATAAGACAATACCAGAACTGATACCCAGGGCTACTTTTTAAAAAGGATATTGACTCTTTAAAGAAGACACAGAAAAGAGTCACCATAAGGAGTTCAGTGTGCTTTAAATATCTTGCTCTAAAAGTTTTCAAGAGTTCAATTTATCAAAGACAGCGAGAAGTGACTTGACAACAGTGCCCAAGTACCTTCAGAGAGAATATCCCTGATGAATCTAGTGAGCAAAGGCTGTGCATTTTCCAAGAGTCACGCTCTGGGAGCTGGTGATAGCTGAATTCAAATTAGAAATTAGCACAGAAGCCTGTACATACTGTAAGAGTGATTAACTACAGAAAACTGCTTTCAAGAAAACAAGACAATGTCTTTGAGAGGTATGTTTGACTACAGCAGAACTTGAGCTCAGTTACACAGTACAAAATCAGTAAGAGGTCGGTTCTGACCATGTAAATTATGATCTTGGTTTATATGATGGATTTTAAGAAGGCATTCCTTGAGCAATAGGGTAAATGAAACCGAGTTTCCCTTAACTGCAGTAATATTTGCTCATTCATGCACCCTATAATCCCATCAGGGAAAAGTCATCATGCGATGAGTCCAGCCAGTCAGTACACAGATGGCTTCACAGCAGACAGCCCACACTGGCTAACCAGCCAGCCTGCTGCTCCTGCCAGAAGACTGGCTAACAGCTGAATTCTGTCTTCCTCTCCATCAAAAATAGATCTTATTTGGGCTTCTGCCTTCTATTAGTCACCAGTTTTCACAAAACATAAAAGTGTCTTTACTTCTTATACTTGTAATGCTCTACCAAATGCAGCTGAAACAAACCCAACAGATTCCAGAGGAATGGATTAATAGACAGTTGAGATCATGTTTCCTGGGGAACGGGCACAAGCTGCAACTTCAGAACTTCCAGGAAACAGTCCAATTTAACAGCACATGCATATTAACAGCTGCATAACACGGACGAGATTATCACTTTATCCAAGTTCTTCAAATACACTGTCTTCTACAGGATCAAGAGTACCTAACTAGTTTTTCACAGCACTGTTTTGGTAATGGTAAAAAAGAAAAAAAAGTTTTGGCATAGCAAATTTTTTGTCATCTTCATTCATATTTTCACACCGCCCTTGGAGATATGCATAAAACATTGACCAGAACAGCATTTCCCAGTCTATGGATATACACTATTACCGAGTGGATTTAGGGGAACACAACAGTTGAAAAAGAACAAACCCAGTAAGAAAAAGTTTTCCTAATAGCTTTACCCAAAGCAACACACACCTGTTTGCACAGTAACCTTCCCTTTGGGGCAATATCCTACGTCTCCCTTCTCTCCTAAGTTGCTCAACAATCAGCAAGCCATCATAGCATACATGCAAAGTGGGCTCACAAGCAATACTGTTGTATTTTTGTATTTACCCTATAAATATACACATCAGCAAATACTCCATAAACAAACAGAAACTCATTCTACAGAGTGGGTTTGCAATGCATATAGATATCCCAGATAGCCAGTCACCCTGCTCTCAACTTCCACCTGGACAGAGCATCCTGATAGGGTGGGGGAGGGGGAAGAACTCTGGAAAAAACACAAGTGTAATGTAGCCCCATTTCAGAACCACTAAAAGGTCTCTCAAACATCTGCTCGGAAAGAAATAGAGAATGAAGGAAGAAACCGACAAAGCTAACAGGACAAAAAACTTGAAAAACTAGGAGCCCCCCCCAAGATATCCTAACAACTAGCTGCACTTGGGAATAGTAAAAGAGGCTGAGAAACAAATTCCTACAGCATTCCACCTATTATGACTCAGTAAGTGATTACTGCCATGCTAGTATACAGCAAGAACAGGAATTTTAACCTTTGTTAAAAGTAGAATTTGTTTAAACATTCTGGAAGCTTCCTGTATATTCTCTACTTCAACACAGATACTTCATTACAAGTAATATTGCATAAAATTAGAAACATTTTTGGGAATGGTACAGTCACTTAAGCTATACTGAAGACAAGAAAACTCCATAGTAGACTGAAACCCAAGAGCACAGGAAATCCTCAGAAGAAACACGTATCCTGTTTTCATGCAAAGGACCCTGATAACAACCAAACTGTGTAAGAAATGAGGGTTCTTCCCTGAAAGTTTGAGTGAGGCACAAGCAATTTTTTTCCAGGTACATGTTTTCTTCTATCAGCTAAAAAAAGATTTATAAACAATCCATTGCCAATGTTCAATGAAAATTAGAATTTGCTAATCAAAACCAAAAAATAGATATCTTTAACTTTACTGTCAAATGAAACAACCTCAATTTATCTTCTCTTACTTTCTTAAGTAAATTCTAATTTCTTTGAACAATGATTACACAAACTGCAATGTCTTCTCTCATTAGAATACCAGAATTTTAGACAAGTACAAAAAAAACCAAACCCAAAACAATGTGTGATATCTCAGCTGGTTGTGACAGGTCTGCAGGCAAAACATAGTAACTATCAAATCACTGCAATGCCTTTCAGCAAGATGCAAGCAGGATACTCCAGACTGTCAAATCCACTTTGCAAGTAAAATTAAGATTGTAATTGCTGTCAAAAGAAATCAAAACATACTCTACCTGCAAGAAAGAAACAAATCTTCCCATCTGTATTTGGCAATCTCCCTCCACCATGCTGGAATCTGTGGCTTCAAAGACAAACATTTGTCACAACTTTCAAAAGCCTGTGTTAGACCTGTTAAATTAACATTGAAGCTTCCCCTCCAAGCCATTTGTTTGTCATACAAGCAGAGCACACTATTACAAGAATCCTAATGGAGCCTTAAAAACTTTTAATTTTGCTTTCCTAAGCTGGACTTATTTTTGAAGTTTCTTTCTCATTAAAAATTACATTGTTTATATGTTAGATACAAAGCAGGAAAAAAAAAAGTCTCCATCACCTGAAAGAAAGAATACGAAAGATAATTCTTTAAAGGCATATATATGACGTAACTTAATATAAAAGTTTCCATTTTAAAAAGTTTGTATTAAAGAACTAGGTATTCATATTGCAAGGGACATCCTTGGTAGTTATTTACTGAACGAATATACTACATCATTAATCAGAAGAAAAAGCTGTGTAGCACACAATATCTTCAGGAAACTGATTTTCTTTTTCCTACATATCATCCTGCACAAAAGAACTGGCTCACCACCATAGCTTCAAAACATTACTTGTATGACAAAGTACATTAACAGGGTACTATGAAATACAATAATTACATCACCAATGCCAAATCGGTGCAGATGAAGCAGTTGTAATACTACCTGACAAAATACAGTCTTTCTAATGTGATGACAGCTTAATGCTCTAGTTGAGATTTTTCTATCGGACCACTCTGAGCAAAAATGGCTTACAATTTCAAGTTTACCTGCATAAGAAATGCAGGTCTTATTGCTTCACAAAATATGTTATTTTAGAGCAGTCACCAGAGACTAAAGTAGTCTCCATACTTCTGTAAGATGCAGCTCTGGGACAAGATGCTAAATATTGCATGCTTCCCCTTTACAAGTTTTATGCAACCTTTACTCTGTTTAGTGTATGTCCCAAAAACCCCAATCCAACTAACTAGTTAAAGTTCCTAGACTAGCCCTAACCACTCCAAGGACAAGATGACAAAACTGTTTCTTTATACAGAAGGAAAAAACCAGCACAGCACTTGTTTAAATTTCAACCATCCTTGAGCCAGTAACTTTGCCAGCTGTTTTAAGCAAGCTTGTTGTTATCAAAGTAGAGGCTACAAGGAGGGATATGGAAGTGGAGAACGTAATTTCTGCATCCCCACGTAACCCACAGAAGGCTGACCTCTCAGTTCCTGCCATTCTCAAGCATTCCCTGCAGAACACTCATCAGGAACAAACTGCTGCTGTAATATGTTAATCTGCAACAGTCTGATGTTTTTCATGTTAGAGACATGGAGAAGTTTTGAGGGATCCCCTAGTACCATTTTGGCAGCATATCACTTTCTTTTGAAATATTTAAAACCATGTTAAGGAAAAAAAAAACAAACAAACAAACAACCCACTACTTTTTCATGTTCCTTAACTGAACCACAACAGTCATCTTATATTGCACTTAAAAGAAGTATAAACAGCCCCTGTCTCAAAGATTTCATGTTCCCCAAATACTTCTGTCAGAGTCACGGCTCTTGAAAAGCTTTCCAAAAAAGCCCTTTTTGCTACTTTTCCCTTTCTCTCAAATTTCTGAACTAGAAAACAAAGTTAGCTGATATGTCTCTAAATCAACTCATGAATATATTCAGTCCTCAGGACCAAGATCTGTGCTTATTCCCAGACTAGAAGCCTTTGAGGTGGAAACTTAAGACCAACCCTTTGGAGGAGTTAGCAGTTTAACTCCAAGACAAAAAGCAGCTTTCACCTAAAGCAGGGTCTTACAATTTCTTAGTTGAATTGACTTAGAATCACTTACGGCCCCGTATTATGTCATGATCTAAACAGTAGTACAAGTACTATTACCTGCACTTGAAGTGCAGATGACGTTAACACACTGCAACTTCTCTTGGAACAACTATGATTGCATACATAAAGTAGGCAGGAATTGCTCCAAGTTATTTATTAATGGTTTCAGTGTTTTATTACAATTATATTACAGATTTATTGTTTACAACCAATGTAAAATCTATTCCTAATACAAAATGAGTTGGTTTAGGATGTGTTTACACGTGAAAAATAGGTTTTCAATGCCCTGCTTTTAAAAACAGCTGCTGCAGCATATAAGCTCAGGTTTCTATATGTTATACATTAAATACAACCTCAACAGCTCACACTCCCTACTTCTCACGTAAATAAGGCTGCAACAAAACTTTCTGTTAATGTAACAGATAAATCTGTTACAGAAGTCCATTATTTGGTGTTCATCAAAGATACACAGAAAGCATGTATCTGTGTTACAAAATTACACTTACTGTAGCATTTAACATAACCTGAAACAATAACATAAACCTGCAAACTTTTACAGTAAAGGGAGCTACTTACCTCCTTCTCCATAAAACAAGAGGCCATTATAAAATTTAGTTTCTGCCTAACAACAAAAGCAGAGATTTGTTTTTTAATAAATAGGACACATGTAATCACACTATAACAATTACTTAAGACATTATATTTTGTTTCTTTACTGCTAAAGAAATTTATGTATCAGCTTGCCAATCTGCAAACATTTTCATACACAGTAACAAAGGACAGCTGAATTTACCTCGTATTTTAATTTCTTGATTTCACAGCAAAGGGCAGCATACACAGTTATTACTTTGTTTAGAACCTAGACTCAAAGGGGAAAAAAACCACACAGATTACAAATAGATTCACGTTTGGAGAGCTAGGTTTTATCTAGAATAACCTTTTTTTTTTTTTTTTAAGCATAAAGCGCTTACCTTGTTTTCTGTCTTTATGAGCTCCAGTAGGGAGGACTGTTCATATGGCAAAAGCTAAAATAAATAAATAAATAAATAAATCAATAAACAAACATACCCAAACCCCACAAAACAAAAACAACAAACAGTCTACTTTAGAAAATACTGGTCAAAAATACATTTATCCAACTAGATCAGTAATCTTTTCCTCAGTTTAGTCTCACATAAGGTCAGTAATAAGAGAGTAATAATTGCACATGACTGGCAACCTACACTGCAGGAAACCTTCACTCTTCACATATACATGGAAATACCTTTCCTTTTACTCTAGGCAGAAAGGCAAATAACTAGCTATACTACATAGCATTTAAAACAATTTACTTACAGAACTTGGAAAGCAAAAGCATGGTCATTATGTTGTATATAGAAAAAACAGCTCAGGAAACCTAAAACGTGACTTAAGAATCCCAAACGCAGGAACCAGGATGCATAGTGTATATCTGCATGCAGGAACTGACATTTTGTACCAAAGTCAGCCATGATATTTATCAGTTCATATACATTCAGCACTGTGCTGGCCCTACACATAATTTATTCAAATTATTCAGACAGATGATTACTTAAGAGTGCATCTTCAGCACAGACAACTTCCATATGGTAACAAAAGCATTTTTAAACGATGTCTGCAAATTCAGTGAAGAAAAAAAAAAAAAAAAACCAGTGCTCCACAGAAGACGGAGAGCTCGTGACCAAGAAAACAGCCACCTCTGTAGGTCAGAAAATACTGTACCAAGGCCATTAAGTCAAAACACAACTATAAATACACACACAGTTCACGGTGCACTTATAAAATATTCGTGAGCTCTTCTGGAACCTCAACCCCCAGATAAAAACACCAACCCACAGGGAAGAAATTTGCTGGAATGAGGCTTCCCAACACATGAAGAACTGTAAATTCACTTAACTTCCACTAGTATCCAGAAGACTGGAAAAGAATAATATGAAAACATCTTCTCTTATGATATGCACTGATTTATCAATTACTTGATAATTAAAATAATATTGTATTGGTTTCTCAGACACAAAAGTCAAAATTTTAAAAGCACAAATGCATCAAGCTTTTATTTCTCAGGTTTTGAAGGGAAGGAGGAACTAGGAAAATGATAGTTGCAATATATATTAAATATATGAGGACCTTTAATGCAATGGGATCAAGATTGAAGTCCCAAACATCTCCAACAGAATCATCCAAAGCATCTTCAGTTCTCTTCAGCTGAGACGTATATTCCTCAAGAAATTTTCCGTAATTCTTCAACTGCACTTCGGCGTGAATTTCTGAGAATTGATAACATTTGTACAGTTTTACAAACTGTTCAGTAAACTGCAATATCAAAAATTTTATAAAAAATATTTAGTCTGTTGCTATTTAGATTCCAACACTGTATTCTTCCTTTTGCTAAGTGTCAGTTTATACTACTTTAAGAATGTCAAACATCTAAGAGGTCTGCAGAAATTTATTTTTTAAATTTACATACATTTTCAAACTAAGATCTTAACAAACCTAACAATCACATCAAGGTGCTGAACAATGAAACAACTGTAGAAATCTTAACAGGGCAGGTGATTCTACCCATCGACTGAACCAGCACGTAGGCAATTATTTCAGAACTTTGAGGCAACAGATCTAATAATTTCAGCCTGAGTAGCAGTTCTGTTAGTAGCAATCCCCCTGCTACCTCTTAGCAAGTCATTTGGGCATTACACAGGAATTTTTTGGCTTTCAATCCTTTCCCCTACTTGCAAATTCACCATCTTCAAGCAGAACTTTTCTTCTGCTTAGCACCTGGACATTGAAATGCACAGCTGTCCTGCAACTGCAACAGGCAAGTAGGTTATGATGTTCAAAAGATAACATTCAGCTGGTCAAACACCAAAAATAATGCCATTAATGAGCAAAGTAAGTCTAAAGAGAATTGGTCCACAAAGGTTTCACCCACTCTATCCTGATCCTGTCAGCGTCACCTCTGTGCCTGGGAAGATCATGGAACAGATCCTCCTAGAAGCTATGCTAAAGCACATAGAGGCCAGAGAGGTAATTCAAGATAGCCAGCATGGCTTCACCAAGGGCAAGTCCTGCCTGACGAACCTAGTGGCTTTCTATGATGGTGTGACAGCATCAGTGGACAAGGGAAAACCAACAGACGTCATCTATCTGGACTTCTGCAAAGCTTTTGACACAGTCCCCCACACATCCTTCTCTCTAAATTGGAGAGCTATGGATTTGATGGGTGGACTGTTCGGTGGATAAGGAACTGGCTGGCTGGTCGCATCCAGAGGGTAGTGGTCAATGGCTCGATGTCCAGATGGAGACCGATGATGAGTGGTGTCCCTCAGGGGTCCGTACTGGGACCAGTGCTGTTTAACGTTTTCATCAATGACTTGGACAGCGAGATCGAGTGCACCCTCAGCAAGTTTGCGGATGACACCAAGCTGAGTGGTGCGGCTGACACACCAGAAGGACGGGATGTCATCCAGAGAGACCTGGACAGGCTAGAGAGGTGGGCCTGTGTGAACCTCATGAGGTTCAACAAGGCCAAGTGCAAGGTCCTGCACCTGGGTTGGGGTAACCCCCAGTATCAATACAGACTGGCGCATGAAAGGATCGAGAGCAGCCCTACCGAGAGGGACTTGGGGGTGCTGGTGGATGAAAGGCTGGACATGAGCCGGCAATGTGCCATGGAACAGTTGGAGCGGATACAGAGGAGGGCCACAAAAATGATCCGAGGGATGGAACACCTCTGCTATGAGGACAGGCTGAGAGAGTTGGGCTTGTTCAGCCTGGAAAAAAGAAGGCTGCGGGGAGACCTGATTACAGCCTTTCAATACCTAAAGGGGGCCTATAGGAAAGAGGGGGAAAATCTTTTGAGTAGGGCCAGTTGTGACAGGACAAGGGGTAATGGTTTCAAACTAAACCAGGGTAGGTTTAGACTGGATATAAGGAAGAAATTCTTTACAATGAGGGTGGTGAAACGCTGGAACAGGTTGCCCAGAGAGGTAGGTGAGGCCCCATCCCTGGAAGCATTCAAGACCAGGTTGGATGGGGCTCTGAGCAACCTGATCTGGTTAGCGGTGTCCCTGCTCCTGCAGGGGGGTTGGACTAGATGACCTCTAGGGGTCCCTTCCAACCCAAAACATTCTATGATTCTATGATCTTTTTCTTCTCATATTGAGACACTCCCCTTTCCTCCTCCCTCCCCCCTAAATTATACACAGTTACTGATTTAGTTGCATAATCTGAACTACAGAGTGAATTATTACAGCTCAAGGCTTCTATGCTCAGTATGGAAGTACAACGCTTTTTCACGCAAAGACTGAAGTGTCTTCCCTGTAACTAGATACCAAATCTAATAGTTCGTAATTTTCTGCTATTTGTTGAAAATAGGATTATCTAAAAAAGTTAGAGAATGGTAGTCAGCTAAACAACTGAACTTTTCCTAAGCAAGAATTCAACTCTCATGTAGCTTTATATGTGCCCTTGTCACATTTCAGCAAGTGGGCTGCTCTAGAACGTTAAAAAAACCTTATATTCTTTTATCCTGCACGTTCAACCTCTTACTCATCCAGATCGCCAGTAACTGAGCCAAATGGTAGCTGATGGCTACTTGAGCGGGAGAGCACTGCTGAATCAATTACCACTTAGACATTTTTTGGAGAAAGAAAATACTTGACTGAGAGACTGCATCAGACATAAGGGGAAGAATAAATAAGGACAAATGAATAAGGAAAAGATGAGAAGGACTAGGCACGGGAAGGCTGAGACTGAGAAGGAGAAATTACTGCAGTGAAGTCCTAATTAGAAATAATTCTAAGCTACTACTTTGAGGCCAGCAGCATAAGGGCACCTGGACTGCAAAGCCTATTCAGGAAGCACGGTAAACTCTCCCACGTCAAGTGCTGCATTAGCGCCACTGGGTTCTGCCTCTGCCTGCAGCCTAGACAGTGCACAAGCGCTGCCAAAATAAGGAGACTGAATTTCACGTAAACAGGTAAGAAGCAAGTGAACAAAAAACTCTCCATCAGCAGTATGCACTCCAGACACTGTGCAGCCCTTGAGTCCCATCATCATATTATTCTATTCCAACAAATTCATCTCATCTTTCAGGTTGCTTCCAGCGCATCTTCTGGAAGCTCTGCTGCAGAAAACCAGTAAAACACTGATGGACACAGAGCCCTGCAGAACAGAGTTTAACTAGCCACTATGTCAGCTTCAGTACTTCACTGCTAGAAAATCTGGAGTATGGAGACTCATTATTATAAAGGTATGCTATGGTATTCCCCCAATTCCATCTCCTCCCTTTGCACAAAAGACAAACTAGGAGCAGAGAAACTGACAGCTATATGAGGCTTTATAGGAGGAACAGAAAAAGCTTCCAAATCATACAAGAGTAGGAAATTGGCACTGCTGTTCAAATCAATTCCCTATGAAACAGGCAGCATTTCTCAAACAAAATCTCGCAGCAGCACTCTGCTAGACTCACAAACTGTCACCTTTCCAGCAGCCAAATGATGGATCTGAGAGATAGCATAGCTCAACATAACTGATATGAAATATTTCCAAATACTTAACTATCAATAGTCATTCATTTGCCACCGTGTACTGGTCACATAAAAAAAAAAAAAAAAAAAAAAAAAAAAAAAAGAGAGACAGGCGTGAATAATTTCTCACTATTTTAGAGAGATGAGAGAGTGAAAGCTATTAGCTAGGCAGGGTTGAACTGATTAAGAAAATGACTAGGAGATGGTAGAAGCTTTCTAAGATGCAGAAAAATTTTCCTAAATAAACTGGCTCACATGGAGAAAGAAAAAGAAATCACAGAAAACAGGTATTTTTCTTCAAAGCAGCAGACATCCTTCATAAGGTATAATCTGCTTACAATAAAGTTTGATTTAGTTTCTCCTCAGGTGATAAAATGAAAGCATTACAATTGGAACAATGTGAGATCTGCTCAGCAATACAGATCCCCCAAGTTAATCTTACCTTCTTCCATAAAATCAGCAGTATCAATATTCAATGGATTTAGTGCCACAGTAGGATTAGGAAGTGCTATGTCCATAAATATCTAGGGCAGAGATGCAACAAACTAGACTTACTTAGTATCTTCTGTTCTCAGTTGAGAACATTATAACTGCTAAAGGTTAGTGGCATAGGTATAAAGTGAAAGTAGACAACAACAACAACAGTTTTTCAAGTCACAGGATTTTTCTTTGGATTTTCTGTAGGAGAACGTTGTGTGCTGTTCTCAACGGAAGATCAGCCTGTTTGTTCACCATCAAGACGGTGGCAATGGAACATGTTATGTCATGTGAAGTTCTCCCAGCTGCCCTTCATGTCGTGGTCCAACTAGTGGGAGATCTGGCATTTCGTGTAAAAGCTGTATTACCCATGCTGCAGCTAGAGAACTGGTAAAAATCTCGGCTCAGGACAGCTTCAGTTTCCACTGAAATCCAGATTAAATGAATATGGCATAAACAGGATCATCCCTTGGGATACCATTATATGTGAAACAGTTGGTCCATGAGTGACGTATTTTCACAGCAACACCTGGTGTAATTAATTTGGCACAGTTCAATTTACAGTGTGTATTACAGCATGACAGCCATATATGTTCCCTGTTTAGAAACTAGGTCACCTCCACACAGGCTGAGAAAAACGTGGATTTCAACGGGCACGCAAACCCACTGTCAAAGCCTTAAGCATCGCAAGGTCTTATTTAATTATTTCTTAAAGGTGAAACCGCAAGTGACCGCCCGACTCTGTGCCAGAAGGCCTTTTACCGACGGAAGCTGCATGCAACTAACTTATCTCTCGACAGGACTTCTCGGGCTAACCGAGGAAGCAACTGCAAAAATGAGGGAAAGAAAGAACCGCCGTCCCCACGACAAGCATCTTCTCCTCCTCCTGCCCGCTTCGTGCAAGAGAAGAAAGTCAGGCAAGGCTGCCCGCCCCCTCCCTGCCGCGCCGGGGGCACCGGAGGCGGCTCCCCAGGGCGGGGAAAGGATGAAGGGCTGGAAAAGCCACTCTCCCACCCCAGCCAACCTCCCACGACCCACGGAGAGAGTGGCGGGAGGAAAAAAGGTCACGGCGACAGCCCACCCCCGCAGGCCTGACGGCAGGAGGAGCAGCAGGAGCACT
>NW_009260762.1:30688-31203 GCF_000687185.1 Egretta garzetta
GGGGGGGCGGGGGAGCCCTCTTTGCCCCCCCCGCATCTGTGAGCCGGGCGTTTTGGTGAGGCAGGGCCTATCCCCGAGGCGCGGGGGCTCCGGGAGCTTTTCTGCTTTGCCCCTGGTGTACAGGGGCCCAGCCCGAGTCCCTCTCCCACCGATTGCGCTCAGGCGGCTGAGAGCCGGTAGAGCGGGACACCCACACCCAGAGCCCCCAGCAGTTCCCCTTCCTGATGCTGGAGGAAGGGAGCGGTGGGAGGAACTACCCCAGCAGCTGCCCGGGGTGGCTGCTGCAACGCTGTCATCTGATCATCTCACCGTCACCTGCTGTCGCACAGAGCCATGAGATACTTACCTGCATGCAGTCAGCCACAGTTTTCATAGAATCATAGAATGTTTGGGGTTGGAAGGGACTCCTAGAGGTCATCTAGTCCAACCCCCCTGCAGGAGCAGGGACACCGCTAACCAGATCAGGTTGCTCAGAGCCCCGTCCAACCTGGCCTTGAATGCTTCCAGGGATGGGG
>NW_009260762.1:31564-38387 GCF_000687185.1 Egretta garzetta
AGCCACCAGCCCCCCCAAGCCCCTCTCGGCAGGACTGCTCTCGATCCTTTCTTCCCCCAGCCTGTACTGATACTGGGGGTCACCCCAACCCAGGTGCAGGACCTTGCACTTGGCCTTGTTGAACCTCATGAGGTTCACACAGGCCCACCTCTCCAGCTTGTCCAGGTCTCTTTGGATGACATCCCATCCTTCTGGTGTGTCAACTGCACCACTCAGCTTTGTGTCATCTGTTTTGTTGTGTTTGGTTTTTTTTCAGGGCCCTGCTGGGTGTAATCAGAGAATAAAAATGGAAGTACTTTGGATAGCAAGAGGAGTAGCCATTCAGGGCCATTAGCAATGACCACAGCAATTGCATTACCTCAGCACAATCTGTAGCGTCAGCAGAAAAGGAAATGGCTTCAAAACCAGCATCACCTGGAGCATCAGCAACTTCAGTTGGGAAAGAGCAACAAAAATAGCAACTCCGATGAGAGATGTATCAGCAAGTGCAGGGTCATCCATAAAAGCTGTGTAATGCAGCAGGTCTGAAAATAGCACCTACTATAATTATTTCCTGATTAAAAGGAACCCACCCTTTGGAATCTATTAATTTTAAAAGATCTGGTTGGCAGGGTGATGAGTTTTTACCCATTTGAAGTGCATTTTAAGAGACCAACCTGGATCTGGGGAAGAAGAGATCAAATTTAGTTTTGCGTGAAATGACATAAACAGTGTTTGGAATAACTTTTTTTTTTTTTTTTTTTTTTTTTAGGGAGAGAACTCTGCTTTGGTAAATGTTGTCAAATAATCATAATGTAAATATGTCTCCTCCACTCATTGGCTTCTGTGCAAACTTAAGATGTTCATATCAGGGTTTTTAAGTCCCTAGAAGTTTAATTGTGCAGGACGTTGGCAGCTGGCAGTGAGCACAAGCGTCTCGAAGGAGATGATGAGGATCACACAAAATGAAACCACAATTTATGCTAGACTTTAAGGACTGCATTCTGTCTACAGCCATGCAGACACACCTTTCATTGAACTCAGTAGAGCTGTTACACATTTATTCAAAGCCAAGGTATGCCTTCCAGTTTTGAAAAACAGAACAAAACAATAGAAAACTTTTCTCTACAAACCATAAATGCTTTCTTTGAAAAAAATACTGTTTCTTTCATTTATGGAAAACTGCACATAAACAGAGGCTTTCAGACTGCTTAGAAAGTAGTCACCAGGCTTTCTATTATCTGCCTCAGAAAAACGTGTCCTTGAATTCTGCAGGACAGTACAAGAGAGAAACTTGTAGAACTGGCACTGGGTAGGGCCCTCCCTTCCCCACATCTGAACTAAATTTGTAAAGAGTGAAATATTGTAGGGTTGGTTATTGCAGGCTTGTGAGATCGCCCAAACTGCATGCAAGGTTACCCAACTGGTTGGTCTATGCGGTGACCACACCAAAGAATGCACTGTGATCCCCACAGTATAAGCTGATATAAACCTTATTCTGAATATGGAAAGAAAAACTATTTTAAAAGAAAATGTTCTGAAATAGTGCATTTTAAAAAAAGGAGCAGGAGGCTTTGTAACTGAAAAAATCACAGTTAGACTCCAGGAAGTACACCAGCTAAATTTTATGTTGCCTTTCACAATGCAGTTATTTAAATGACTTATTACTGGGTTTTCCTTTGGCTCACTAGGTGGCAGTGGTTTGTTGCTTACACTGAAGGTATTTAGGTCAATTCTAGATGCTGCAAGAATTTCTGTTTCCTCTGAAAATCTGAGTTAGACTTTATCTTTATGATGACTGTTTTGGTGACAGCAAGTCTGGCTCAGCTTTGATAAGTTTTTGGTGCTGTCTTATCAGTGAACAGCTTTATGCTGTTCGCTCATGTGAAATTATTGACATTTTATAAGCATCATTTCTGAAAGTTGGGTGACACTCATGGCTTTCCTTTGTATCGGGAAGCTTTTATTTGGTACAAGCTTATAGCAAGTTACTAAGACTGTTCAAATATCTGTTAGTATCTTCAGATAATACAGTAGTCAGAAAAGTCTTTAGTCTTTGTTTAATAGAGTGATCTTTGGTAAGCTGAATATTATTGAACATAGGCATAGTTGAGAAAACAATCAATTACTTTTGACCAGACCAAAATGATCGTGAAAGTAATATTTCATATTGGACTTTCACATGAACTGAGCAAAATGTGAACATAAATACGTTCCAGCTGAAATTACTTGTTACAGTTGAGTACTAGAAAAGGCAGGTGAGAGAATAAAGTCCAAAATATTGAGAATTAATACAGTACCGTGACCGTTTTATCTATGAAGTGGCTGGGTATCTATGGATTCATAAATCAACGCAGGCTTGATTCCATGAGGTATGAAACATCTTTTTTCCTTTGAAAGTATCCCAGTCGGAAACATCACTCAACATTGGACAAAAGAGATACCTGGTATTTTTAAACAGTATTTTTGTGATGTTTGAAAGCTTATTGAAAACTTTAACATAGCATTCAAACAGGAACCATTTTATAAAAGAAAAACAGCTGGTAAAAAGCATCCAGAGGAAAAATTGCTTCTTGGGTATACAGGCAAAGCTCCACCAAGACTGATAGAATTGTAGTTACTTACAGGAGAAGGAATTTGGTTTGCTGGATCTGCAGGAAACCAACTATGCTATACATTCCTTGTCTGTGGAACATTTAATGCTCAGCTCTCTGAATATTTTAAATAAAATAAATAAAGTTCTTATTCAAAGTTTTTGTGGCAGGATTCCCGGAAAGGATTTACTATCTGAGATTTGCTCTTTGCAACTCTGTTCCACAAAGATGACGCCAACTTTTGGGGAAGTAGTTTCTATTCTATTGTATGGAATTTGAGAGACTTCCATGTATGCATCCAAGTAAGGCATCCGCACATGATAATTCTTTCTGCTGGTTAAATTGGTAAAATAATTTCCTTCCCTCATCAAATATATGACTCCTTTCAGTTACTCTGGAAAAATGAAACGTCAAGCATAAGGTTTTAAATGGTTGTCTGGATGGCAGAAAATCCCTATCAGTAGGTTGTAAAAGCCTTACTATCATGTGGGTGGCTGACCTGAAATGAAGTTAAGACCCAGTGAAAAAGACCCAAGAAAAGCAAGTTTTAAATATAAATGCTGCAGAGATAAAACAAGAAATAACTTTCCCATGAAATCTTGCTTCAGCAAGTGGAAAAGCATGAAGAGTTTCTGTTGTATAAAATTTGAGTTGAAACTTGTCATGCAATTAACATAGTTAGGGAATAACCAGTACAAAGCCTTGCTTTATTTTCTTTAATTAATCTTTAAAAATGAGTGAACTCTAAAGTACTCCTGAGGAATTTGAGTCTGAACTATGACCAAATCTTTATTCATCATGAAAATCCCCATCAAGGCTGATTTCCAATGACAAAAAGCCTATGCAGAGCTAATTTAGTTGATTACTGAATCCCAGGGCATGATTTTCAAAAAGAAAGCAAATCCTGGAAGATTCCGAGCAATTTCCCAAGCGCTTCAGTATGTGCACGTACTCAGCGTCCTGTGGAACACAGCCTTCCCTAAATGATCTTGCCAAGTCTTGATGATATCTTCAAACACACTGAGTAATTTCTGCTTCACAGAAATCAACGGGTATTTATAATGCTCAGCTGGATTAGGTCCTACATTTGTTCTGTACATTTCTGCGCACACAAACACATACTGCTTTGTGAGCATGCTATTGAACAAGCGTGTTTAGGTCCTGAATAGTTTTTGTATACATATCTCCCTATCTGTTTTTGTGACTTGCTGACATACGTCTTTGGAAAATTAGGGAACAGAAAGGGGGAAGCCCATACTGGAAAGCTTACTATGGATTATTGCAGTTTTTAGCAAAGCTGAACTTTGGCTTTAAGAACCAAGGACCAGAACTGGAAGGAAAAAATCAAGGGAGAAAACTTAATGTATAAAACGTGCTCCAAACCAATGGCATAAATTTACACTGATACCACTGGGGCTAGGATTTCTCCCCAGATTAACACGAAACTTTGACAATTTGTAAGGTACTTTTCTGACTGGAATAAAGAAATCAGTGGGGAATACTTTATGTCACTTTTTCCAAACAACATAAAGCCTGCAGGAGCGCATTGTAACCATTATAATATTTAACGCTGATGTGGGAATTTACTGTGTCACTCAAGACCTATTGGTCATCCTCAGGCAGACAGGTCAATCGAATCATTTTCTGGATGACAAAACCTGTACGATTTGAATTGACTGTAAATGTTTACACTGATCCTTGAAATTCTAAATAGCCAATTTGTTAAGTGGTTGTTGAAACCCATGCATATGAGTTCATCACTCTGATCATATGGAAGAAGGTGATGGTATGCAGATACCATCCTCACATGGGATTTAGCACACCCTTATCCCTTTTTGTCTCCCTGCCCCTCTCATTACTATGAAATCTAAAGTAAAGCCCACGTCTTACTCCCCAGCTCTTTATCTCCTGAGTCTGCTGACAATGGATGCCTTCTCTTGTGATTTTTCCCTTTTGTCACCTAACATTTTAGGAGTCTGTGAAGTAAATGGAGATATATTATTGTCTCAATAGGTTGGGAGTTGTGTTTTGGAGGTGAAGGTATGCCAGCTAATTAAAATCCTGGTGCTTTACACGTGCCAACTAATTAAATCCCTGGTGCTTTACACGTGCATTGTTGTATTGTCTATGTTGTGTGTGTGTGTAACGAACAGAGCCAGAAGTCATTACAAATTGCTTGCTTAGGAAAACCATGAGCCTGTGTGTCAATGATTAAATGCCAAGTATGTGGTGTTCTAGTTGGAGAGGATTTTGGATCATGAACCAGGATCTGGAGGTTCGTGAACTCCAGCAGTGCTTGAATCCAGGTCCAAACTTTGCAGTATAGGACCATTTTGATGCCAGCTTTTATAGTAGAAGTTGGTTTTCACTCTATCATATGGAATTTGTGCAACTTCCGTCAAGTCATAGGAAGACTATACAAACACTGATCCCTCCTACTCTCTGAGGTAGCGAAATAGTTCCTGCAGTAAGGACTAGACGTCTGTGCTTTGTATTTGAGCACATAGTGGCTTTGGTCAGTTGTACAACTGTCTTGTGCATGTGCGTGTATAGACCCCACGTTGCTATAACACGACCTATCAAACTGTGCAATTATTAATTGTTCTTAAAGAAACTGCTAATTCAAAAGGAAGATTAACAACAGGCATTTTTGACCAGCGGCGCCTGTAGTAGTTAAATGATGCTTTTTAGTCCAACAAAATTACAAGTTTTAATGTTTTATTGTACAATTTTAAGAGGGAGTGTTTTAAAGAAACACTTTTAATGAAGAAATTTGGTAGATTTTATGTGAGATAATTAGAAGATCTGAGGCCACATACCCATAGGAGTAGCCAGTAATAACAGAATACATACTATTTTAAAAATAAGCCACAAAGGAAAATCTTTTAGCTTTCTTAATGAAAATCTGGAATTACTGTACACCGTTCTTTTTAAACCCATGATACCACAGATACTAGAGAAGGAACCGCTTGTACAAACATATTGTCCCCCCTTGTTAATGGGATTTTTTTTATGAATTCTGCTAGTTTAGTTTTTAATGTCTCGGAACAAAGAAACTCACTAATTCCCTTGGTTGACTATTCCATAATTTAATAAATGAGCACATACTCCAAGTGAACACTTCAGGAAAAGAATTTTCACCGAAGTAGACCAAGGACTCTCCTAGGTTTTTCACCCCAGAGAGAGGAAGTTATAGACACAGACTAGTGATTTTCTGTGTTGAATTTTCACTATAAAAGCAAAGTCCAGTGGTTTATTTTAATTAAAAAGTTTTTATTATAGTTTCTGTTGATTCCACTCGATGCCACCTACACTTACGGGACTGCCAAGAGCCTTGAAGAAAGGGCAGACTATTGTTTTGCTACACAGGAGTAAATCAGGGAATGAATTATGTTATGGGAGTCATAATGCAAGCCCTGGCCTAACTTTACTCCATGGGGGAATTGTGACTTACTGTGGGACTAGCACAGTTTACCTCTTGCAGTGCCTCTCCTTGCCGCGTCCCCCTGGGGTCGCTGAGCATCTGAGGTAACCTGAAGAAGAACGTGGGGCCTTGGAATTAAACCCTGGGGATTACTGTTGCGCTTTGTCTACAGGAGGGCATCAAAAAACCCATTGAGATGTGGATGTTTGCAAGTGCTAGGCAAGACTTTGTCTGCTTGATTTTCTACTGTAGCAAGATCTCTGCCGGTCATAAATTTGGCTTAAGTGTTGCCTCTGATGTGGTTCACAACTTGGCCATGTGATGACCAACTCCATTTTTTCCTTCCTTGTTTTCTTGATGGGAACGGAGTCTATTTCAGCCTTTTATCCACCCTTGTTCTTCAAGCCTTGCTGGGGTTTAAACCTGACCCAGTTTGCAATGATGCTTATACTACTGCCGTGCTGCCTACTTTTGGGTTTGCTATTCATACCCCTTTTGGGGTCATTTTCATTTGCCTTCTGATTTTGTATTTTCAAGATCTTCTGCATACCTCTGACAAGAATTTTGTTGTGACTTTAGAAAAACATTGAAGTTGAAACATATTTAATAGACGACCTCAAAGGCTAGAAGATTTTTTTTTTAATTATTAAGTAGAATGAACTGCTTTAAAAATACCAGGCAATGTTGGCGATACGGATTTCCAGAAAGCCATCCATGCTTTTTAACCTCATTGCTGCCATTTTTGCAGGCCAAAAATGAATGTCGATCACCTACACCGTCTTCTGACTGTCGCAGCAGATTCCCGTGAACGTCCCGCCGAGAGCCT
>NW_009260762.1:39251-60571 GCF_000687185.1 Egretta garzetta
ATGAGGAGCGGTGCCTATTGTCTCTGCCCGGGCTTTAGTAAAGCGCGTACAGGCACGGGAAGGTCAGGAGGGCTCGGGAGCCGGCTTGGTTTGGGTGCAGAAGCAGCATCTTGGCGGCTGGTCTGCGGGCGGGATCGCAGCCATCATCTGGGCGCTGCATCTTGCAGGGATGTGCCTGGGAGCTGCAGGGAACAGGCACCCGCGGTGCTGTGACAATCCCCGGTAATCGCGTGTCGAGCACATCGTGAGTGTGGCTGTTCGCTGCCTCCCTCACGCTGGATTTGCCCTGTGAGAAGCTGAAGGTTGCCTTCTTGGTTAGGAAGGACCGTGCCCGTTCCCAGTGCCGGGGAGAAGCCCCATGCTTTGGCCTAGGAAGAATGTTTAGTTTGCGACCTCACGGCCAGTTCCTAGCTCTGGGATGGTGGGTTGCTCAGGGTTGAAGGCAATGGCCTAAATTCCTCTGCACCCCATGGTTTAGTTTTTTACAGCTCAACGCATTTGTTCCAAGCTATTCTTTATGTCCTGTTAAATATGTAGACTGCAGAACTCCCTACAAGTAACCGCTCCCCCAAAGCCTTGTGCAGTCCAGATTGTCCAGATGTGTGGGTCTGGCAAGCTGAATGAGGCTGGGAGAAGATGTTTTTTTCTTTCCTAAAGACTGTTTCATGTTTGACTGCTTGGTTTAGCGCGAGGACAACGGTCCTACTAAGGTATCTTAACCTGGAAGGGGTTAGACTAAAGAGATTTAACACAACCTCTTTGGAAATGCAATCAGCAGTGCCAAAAAATGAGAATGACTGACTGATGAGAATGCATTCCTGGTAGATGTGTAGATAGGATGGGTGGCTCTACGACAGGGTTCTGTTGGGAGGCGCTGGAATTTAGCACATGTAGGGGGATCCGCAATAGAAATAAAGTTGCAGTACTGCTTTTCAAAGGAGGCATAATTCTACATTCATTTTTAAAAAGATGCAACACATTAAAATGTTTGCTAGCTTCACTAAATTCTTATACAAAACAAATAAAATACTGTAATCTTTTTGATAGCAAGCTTCATAACCAGAGTGGCAGTTACTAAATGTTAACCTTCAAGAAATTGGATTAGAAACTTATAACCAATTGGATGTTTAGACACACATACAAAAGAGGCAGTAAGAGAAAATTAAGTTTATCTATGCAATAAATATTCTCCTCTGGATAGGTCTTGTAACATTAGACTCTTCTGAGAGAAGAAAATGTAGCTCTTGGAATTGTCTTCCATTTTTAGGAATGAGAACTTGACAAGTGAGTTACCAGCATTTGTCAGGCTGCTTCTCTATGCAGTGCTTAATTCTATTAGGTTTATTTTTGGTTAGGTGTTTTGGAGGAAAAAAAGAACCAGAATGGAAGCAAACATTAAAATACTGTGTATCTTTTAATGAGCCATTGTAAAATAAATTCCAGTACTATATCAACAGATGATATGGCCAGAATTTTTAAATAGGGAAGTCAAACTTAAATCTGCGCTTTCATACTGAAGCAGTGAAAAAAAAGTGGACTTTCAGACAAGTTGAGCATTCAAGATAAGACTGCTTCTGCAAGCAGTTCTCAGGTTTTATGCTCCTTACCTTTATCTTGTTTTCTTCATCCAAATTGGGAGCACTTGAGTCAGGGAAACAGAATTAATATTAATCTGTGTTATAATATAAGCGAAACAGAAGGTTAAAGAAGAAATTAAAAGTTCAGACAATGAAAACAACAGAATTACAATAGAGTGAGCACCAACTTCTGAATTCTTATCTTTTGGTAGCACTGTCATAACTACTACCTTATCCTATGGTTACTAAAATAATAAAAGAAAGGCCAGGTCTCTCCAAGCCACCTGAGCTGCATTGTTTGCCACAACTAAGAACTGGGTAATGTTACAAAAGTACAGCAAAAAATCCACTCTCATACTACATGGCCATTAACCTTCCTGTGCATCTGTTAATGAATGTTGTATGTCTATAGTCAGCCAGGCAACTGTAAAGGACATCAAATACAGCATCCTAACATCACTGACAAGAAACAACAATACAAAGTTTAGTCTTTGTATGTGTTAGTGATAATGATCCGAGCATATTGTTGAACAACAAGGTTGTTTTACTGTTCTTTAATAGGTTCCTTTGTACAGCTTCTTTATGAACACTAGTGATGCACCATCACTGGTACACGTCGCTGGCCAAAATGTGCCATCTCAATAAGAAAAAAACCCACCAAACTGTTTTTTCGTTTCTGTGTAATCTTATAGAACTTTCCGTTTTAATTGGGTGTTATGTCCACCTTAAATTCTCCTAGAAGGATTTCCCACTTTCACAGGTCTAACTCATCTTACATAAAAATGCTTGAGGGGAATTTCCAAAATAAGACACAGAGTGGCTATAAGATCTCGTGCAGCTGCTCAGCTGTCATTTTTCAAGTAAGATGAAAAATAAAGGATTGAATTCGTGGTCTGATCATGTAAGCCCCTCCACATATGGGATTTCTTTTCTATTTTTTTTTTTAGTTAGTAGAAATCCTGTGCATGACTGACTTGTGGGTTTGGCTCCTGCTTTCTACTGGTGACAGCATATGCGTTAATGTGCTACAAGCAAACTGCCACGTCTGAGCCAGATGTGAATTAAAATCATGCAATACACGTGTACCATTCATGGGAGAAGTAACTCAGGAATCACTGGTCATAGCACAATAACCAGATCCATCTTGCAACTGAAATCAGTCTCCATCTGAGTAACTTATTCTATAAGTTTGAGACAGCAGAGCTGATTTGCTGCTAGGCTAATCACTACAATGGAGAAATGGCACTTAGCCAGTCTGCAATCTTATCAATTTTGCCAGTTTTATTTTTTTTGTTCCTTTGGAGTCTGTGTTGTTTGTTTGCTTCTCACCACTTGATGACTCAGTTCCACAACTAGCACAAATTAAGCACGTGTAGCTTTACTGAAACTGTTGATTTACAGCAGTTCATGATTTGGAACAGAAACTGGTATGCAGTTCCATGTAATATGAGAATCAGATTTACTGACAGTTAAGTTTAGGAATAGAGGATGCATGCATTATTAACGCTTTGTGAATAAGTTTAGGAAAAGTAGCTCTTAAAGTGGTGATAAATTTGGACTGAAAATTACAAGAAGATTGGCCAAGTATCAGAAAAGAAACAGCACAGCAGTGAGTAAAAGTACTTGAAAATGGGGGTTGATAAATTTACAAAAGCAATCATATGATGTGATTGCTTGTGATGGCAGAGGACTAGGTTTGTTAGCTAAGGAGATCCCTTCCAGTCTTGTGTTCTTACCAAAAGGACGAAAATTGAATAGGTAACTCTCATCTGGACTATCGTTAATGTTTCTTCAGTGTGCTTGTTATGCTACCACTGTAAATTAGCACTGTACAGAAATCAGAGGATTTCATCCCATGCCAAACATGTTCAGTGATCCAGCTGGTTAATCTTTCTCCAACTTGCCTGCTATAGTTAAAATAATTAAGTGATTTGGAAAATCTGATGATTACTTTTTATAACAGAGCAGCATTTCTGCTGTAAAGCAAAGATATCAGCCATAAGGCGTTGGTAATGAGATCTACCTGCATCCACTGGGCCTTGCTAGACAAAGATTGCAAGGATAAGTTGCGCTCATTGTAATTCAGAACAAGGTCTTGTCTTTATTAAGAACAAAATAGTGGACATATTTTAGGCTTCCCTGCCAACAGTGCAGCATTGGTTAGGAATATTATCATCACGGGTCTCACAGACATTTTTTACCAGCCGACTCCAACAATCTGATTTTGCAAGAGCCTGAGTTATGTCCACCTTTGCATCTTACTACTTGTAACTACTGCAGTTGCTCTAGTGCTGAGTAATGCTGTAATACAGGGACAGTTTTACTACGCCATTTCATTCTGAGAGAGAATATTGTCTCTGG
The DNA here is from genome assembly GCF_000687185.1 of Egretta garzetta. Taxonomy (NCBI): domain Eukaryota; kingdom Metazoa; phylum Chordata; class Aves; order Pelecaniformes; family Ardeidae; genus Egretta; species Egretta garzetta. The sequence continues at coordinate 43,190 of NW_009260762.1, forward strand.
ACAAAAAATTATTTCTTATTGTTTTATATGAAAAATAAAAAGCACACTCTAATATTCCCCTAATGGAACCTACCATTTCACAACTCCCTTTTCTGAGGCTAGCTGCACCACTAAAATGTCATTTTAAAACAGCAAAATACATCCATAATGTTTCAACTGTGAAATGAATTGCAATGAAACGGATTGTGGTTTTGAGTAACCTGTTTTTCAGGACATTTCTGTTTGTCATAGAATTTGTGATATGATCTGATGGGCAATCCAGACCAGTTGGTATCTGATCAATAACTCACTTAGTCAAGGTATCCTCATGTCCCAGCCACTATAAGAAACGGAAAAGAGGAGGGAGGAAGAAAACATACAAGTGCTGACATACAAAACAAATGCCGGTGTTTAAGATATTCAAACAGTGCTTTGATTCCTCTTTATGGTTCTGAGCGTATGGCATCTGATGGGTCATTCAAAAAAAAAGTAAGTGTAAGTCCAGTTGGGAAAGAGAAAAGTTAAGAATAAAGGTGGGGAGTATGTGGATTTATTTTCTACCTTTTATTCAGGTTTCCTAAAAGGAGGGATCTTTAATGGTTTGAGTCTAGGAATAGTTTCTATTAGATTCAGCTTTCTCTTTATTCTGTCTGGACTTTTCCTTCATAACCAGGTCTGCTAGTCCATTTGTTTTTCAAACGTTTCCAGTTTTCAGTTTCCAGAAGCTGATGAAAAATGCAATGGCACTGCTTATAGGGACAGTTCCACCCTTCTGCCAGTGCCTGCATGCTCATTCCTACCTGCTCCCCCGCTGGACCCGTGTTAGGGCTTGTGGCAGTGCAATGAAGTGGATTAGTGAATAGATTCAGTTAAGTACAACCTGCATTTTGTCTGGTCAGTGCCTCCCTACCTCAGTACCCTCACCCAGTTCTTGCAGCTACAGGAACACCACTTCTGGGACTCAGGAGGTGTTAGAGGGACTGGAGGTAGAGTGGCAGAGAAGCATGACTGTCCCCTAAATCTAAAGGGACTCTGAAGGAATTACGGGGTGCAAGCACTTGGATAATGTAGGAGTATGTGGTACCCTGATATCATAGTAGTGTTGTGATTCTAACTATCCTAAAAATAAAAACTTAGGGCAGTTATTGGCACCTACACAGTCTGAAGAAGCTTAAAAGCATGAGTCTGGGGTACTGGGATGCAAATGCAGAAGGCAGTGGAAGTCAAACAAAGGAACCTTGCAGTATTTCCTTGTTAGAGGATCAAATGGATGATCATTACCTTTAACCTGGTAGGAATAATGCAAGCTTGTCTTCTTTAGCCTATACGTATTAACTGCAAATAATATGCCGCCATTTAGATGTAGGGATTTAGAGGACGTATTCCAGGCACCTGAGTTATGCCCAAAGTGTTTTATGTGTCTGTTTCAAAAAACATATTTTCATTTCTTATCATATCAGTTCTGACTACAAATAAGACTGTGCAGCTTGTTATGCCTCTTGTAACGAGCGGTGGGTCTGTCTAATGAAAATACTGGGAAAGCAATATAAACATCAGTGACAGTATCAGGTGATACTTTTATGTTAAGTGTGTTCTCTCTGAATTGTACATTGCCTGTCATTAATCTCAAAAAATTATTATTCCTTCAAAGGTGATTGGGGTAAAAAGACTATTCCATTTTAAATCAAAATTAACGTTGATCAGGAAGGAGCAAGAGAGAAATATAAGCAATAGCGTATTTTCTTGGCATCATAGAACATGGCTTGTTTTAATTCTTTTTACCAGGCTTATCAACATAAGCTAAAGCTAGCCCTTATAGGTCAAAGTATTTTTGGACAAGAAGTTTATAACAAGCTGAGAAAAGAGGGCCATAAAGTCGTGGGAGTATTTACAGTGCCTGACAAGAATGGACAAGCTGATCCTTTGGGTAAGTGTAACCTTAATCCAAATGTTAAAATTACAGGCATACTTGCATTTTCGTGAGAAGGTGATATCTACATGGGAATGACTTGCATATATTGCCTTTATTACCCTCGATTCAGCACAAGAACTATGTTTTAACAAACACAAGTCCCAGAACTGGTTTAACTTAGTATTTAAAATTGTTTCTAACCATACAGGGCCATACATTATGATATTTAAAAAATAAACTAATCTGGGTACCTTATTTGAATGCACATCCTAGAGGTAATCATCCTGAGCTAGATCTGTATCTTAAAGCACATAGCTGCTGAGCCGGTACTCAAGCACAAATGCCTGTCACCTGCTTCACTGTGCTGCCTGGGACACTCAAGGCATGAAGCCAAGACAGTTTATCCCTGGCTTTCTGCCCTTTCTGACTGCACGTGGCAGTGTGCCTGCGGAGCCTACTTGTCTTCCACCTGGACTATGGAAAACCCATTGAAAAGGGTAGGGGAGGCTTTGCTCTCCCTTTTCCCATTGCCAAGGTGCATAAGGATTTTCAAGACTTCCTAAAGAAAGAGTTGTTGCCTGACAGGTATTCAGAATTGTACTTATACAGCAGAACCCAGTGTAACAAAGAAGCTACTTTGGAAGCATATGAATTGTAACTTTTTTTTTTTTTCAGTGGCACAAAAATAGTGAATTAATATGGTTAGCGAATAGAAATGCCAGAATGGAATATACCTTTATGGATAATCAGAAATTAAAGCTACAGTCCATGAGTTGTCTTAAGGGTTTTGTTTTTTTTTTTTTTTTTGTCAGGTCCTAACATGTTTTCACAAAACTCTTATGAGGGGAGAATCAAACATAAGTTTTGCTTACCTGGGCTATGGCACTCCCAGATTAGCATATAGTTCTCAAGTTTATTATATTCTGTAACTCTACCTCATTAAGAGATTTAATCACACTTTGGAAGAATTAAGAGGAGGCAACTATACATTTAGAAAAATACAATTCGAATATCCAGCTCTGAAAGCATGCCATAATACTTGGTTACATTGTATAAACTGTTGTTGTACAGTTATTACGCTAGCAGATGTAACTAAGGACATCTTCCACTGATTTCAATCATATATTTATTTTAACTAAACCATAGAATTAGTTTATTGGTCTCCTAATGAAAAAAAAAAAAAAAAGAAATTACTATATACTTTGTTGCTTTTTACTTCCAGGCGACTCAAACAGATTAAGTATCAAGTGAAATTTGCTAATGTTTCTATACCTCAGACAGCTACAATTTTTATTTCTAAAAGCAATTGAAGTACACACTAATGTTCATGGAATGATATTTAAGTAAGTATTTCCTTATGACCTAGGTTAACAGGCTAAAGATACTTCAGGTCAAACTCAAGATCTAATTTCAGAAGTGAAAAAGAGAAAGTACAAAAATGTGTTCAGAAATATAAATTAAATTAAATTAGGTGCCTTTTCCATACCTCTTCTTGTTTCCCCTTTTCTTCCTATTACACATACGACTCAACAGATGTAGAGTTTGACTCTACTATCCTACTCTCTGTGGTGAGTTATTAAGCATTTGTGTAATAGAATTTATTAAACAACTAAAAATTCTGTCTGCAATTAGTGCAGTTGTTTTTTCTCACCTTGGAGCCTAATGTTGGGTGTATCTCTGTGTCTCACAGATAAATGGAAGCATACCCAGAAGGCATCAGTAAATAGAATTTTGATGAAATTGCTGAAGACCTCTAGCATCTGTAATTATTTGTACCACATGGCAAATGCTGCTGACTTGAGTGAATCTTAGTTGTACGTAGTCGTATTCACATACAAATTGCTGATGTAGAAAATTAAGTTCTGCTAAAACAGACCTGTTGCAGGCAAATGTAATGACCGGAAATGAAATGAAATGAAAAAAAGAAATGAAGTGTCACTGTTAAATAGTCGATAGCGTTCATTATTCGTTTCTGCTTTCACAGGTACTTATTAGCCAAGTCATAAGAGTGAATGTAAAGTTGAGAATGTAGCAATGAGAATCAAACACAGAATTAATAAAATATATCCAAGTGCTCAGGTTTTTAAACAACATACAGAACGGTACAAAGGGCACTCTGTAATCGTACACTTGGATCATCTGCTTGAGTTTGTCATGCAATATCTCTCTGATTTCAAGTTTGAATTTTTAACACAAAGTGTGAATTAAAAAAGAAAATTGCTCTTGCTCCTCAGCACTGGCAGCGGAGAAGGACGGCACTCCTGTTTTTAAGTTCCCCAGATGGAGAGCTAAAGGCAAGCCTATCCAGGAGGTAGTTGCAGCCTACAAATCAGTTGGAGCGGAGCTAAATGTCCTTCCGTTCTGTACACAGTTCATCCCCATGGATGTTATTGACTGCCCAAAACATGGCTCAATTATTTACCATCCATCCATCCTACCACGCCACCGAGGAGCTTCTGCAATCAACTGGTGAGTTTTGTTCACCAAAACTATGTGTATGTCATGTTAGGATGTTGGTCTGTACCCATTACTCATGTAAATGCTAGCACGGTTCTGTTGACTTGCAACTGCCTTGAAGGAACGTCTCTGAAGCAGCTGAGTATTTGGTTCACGAACTGCACTTCATACCTAAGATTCATTATGATTTCCAATGCAAGTGCAGCTGTTATTCTGGGAAGATCAGTGGTGTGATCTGTACATTCATATAATTTACTCACACAGGCAAATCGACAACCTGTAGTTTTCATAGGCAAGGCATTGGTCTCCTAGTTTGTCCCCCACAAACACTAGATCACTGTCGCAACAGGGCTTGATGCAGAGCCTAAGATTTCAGAAAAGGGAAGTAAAGGGAGAAGAGAATCCACAAGAACAAAACCTTATCTTACTGTCTTCCTAAGCAATGCACAGCTAGATTCAAAATGTTACCGTGAAATAACTGCACAGCAGTAATGACCACAGTAGACTCAGATGTAGCATTCTTGTGACAACAGACATGCCACTATCACAGTGTTTAAATTCAATAAGAAATTGTCTAAATATGAAGAAACAATTATAAAAAAATCTTACAGGTAGCATGATGACTATCTGAAGACACAATGTTGTAGATTCAAAGGCTTTTTTTTTTTTTTAAATTTTAAATCCTTAATGGAAAAAAAGCTGAAGTACTTAAACACAGAATTAAAGAAGACTATTAGAGATGTAAGGAAATCCTTGAAAAAGTGGCAGTTGTGTCCAGGTGAGTAAAATAAAAAAGAGCATAAACTCTGGCAAATTAGATGTAAAATGAGAGTAATACAGCACAGAAAAGAAATAGAGAACCAGCTTTTGAAGGCATAAAATTGAATAATAACCATTTTCTCAAATGCATTCAAGATGGGAGGTAAATAGGGTGGTAGAGGTGTTTGATATAAAAAAGGTGCTTATTAAAGGGAACACCGTAGTAGGAAATCTGTATTGGTATCCAGGATGGAGGAGCTTAAGATGTTACTACCATACAGCCCCTCTTTGCGTAGAATGAGTCAGAACAATTCTCTTGAGCTGAACTGTGAGTAGGAGAGATTTTAGATAAACTGATGAACAAATAATCTCTTCTCAGGACCAGAGGACTTTCAAGCAAAGGTTCCACAGCTTTCTGTTCCTTCAGATTGTGTTGGTGCAGGAGACTGGAAAACAGCAAGAGCAATACCAGTTTTAAACAGGGTCAGAGGAAAAGCCAGGGAACTATAGACTGGTTGCTCTGATTTCAATCTGTAATAAAGAATACAGTTTCTACACAAATGGGTAAATGTGATAATGAGAACGTCAGATTAAGAAAATGGGTCATCAAATTCAAAGTTAAAAAAGTTATAAGATAATGTACATAAGGGGTAAAAAACCTAACTGTATGTAAGCAGCAATAAAATTTCAGTTGTTGTTACTCAGAAAAGAGACCATGGAAGGATCTTAAATACTGTCTGCATCTCGGTTAGGACATGAAAGAGCTAGAAATGCTTCAGAAAAGGCTAAGAAAGATGGTCAAAGATACAGAACAGCCTCCACATGATGGGACAGAAATCTAGGAGTTTTCAGACTGGAAAAGAGGTCATTGGGAAGGAAATATACCAGCGGTGTATAAAGCCATGAAAGACATGGGAAGGTGAATAAGGAATGATTGCTCATTCTTAATCAAAAGTTAGGGGGTAGTCAGTGAAGGGATCAGGTAGTAGGATTTGACTAAAAAAGGAGGTACTTTTATTTCATGCAGTCCGTTATTATACTGAGGAACTGCATATCTAGCAAGCTCTAGAAGGATGTTTTCATGGAGGAAAAGTATGTCAAGATCTATTGTTTAGCCTGGAGAAAAGGAGGCTGAGGGGAGACCTTATCACCCTCTACAACTACCTAAAAGGAGGCTGTAGTAAGGTGGATATTGGTCTCTTCTCCCAGGTAACGGGTGATAGGACAAGGGGAAAGTTGCGCCAGGGCAGGTTTAGGTTGGCCGTTAGGAAAAATTTTTTCACCAAAAGAGTTGCTAAGCATTGGAATGGGCTGCCCAGGGAAGTGGTTGAGTTCCCATCCCTGGAGGTATTTAAAAGATGGATAGATGAGGTGCTTAGAGACATGGTTTAGTGGTGGGATGGCAGGGTTAGGTTAATGGTTGGACTTGATGGTATTAAAGGTTTTTTCCAACCTAAAAAATTCTATGATTTTATGATTCCACAGGAAGATGTAGATACAAACTCTCTTTCAGGAAGTTTCTAAGGTGAATGTTTCCAGAAACAGGGATGTATCCTCATGGTATATCACTGAGTCTTGCCCTATTTTGCATATTCCTTTTGTAAGCACCTGCTCCTGCCCTTCTCAGGTAAAGTCTGTTGTCCTAAGACCTTTAAACTAAGCTAGGATTTGGCCTTGATTTTGCCTTGGCTTACCATTCTCATGTTTCACCCTCACACCCCTTGCTCTCATCACAGCTTCTAGCATCTGTAGTGGCTACAGCCCTGGTGCTGATCAGACCCTTTCCCCACCACAGCATTTCTTTTTCCAAGAAAGCCTGTGGGAATTATGCACGGGTAACAGGGCATCAGGCACAAACTCTGAGAGTTCCTCACTCCATCCTTTACAGCCTCTTCCAGCTGCTGCCACGTTATCAGCAGCTGTCTGTGGAGGGAGCTGCTGGGCAGAGGAGTGGGCAGACAGTAGTTCTCATCCTCTCATCTATTCAGCATCAGGGTTCTTTGCCCATGGTACCTTCTTCTCCTCCAGCCATGCAGAGGACATGCATTTCTCACCAGGGTGCTCTTTTCGGGATTTGTACGTAATATAAAATACAAGAGATGCTGCTTAAATGTGTGAAAGATATGATATAGGCTAGCCAAACTTCTGTAAGCTTTCACTTTTGTGAACCTGCCTTCTCCAGCTGTGTTTAGAGTTTGTCCCTCATTCTGCACCAATGTGTGCTTTACTCCTTTAAGTAATGTAGTTTTCAGTGCATACAATCAATAGTGATTTTTCATGTGTATAAGCCAGATCTCAGATGATCCTGTTACAACACAGACTGCCAAGGGAATACTTACATGAGATATGTCTTACAGAAAATGGCATTGGTGTTTGCATGCAGACAAATGGTTAAAAGCATGTAGGAAAGCTGTATGTGTCTCCATTTCTGGCTGCTCCCTTAAATACACTTCTGTTTGATTATGCATCATTGAGGCACATGCAGCTCCAAAGGAGAACTGGAAATCTAAGTGTCTGAAGTTCCCTTCAGAGTCAGAGGCAGATCCTGAGCTGATGTAAGTTGGCACAGGTCTATTGTAAGCAGTGCTATGTACATTCAAAGCAGCTGAGAATCTGGCTGAATATAAATTCCCTTAATAACTTTTCCTTAAACAGTTGCATATCCATCGTTTTCCACTCTTGAGTTTAGCTCTTTTTCAGCTGTGGGACAACTGTACTTGCCTTGCTGGCCTACAGATAAACTGTGAGGCTTAGCTAGTTACAGTAAACTATGACTCGTTCAGATAATATGCTGTCTAGATGCTTCCATCTTTCAAATTATGTTGTAACTATTGCACACCTTTTGTTCTGTGTGTCTTACCACTAATAATACTTTAAAAATAATTATCACAAGGAACTGTTTGGTAGACACCCTGGATTCAGTTGCAGCATTTCTGATATCACTTTGTGGAAGCCACACATCAACATTGTCAAAACTGTGTGTCTGACTATGAAATGAGCAATGAAACTAGTATTAAAGATGGTTAGGGTTTTCTTTTCTCTCTACCTAAACCAAACAGATGTCTAACGGATTGGTTGATATCCTTGACTACTTTCATACTGTCTGTATCTACTGTAAGGGCTTTTTTTTTATGTCCAGGACTTTAATTCAAGGAGATAAAAAAGCAGGATTTACTATTTTTTGGGCTGATGATGGTTTGGACACTGGACCAATACTGCTGCAGCGAGAATGTGATGTTGGCCAAAACGATACTGTGGATGACCTGTATAACCGGTTTCTCTTCCCAGAAGGAGTAAAGGCTATGGTATGTTTAGCTGTACCAAATATCAATATTTTAAGAGGAAAAGAAAAGCATCTGCTGGAGTTTGAAAGTAAAGGAAATATAGACAAGATGCATACATTTGGAATGACAGAGCTTGTGGTGCTCAGCTGAATCCTAGACTTCAGTGGAGCTGTGCTGCTTCACGACAGCTGAGGAGGTGGCCTCAGAATATTTGTTGCTGGCAGCGGGCAGAGCATATCCTGTTTCCACAGAAGGCAAGAAGTCAGATTTGTCTGGAATGTAGCTCTTTCCACAGATTTCTTGAATGTTTTTACAAGGTGAAATGTTTTACAGGCTCAGAGAGAACAGAAAGTTAGAGGTGAGGTTGAAAAAAAAAAGGAGTGAGTTTGAAAAAAAAGAAGGGGATGATGTTTTAAATTCAGAGCCCTGGTGGATTGGCTTTGGGTTTTGTATGCTTGTCCTCTTTTGTTTGGTTTTAAAATGAAGAAAAGAAAACGCATAAAAAAATACTCAGCATGGATCATTAGAAAAATTTTTTCTCCTCCATTTAAATGCAGAGAAAGAACTTTTTGAAGAAAGAGAAAAGAAAGAGTTGAAAGCAGTCATACAGAGCCACGATCTGGTCCTGCAGAATTTAGGTGGCTGCTATATGCTTGGTGACTACGTACTCCCACCAAATTTCTGAGGCTATTTCTTTTGTCAAAGAAGTTTAAGCATATAGGTGTGTTAATCAGTGCAGCATCAGTCCCCTAGATTTTGGAAATCCTGGATTTTAAAAATAACCCAGTTCCCCTTGTGGCAGAAAGTCTTTTGCTGTCATTCACATGTACGACTGAAAAAAAAGGTGAACCAAGCTAACATTATATGTTACTTTTTCATTTAGGTGGAAGCTGTACATCTAATTGCTGATGGTAAGGCCCCTCGTATACCTCAGCCTAAAGAAGGGGCAACATATGAAGGGATCCAGAAAAAGGAAAATGCAGAGGTAGTGTTAAATAACACTGTGTTTTGTGCATATCACTAGAAAAGTTGTTATTAACTTGGATTACAATAGTAGTGATATCAAGTTAACATGAATTTTAACTCAGTTGTTTCCCCGCCTCTTATTCCTGGGATAACTCCAAGGATGCGTGTAATGGAGCCCCAGGTTAAGTTCCTATTCCCTTTCAGCAGTGACATATATTTAGAAACTTGATGTCCCACTTGGAATCATCTACACACAGCTAGATGGCAGCTGCACCTCCAGTGGATTCTTAATATGTTACCATACTTTTAAATACAGCATTGAATGGAGATAGCTTTCTTCGTTTACCAACAGTCTGTACTAAATTCTCTACCAGAAATAAATTTGATGTTAGGAAAAGCAAGTGTTGGCACCTTGCCTGTTGGCATCAGGAAAATAAAATATAGGTCACCAAAACAAACAACAGAGAAAAAAATTATTTAAACACCCTACTGCATTAGCTGGTTCTTCTTTGTGGTTGGGAAGGCCACCATAAACTGATAGTGAATGCTGTCTGTAATACCTGCTTTTCCTTTTCTAGACCAGTGCAAAAATTAAAAAAAAAAAAAAAAAAAAAAAGTAAAAATTATTCCAACCGTTTCGTCACTTGTCCATAGTGAATGTAGTCCTTTCCACCTAAAATATTGTAGGTGATGCTTTTTATCATATTTCAATTCCTGACTTACCTTAGAAACAATTAGCTTTGCATAACAGTATTTTTATTCATCCCTTTAATATAATATATAAGGAGCTTCCTTGATGTGAACTAGCTTAACCTCCTTGCTGTAAAACTATTCTCACTGGCTTATAGCTTGCTTCTAAATATTCTTTGTGCTTAAACTAAGAAAGATGCTGGATTTTTGTTATTTAATAGCTATTCTGATACTTTCTTTAAATTATTTTGCACATATACTCACAATACTTCAAAGGTAAAGAAATGCATTTTCACTGCTGTAACATATTAAAAATACATTATATTCTTCACAAAACATTATTTCCATTTTCCTCAAAGTCTTGCAAGAATTGCAAGTTGTAGTAGGGATTCTACTTATGAAACAATTTATGAAGGGTTAGTAAATGATTAGAAAGTATCTTAATAAAAGCTTGTAGATTTATTAAAGAATTTAGGATCCAAGCAAGAAACAGATCATTTTCAGCAGAATTTTATAACCCAGACATACACTTATTTATATTTATACAGTGCTTATTAAATTTGTTAATCATAATATTAATTATTTATGAATGAATAGGTAGTAACAAGAGTTATATTTTCATTATGTTAGTGTGAGGAGGAGAATCTATGAAAAGATGTAGGCTGTACAGAACGCAGAAGTGCTAAGAGCATCCCATTGGATAGGTCTTTGATGATTAGCCACCCAGAGATCACTAGTCTTTCTTTATTAGACCAGATCCTTTCTGTGTTCTTAAATGAATGGTCGAAAGAGGAGGGAGAATTTGTAATCCTTACACAGGAAAACATTACTAACTTGGTTTATAACTAAACAGAGAAGAATTAGCTAGCATGCTTTGATTTCCTAGATCTCCTGGGACCAACCTGCAGCAGCTTTGCACAATTGGATTCGAGGGCATGATAAAGTACCTGGAGCATGGGCGACAATTGATGGCCAGGTATGATCTGAAAACCAGAAGAATATTCTTCTTTTCTGTAACCTCTTTTTGGTCTTTTTGTTGTATAAAACTAATGGTGTCTGCATACAGGTGAATACAAGTGAGAGTTACATTGGAGTAGCTCTCATTTGATGACTATATATTTTGTATATATCTAGAACAGGCACCTAAATAAATGTACAGAACACAGTTGATAAGATTTTTTTTTAATGATAGATCCATTTAATTCAAAGAAAGATAAGAGCAATGTCTGAAAACAAAAGTTGGGCATGGTACAAAGCAATAAGTAAGAAGGGTAGAACTAGACTGTGCCAGTCATTTTGGGAAGTAGGCATGCGTTATAGTACAATGCAACCCATGCTGTACAGTGGGCAGCATCACAGCATTAACAGCAAAATGAAACACTGTGAGCTACTGAAATAACAAAGGAGGTTTTGTTTTGAAGAGGTTTGGGCCCAGATCATTTGCAGAAATAAATGTATCTCATTTTATCCAAAACCAGCTATGTCCTTTCAATGTATTAAAAGTACTATACATTTGATCCACTTTGTACTTGCATGAAGTATTTTAAATATCACATTATCTTTCCTGGCTTTTGCTACTTTTTGTCCAGATTTTGCTACTTGACTATTAGCCATCTGCTGGTAGGCTGCTCCAAAAAGCCTGGTTCTGCCCTATGTCCAGGAACTGTTGCTGATTTGAGAGCCCAGAAAGAACAGAAGAGCCCAAGAGAGGGGCAGTGTTCAGCACTGCCAGCGTGGGAGCAGAGCAGGACTCCACCAGTCACAGTCAGGCTTCTGCTGGTGTCTCGCTTGGGGCATGCACTGACAAAAGCCGCTTCCCTTTCTGCACTGGTTCCAGCATGCATGTTGTTATAGCTACAGGTTTAGGCAGCTTGCAAAGTTTTACATACCTTGGGCTGTAAAGATCCAGAAATAATGTTGTAACATGTTTTCCATGTGCAGGTACTCATATTTAATTTATATTACTTTAAAGCTTCAAAACAGTATGATTTCATTCTTAGACTTTTAGAGCACATTTAGAATCTATGCACTTTTAATTCTGTTTATTTTTAGGTGGTTACTTTTTATGGGTCATCATTACTTGATGCTTCAGTGCCTACTGGACAAGAGCTGGCAATAAAAGGTGCTTCAAGACCTGGACTTGTAACCAAGAATGGTCTAGTCGTTTTTGGTAATGATGGTAAGATGGTAAGTGCTCACCCTGGCAAACATGAGCATGGATGGAATAACTTTAGGAAGACATGCAAGTAGTGTGGAATTGTCAGGCTATACAAATCCAGCTGCTAATGACAGACAGCTAATTCACTTGGAGTTTATCGATCCTCTACCACCCTATAGAGAAGACATTCAAGTTTTGCTTCTCACTCAATCCATATTCATTTCCAATACGGATTAAAATGTACTAATACTAGGAGAGAATCTGAAAGACAGGTAGGAGTGGCCTGTGTTAAATTACCTGCATCATAGCAGCTTTTCTGCAAGCCACTTATTTTACAATTTCAATAACCACATTAATGCCTAAAAACTTTTCACACAAGGATGTATTGCCCCCCAGATAATTTAAAATTATATCCTCTCATTTTTCAGGTACTAGTGAGAAATCTGCAATTTGAGGATGGAAAAATGATCCCTGCATCTAAATACTTCTCCGCTGATGAAACAACTGCCCTGGAACTTACAGAAGAGGAGAAAAAGATGGCAGAAGACATTAGGGTAATTCAGTAAACTGCTTTAGTAGGATATTACTTCAGACAATAGCATTACATACTTTTTATTACAGGCAAGGCATATCTTTTATTTAGCTGTGCAAATTGTTTTTTTGATAAAATGTAGTCAAAGAGTATGGGGTTGAATCCTTAGTTATTGATATTAATTCAGGTCGAATTGGAAATTCACTAGAGTACTTACATGTCACTTTAGAAAGTTTTCTTTCAGATACAAGTGTTACAAAGACAGTGATTGCCGGGTCAATTATGGCAAATATTTATGAATGATGAAGGTGGGAGTGAGGAAAAACAAAGGGACCTTTGCCTCACAACAGTGAGGTTTTCAACACTGACAGACTTGGACAGTTCTGAAATCCTTTCTTCACTGTGGTGTCACTAGGATGTGCTCAGAGTGGTCCTGTCAGAGAAGCTCCAGGGAGTCTTAGAACAGCTGTCTGAAAGAGAAAAGCAGCAATTTTCTCCTTGTACCTGTGTGTGCTGTCTCTATTCTTCCCTGGTGGAGAGATGCAGCAGTGGGGCAGCTGGAGCAGAAAGCTCTCATAGCCAGAGAGGCACTTTGCTGCCCTCTCTTGTAAGCCATCCCTCTGTAGTGAGTGTCAGGGGCTTAGCTGAAAGCCACATTTGTCATTAAAGTTTTGTGCCAGAGCAAGTGAATCACAGATGTCTCCCCTTCTGCTAACTGTGCTACAGGGCCAATTACTTCTGGCACAGGTCAGGCAGCTTGATGCACTAATATTTTAAACTGCTGCTTCAAGATTACCTTGAACCTGCTTGCCAGCAACCTAAAAAACTGCCTGGAGCTGTTGACTGACTGAGACAATAGCAAAAAGAAATATAAACTCTTCAGTTTATGACACTGCCTGCTAAATCTGAAACCTAATTATAATTAATTGAAATATTATATTACCAGTTATTTCACTATGCATGTTAGCGGAAATGTCCATCTCATGCATGCAGCCTAAACTACTTCTCAAGCTCTGCCCAGGTGCCAGAAGTGCCATCAATCCAGTCACAAAGTACTGTCCTTGCCTCTGCTGACAGTGTGTTCCATCATGGAATGGGAAGTTATTATTTGGAGGATAAAGATCTTAAAAATATGGGCCTGAAAATTCTTAGCATTGTACCATTTAGATTTCTTGCCTGATTAGGTGAAATTATCATGGACAAAATAATATTTTTGATAAGCTAATTATGCTGAAGAATTTATTGGCTAACATCAGGTCTCAAAACAGTTCGAGACCCTCTTAAAATAATTTTCTGGCTTAGAATCCTTTGAAATAATATATGTTGTAGGCACAGATACCATAGAAAGTGTGGTTTGATAAATACTTCTTGCAGTTAGAGGATTATTCATTATTGCCTCCATTATTTTTATGTATTATTAGGCTATTTGGAAGGGAATTTTGAGCAATGTTGCTGTAATTGAGGATTCCACAGACTTCTTCAAATCTGGAGCATCCTCTATGCATGTTGTCAGGTAAAAAATATTCACAATAACAAAATTTTGAAGCCAAAGTTAATGGAAACAAAGTCGTCACAGTGCTTTTAAATCAGGATTGGTCAAGTAATGTTAAAAAAATCCCCCTATATTTTCCAGTACTCTCTCTATTCCCTTTCCTACCTTTGAAAATGTGGTACAGCTCTGCTCCCAAAATGAGGAGATATTGACATAATCCTGCTCTTTCTATTGAAGGAAAATTCCCCTTAGCTTTGGGAACACCAGCCACATGGGGGAGCATGGCAATGCCCAAACCCGTCTGCATGCAGTGACAGGTAGCTCAAGACCAGGGGGCTGACTGGGAAGCTGAGCAAAGAACTCCCCAGAGGGAGAGAGGACCCTTTCACAGAAAGAATTGAGCCTATGTTTACAAGTGCACTGAGTTCATGCTGTGTTGGGTCACCTCAGCTACCTTCTTTTTGCAACTCAGATATCCCAGGCCATAATATAAGCCCAGCATCTCAGGTGGTTTTTTTTAACAAACTGATTATTGTCCTTATTACTTACCAGTCTCATAGAGCTCTGAATATCCTCCATGTACTGATTAGAGAGTCCCATATAATGTTTTATCAATCAGTAAATGCTATTTGTCATTTATTTCCAAGAGTTTACCCAGAAGAATTCCAGAACCGCCATTTTCTTTTCCATAACACCCCCAATTAAATCAACAGATTTCAATAAATTGCACAACTTCAATGCCACTGTTGTCAGAGAAACACATGCACATATTCACATGCATACAAACTGGTGCCCAGTTTTGACCCCTTTCAACCTTCTAATGATTCACTTATCTGAATAATTCTTTCATTTGTAATTAAACTTAATCTTTCTTCAAAATCTTTAGAATGCTAGAAGAGATCAAACAGAAATATAGTGGACTTCAACTACAGAATGAGGATGTGTATATGGCCACTAAGTTTGCAGACTTTATTCAAATGGCTGTCAGAAAATTCAGAGGAGAAGGCAAAGAAGAAGAGTTAGTCATTGATTACGTAAGACCTTTTATTTTGCTTTTGCTTTTATTGCTTATCCTGTCTTGTTTATTGAGGAGGGTAGACAGTGCATTTATTAGGCTGCTTGATGCAGTAGGAAAAGTGAACAAATATTTGGTCATACAAACTCTTCTTTGTGACTTTTTTTTTTTGCAGCTTTTATATATTTGCATTTTGGAATGGAAGTATATATGTAATGTCACTTAAAGTGTACCAGAAACCACGAGATCAAGAACATGCGGTAGAGTAGATCACACATGGGCAGACATTCCTACCTCCCTTGCACTCTCCTGCCAGTATGCTTCAGTCAGAAAGGTTCTAGACCTTCTGCTTTCCTGAGGCAAAGTGTTAGATTTTTCTCCTAAGAGTCTGTTCAAAGACTTTGTGTGAAAGGAGGATTGGGTGTTTTCGAAGTCATTAAGCAAGCCAGGATTTCTTGAATTTGGTAATTATGTATTTGATTGAAGTCCACTAGGGCCAGCCTCAGCCAGGGTTTAGTATTGGTTTGAACATAGAGATCCAGTGATAAAAAATACAGAAATCTGCTTAACTATCTCAGAGTATGGTCATTGGTGTTCAGGGAGAATACGTTTTCCATTTCATTTTACTCTTTTGTCCAGTTCTAACAGCCATATATACATTGTAAAATGTGGCTGGATGTTGGCTGTGCATATCAAAAGCTTGTTAAGCTACATAAAAGTCTTAGTTATTAAAAGTTTAAATTCATCTGTTGTTTATTTCACTCTTAGGTTTCAAAAAATGTCAACAACATGACTGTGAATATGCCATACCAGTGTTTCATAAACGGGCAATTTATAAATGCTGATGATGGAAAGACATATGACACTATAAATCCAGCAGATGGATCAGTGAGTAATTTCTAAATATGATCAATAGCAATTTCTTTGCCTATTAAAAAATCTAAAACACTGACTGAATAGTGCCAATTTCAAACCATACAATACACATTAAACAACCCCTAGAAATAATTTGAAATTTCAATTTACTTCTCAGTCTGTATGTTTTACAGTTTTTGCATTTCAGTCAAGCTGCACAGTAAAAATAACCTACTTCCACTTCAACTATTATATCAGTTTCCATACCGAGCTGTATGTTTTACCTTGCTTTAATTTTTGTTTAGCTTTGCAAACAAAATTGCTATAGTTTAGTTGCTAAAGAAGTATTTCTTTTAGGATGTTGTATATATTTCCTGTTAGTCATCAACTTCAGGTTTTATTTTACTTTTTTTACAAATCTGATGTCTTAGGACAAGTGTAATTTTAAAATGTCCCTTTAAATTCCCAGTAAGAAAAATGACTCTTCAATAGGAAAACATATGCAGTTGCACTTTGGTCCTGAACTACTGAATCTTGGTTTACCAACTCATAGCTATGAATTATAAGTAAGAAATTCTAGTGTCCAAGTAATTGCCATTTAATTCTGGAGGTAATAATTTCTGCTTGAAATCAACACCACAACTTTCATTATCATCAGAAGTCAGACTTCAGTCCTTTTCCTGAAGCTCATTATGGAACTGAATAAAAGTCATAACATTTCTGTGATAGAATTTACAATTTGTATATTTACGGAACACAATCATCATAAAATGCTATGTGTGTATGATGCCTTATGGTAACAGAAGCTCCATTCCTAAGAAATGGAATATGCAGGAGTCATTTTAGCATGTCTGGATATTAGATCATAGTATCACATATCAAGACTTCCAACTTTTATAATATCACATTGATTTTACATCTGGAAAGAGAGAATGAAATCAGGTAGGACGATGCACCTTGTTGTGAAGAAGAAAATAGATCTAGGAATCAGAGTCCCTGCAGCATCCTCCAAATTCTGCCACCTCAATTGTTTCTGAACTTTTTGCAGCCTGACTCACCCATGCCAACTGCTGGCATTGAGGATATTAAGTATCTGCTTATACCCAGTCAAGAAGCTTAGGAGGAAGGAGTAACACTCTGCATCCCAGCATTTTAGTTTGAGCTAACACAACGCTACCTTTGGACAGGTAATAGCCAGCGTATCTTCTGCTTCCTTGGCTGATGTTGACAAGGCAGTGGCAGCAGCAAAGGAGGCATTTGAAAATGGTGAATGGGGAAGAATG
>NW_009260762.1:60620-78814 GCF_000687185.1 Egretta garzetta
TTTGTTTTGTTTTCTTAAATCTTGTTTTGTTCCTCTGAAGAATTGTTGCGTACATTTCCTGAATACGGTGGATATGAAGAGTCCCACTGTCAGAGGAACTAGATTAGCCATCTTTTGATCCCATAATTTACTTCAGTGTGCTGGTCTTGGGTCTTAGCTGGCTAACCTTTCTTGTGGCAGAGAAAAATCTTGTGATCTCTCACTGCTACCATTTTTAAAAATTATTTATGAATGGAAACAAGAATTGAGGAAAATGTCTCTTAAATACTTGGTGGCTTCATTCAATCTATATGCTTTTTGAGGCAAGGATTGAAAATTTCCTTGTAAAGTCCAAATCCTTCTATATAAATGAGGCTGTTTTACAGGCAGAGTCTACCTAGGCTAGGTAGGCAGAGACTTTTGACTTTGCTAAGCCTGCCCTACATCTGTGCTCCATAGAGTAAACGTACAGCCACATTGCCACTAATTTTGAAACACACTGTAACTGATGCTAGGTTTTCCCAGATCATATCCCAGCATACTTCACACCTGGCTAAAGACCCATTTTACGAGATGTGATATGGTCTGTTGCAGAAGAATTATCCTATGCAGAAACACTCTAAGCTGAATCCCACATTTATCTGAGACACTTTCAGCTCAGTATTTCTTATTTATATCTGTGTCACTGTGTCAACCCTGGTTCTTATTCTGGCCGTGTTATTGTTTTAGAAGATAAACAGAGGTTATGCTGAGTGAATTGTATTTTAGTGGTGGTTTCTGATCCTTGAAGGGCAAGAGATGACCTTGGAAGGATGATGATGCTAGCTACATATTGTGAGGGCAGTACTGGAGGAGCTTCCCTATAAAAAAAGCCTCTTTTGCAGAGGTACATGAAGAGTTTTTGCTGCTTTTTCTTTTCCAGGACATAAAAATGAGTAAGTAGAGTAGAGATGAGTGAAGAAGCAGATTGCTACTCCTGATGGCCACAGGTCCACATTTAATGATGGAAAATCAATCGTCAGCACAGAGGAGAAGATGTACTAGGCAAATTCTGTTCCTATCCAGTAGGTGGAGAGCTTAGTTACTGTACTCAACATAGCAGCTGGCTTTAAAGAAGTTAGGATTTTGAACAGAGATGAAACTTCCTGCCCCAAGTAACTCATGAAGGGGTTAGGTCCTGTGTATCAAACACCTTACTTCTGCAGGGTGTAGTCTGCAGGCTCATTAACATTACTACTGGATGTCCTGGCCAAGTCGCTAATTGTGCTGAGGAGACTGCATATTTATCCATAGGGAAGAGAAGGAATTTGTTTCACCTTAAAAAAATATAATCTTCAATAGTGTGCCCATACCCGCTGCTATATTAAGGCTTTATTGTAGAGAGGAGGCTAACCCTGGACACCAGAATAGACAGCAGATGAAGGATCAGTTACCTGGTGAGCAGCTGCAGGATGGTAGCGGGCTCTGTATTTGGACGGCAGGACCTTCTGGCAGTTTGGTTGGGTGCAGGGGTGCACTGCCCTTGCTTTTATAGCTGCACACTGCTCTCTGCATAACTTCTGTGAGGATTTGGAAACTGAAGATCCAGCTGATTCAGAGATTTGGAGTATACAACTAGAAGATGCTTTTTACTTACTGGTCTGATTTGCTATAATTGGCTCTTGATAGTACAACAAGAGAAAAGTAGAAATATTCTAGTTTTATTTTATTTACAAAACCATAATTGAACAATTGGGTAAGTTTTCACTGTTCAAGTCTTCATCCAGTGTCTACTACAGCCAATATGAAGACATTTGCAGACTTTAACAGGCAATTGTTCAAGCTCTTACTGACATTAATGAGCAGTGGCTCCAGTGCTCCACCTCCAACTTCAGTGGGAATGCAATTTTAATTATGGTTCTTTGCCATACCAAATATCATTTTAGGCTGTCAATGGTTAGATGTCACTTCTCTTTGATGTGGATTTGTAATGCTTTTATTAAAGACTTGCAGACCTGATGGAAGAACATCAAGAAGAGTTAGCAACAATAGAGTCTATTGACTCAGGAGCTGTCTACACTTTAGCTTTGAAGACCCATGTTGGAATGTCTGTGCAGACATTCAGATACTTCGCTGGATGGTGTGACAAAATTCAGGCAAGTGAATACGTAAAGGAAGTAATCAATGGCAATTTTTTTTTTTTTCTGACATGGTGCCAAAAAGCAGTGTTAGCAAAAGTAATCAAGGAATCAAAAAATAAAGCAAAATTAGAATTTTACCTAAAATGGGTCTCCCTGGCAATACAAAAGAACAGTCTGCCTCCAATTGGAGAATATGGATTTAGAATGTGACTCTGAATATCTAAGAAATCAGTTGAGGTGTCACAGTGGATATGCTTGCTTAGTCAGCTCTTGATTATTCATGGAGCAGAATGTTGTTGTGGTCAAGATGTAGGTAAGTGCGGAGACTCATGTCCTGTGTTACGTTCTGACCAAGGCTGGTGAGTTTGCTTGATGGCACAGCAAGTGGCATAGGTTCAACAGCATTTCCTCAAGTATCTTTAAGATCCACAATCAAGAATATCATTCAGCTTTTTTTGATCCATCAGACCCTCACTTTATGTTCTTCCATACTTTTGTTATCTATGCTTTTATATCATCCAACTAAAAATCACTGACTGACTGAACTGACTATGGTATCCATAGTGGGAAATCATACAGTAGAAGCATCCCGTGCCCCTTTCTCTCATCCATGTCCCATGCAAAAGTGCTTCTGGTTTTGAAGCCTATTTGGGCTTTCCAAAACATACTTATATGGCAAATATGTTTGTGATAAAAATGATTAAACAGTACCAAGATTTGTCCCTCCTCTGTCTTTTAGGGTGCTACCATTCCAATTAACCAGGCTCGGCCAAACCATAATCTAACATTCACCAAGAAAGAGCCAATAGGGTAAGTATCATTTTTTTCTTCTTAGTGACAGCCTTGACATACAGAAAAGCCATTCAAAAGGTGCCATCAAAAATGTAATCTTTCTCTGTTTTTCCCTGCCTTAAGTGTCTGTGCAATTGTTATCCCCTGGAATTATCCACTGATGATGCTTGCATGGAAGAGCGCAGCATGCTTGGCTGCAGGCAACACACTCGTACTCAAGCCAGCTCAGGTAAAAACAAAAAGGAATGTGCACATGGCTCAGGTCCTCCACTATTTGTTCAGGAAAAATAATTCAGGCAATCTAGCAGATTTCACCCATAGGTTGACCTGTCATATGTACCCCTAGGTTGACTGTGTCATGTGTTTTAAAATGCATGTGTAATAATACAAATTGCCATGATGATACAAGCTACTGATTGTCTTCAATTCTGCTCTGATGCTACTCTGATTTTCAAGAATGAGTTCTTTTCCACAAGAAGCTATCACTTTTAATTTGTCAGTACTGTGAGTAAGAAGATGAATATTGTATCAAAATTAAGATGTATTGAATGTAAAAGATACCATCATGCATTTAGTTAAAATAGGAGATCTAACCTAAGTGTTTCTACTTAGGTCACACCTCTGACTTCCTTGAAGTTTGCAGAACTCTCAGCTAAAGCTGGATTTCCTAAGGGTGTTATAAATATTCTGCCTGGTTCAGGTAAATCTTCAACCAACCATTTTTCTGGGAAGAGTAGGTCATGCTAAAACTGGTGAACTAGCACCTTACCTTTTTGAAGACCTATTACATAAGTGCATATGTCTTCATAGGTAGTAGGCTTGCATCTATGTCATACAGTGATGTCCTGTATTTCCAGAAGAGAATTGGAAAAATCTGTATGTCACTTGGCTCTAGCTAGTGGTAAGAGCTGTCAGCCTTCGCCCTTTACAAGTTCACACAAATAGCACGAACACTCTGAAAAATAATGTATTACAGAGAAACATGTTTCACTTGATTATAAAACTTCATTTTTTCTCCTAATCTTATCATCACTTGGAACTATTTAAATGTGACTGTGAGACCTAGAGCAAGCTGGTAATTGGTAATTGATGTGTATTGGTCACTATAGGTAAGTCACCATGTTGCCTGATGTCACCATTTTCCTCTTTCCCCTAAGGAAGAAAAGTGACAAAGGAACTGTGTGGGGCAGGCTCTGTCACAAATTAGATTATTCCACCTACAGTGGAATATTAGGAAGGAAGGTTTTTAGAACAGACAGATGGGGGAATCTGGAGACAGTAATGTGACCCAGGTTAACTAATATGAGATTTTTCATAGTCATATGAACAAAGCTGTAAATATAAATAAGGATGTGATATTGTACTTGGCTGACATATTGTTAGATCTTTCTGTGTTACAGTGCTGCTGCTGGAGTAGTAAAAATTGCCTATGTACTGTCCAGCTAAGCTGTTTTCCTCATCCTGATAGGTGGCTTAGTGGGACAGCACCTGTCTGAACATCCAGATGTTCGCAAAGTTGGATTCACTGGTTCAACACCAACTGGTAAACAGATCATGAAGAGGTACTCTCAGCAAAAGATTCCTAAATAAACACTGCTTAATCTAGTTCTGAAGTATCTTACTAGCTATATTGTGCACATAGCAGTAATAGAAAAGCATAACTACAATGGTTGTTTACATTTGTGCAGAATTCTAAGTCACTATTGAAAAACAGAGGGTCATACATTTTCACTAGATATGATTCAAAAGAAATAATGAAATAGAATCATAGAATGTTTTGAGTTGGAAGGGACCCCTAGAGGTCATAAGGTATTTAAAAGTTGTTTTTATATGATTATTTATATTTTTTACAGTGCAGCCACTAATTTGAAGAAAGTTTCTCTTGAACTTGGTGGTAAATCACCATTGATCATATTCAGTGACTGTGAACTTGACAGAGCCGTCAAAATGGTAATGTTATTTTGAAGTAAAATATATTCAAAGCCTTTGTGATACACCCTCACAGTATTGCGGTGTTCTTCTTGACTTGCCAAAAACTGCAGTAGGGAGCACTTGTGTGAAAAATCATGCCATCTATTAGAAAACAGACTCTTTTTCTACAAGATGTTTCTCTATTCTGGCACAGTTAAGCTATTCATGCTGCACCAAAAAGGCAGGCATCAGTACTACAACAAATATATATTAGAAAATACAACAAAACAAAGAAATTTAGCTGGAAAGTATTTTCACTAGCCAAGTTAACACATTAAAATTGATTTGCCAAATCTGATACTCAAAAAAAAAAAGCACTTAAAAAATAAAAACCTGAAAGTGAGTTAAAATATATATCAAGCTCCCTATTGCCATATAGTTCTTCTTAATTCACCATCAGTTGTCATAACCCACCTTCCCAACCAGCCATAATGTGTTTAAAGTTCATAAATAAGACACGCAAATCAGATATGCAGTGGATTTAGGGGGCTTATTTCCTTCTCGGGTGATCTGATTCATCAAAATGACAGCAGATGCAGTTTGCTCACTAAGAAGCAAATGAAAGTCTTTCACACTGTACTTTCCCAAAGTGCTAATTCTGTGAATTCTCTAAACCAGCATAAGCAGGTACTGCTACCAGGAAGAAACTATTTTACACTTTCCTAATTTTTGGAGTGTCTTTTGGCAGGACAAAGGCCTGAGTATACGTGGAAAATAATAAAAGCTGAAACCTCATAGTCAGTTCACTGATTGGCCTCACCACTGTTCTCAGCTGTAGAAGTGAAAGGGTGATGCAGGCTGGCCTGAGCTGTACATGGCTTTAAATGATTCTGAAACAATGCTTTTTTGCCACACACTTGACACTAGCACGTGATCCCAGTCATGCCTACTAATGCCAGGACCCTAGGCCTTTGCAGCTGCCAGAAAACTACTTTTTAGGAATTTTATTTGTCCTGCTCTCCCTTTCCCCACCTCCCTAACCCCCCTGTAAAAACAATGGCAGGTATCTGTTCTTGGTAAATAAAAACTGCATGGGGTCTGAACCCACACTCTTGAAATAGGAGGTTCTCTGCAGATTAGAGCTAGGTAATGTTCACCCCGTTACATGCGGCTTTCGACACAAGCAGTATGGCTCAGTGGATTGCACGGGTTTATATTCACTGGTGATGCTGCCAGCCCTCTTCTCTGTGATGCTGCAGCAGGTGTTCCTGTGGAACGCTCATGGAAATGGAGAGAGCGGTGCTAATGGCTTCACCCTGAGCCATTTGTCTCCATGGAAGTGTGTTTGCCAGTTGTAAGATTACTCTGCTTGTTGCATTGATGATGTCCCTTTACATAAAGCATTACGCTTTGAGGGTCACAAATACAGAATGCAACCCAGGGGAACAGAATGAAAGGGAGACTGAACAAAAGGTTGCGTATAAATATTAATGTTTTTTTCTCTGATCAGGGTATGGGAGCAGTATATTTCAACAAAGGAGAAAACTGCATTGCAGCTGGCAGGCTGTTTGTGGAGGAATCAATCCATGATGAATTTGTTAGAAAAGTGGTAAGATATTCAAGGACTAAAGTTCAAGCAAATACTTTACTATGGCACAAAGATCCACTAGTTTTATAGACACTTGGATTTCTTCTTATTTTCAGTTTAATTTCTCCTTATTGCTTATGATAGGCAATGCTGCTTCTCAGGAACGTCTTACAGGGTTAAAAGGAAGGCACTGAAGGGAGATATTTTCATCAGTAATGGACGGATAAGTGACACTAAAATAGATATTGTACCTTCAGTGATATTTCATACTTGACTAGGAAAGTAAGATTAAAAAAATTACTGAACTGAGGTCAATGTGATTGAAGCTGCTGTGAAGTTTAAAAAAAAGGCATATTCGAAGTGTAGCTAGAGTAATATGAATATCATTATTAAAATCCAATAGTCACCACACTGTTCCACTGGAGAATTCATTTAGTTAGATCAAGAACAGGAAATCACTGTCACAACTCATTTACCAGTGGTGAAAGCTAACATTTTACATGCCTATCTTCATAACAGAGGAGAATGAATACATGAAAACAGCATAAAAAACTTTCAGAATTAACCGGAGATTATCAAACATAAGACAAAGCCTCATTTTAGAAAGGGAGGAGCATTCCACCTTCTAAGAAACCAGCCCTATTAGAGCCTAATTTCATAGTACAAAAAATGAAGCATCCCGAATCACAGGTCACTTTAACAACTATTTGCTATGTTATGTAACCATTTTAATTGGGTAACCCATAGGTGGAAGAAATAAAAAAGATGAAAATTGGTGACCCGCTTGATAGATCTACAGATCATGGCCCACAAAATCATAAGGCACACTTGGAAAAGCTGCTGCAATATTGTGAAACTGGAGTAAAAGAAGGAGCCACTCTAGTGTATGGAGGAAGACAAGTACGTAGACCAGGTAAATTACTGTTCAGAGTTGTTTGGAACTTCTATGCTTTAAACAAAACCCATCATGATTGTCTCTGCTGCATTATGTGAAGTAGCAATATCATGGGAACAGTACCAGGTAAGCCCAAGATACCACTTGAGAACAGGACTTTCAACTCTCTTATTAAGAGAAGTCGTGCAACTGAAGCATAACGTATGAAATTGAATCAGAAAGTAGTCTGTATAGGAATATTTTGCTCTTTTATTCCTGTTGTTTGTGAGGCACTGAGGCTTTTTTTGCAACATCCTTGAACGGTCAAGAGCCATAAGTATAATTATATCCATTTAGATCACACTAACACTAAAGCTGACTGAAACCACTAGCAGAGTTTGCATAAGGTATTATTATCAAAAGCCTTTTTTGCTATAGAGGCAATATGTATGCTACATTTTCTCATGGACATCTGTCCTTTATCAATAGTGAAGGGAAACATTTGCATCAAAGTTTCAAAACATCATGATTGCATCCCTAAATAAAATGAAACTGGAGATTCATAACTATATGAAATCAGCGTAACAAAACTAAATGGGAAATCTTATGGAAGGGGGCGGCATTTATGTAAAATCTCTGAAGCTAATTTTACCCACTCAAACTGGGATCCACTCACACACCAAGACGTAGGTGACCAGGATCGCTTGTGTATAACACCAGGATAGTTCTCAGTTGGCAGTGATGAGCTAGCTTTTGGACAGGTCTTTACACCCTTCAGAAATGGACAGTCATTATGAGGTGGTCCTCTGCCTCAGAATCTTCTTTACTTCAGCACCCATAAATCCTAGGCAAAGTTGCTGCCCATCACATGTTTTTCCTCATTTGGAATATACAGATCTTCATGGCTCCAGTCTATCTTCTTGTTGGGTAACAAGAAAAACCGTGGCCTCCGTGACATGCTGTAACCTTGTCTTCCTGCTGTCAGAGTGCAGGGCCTTCGCCCGAGGAGTCCCTTGGGCTGTGGCATGCAGACCTTCCGCCCTGCACAGAAACAGCACATGTGGTTGCTCTGATCAATACAGGCCATTCTTTCAACCTTTTTTCTGCTGTTTCTCTGGCACTTACGCACATGCATTTCCATTCATACTTTATTCATATCAATCTTGATATTTTTTCTTTCAAGTCTCGACATATCTGTGACCTCAAAGTATGGAAAAGAGGTGGCCTGGACAATACAAACCATGAAGCATTTCCACCATGCTCAAATGATGCTCTATCCTCTGTTTAGGTTTCTTCATGGAACCCACGGTATTCACAGATGTTGAAGACCATATGTATATTGCCCAGGAAGAGTCCTTTGGTCCTGTGATGGTGATTTCTAAATTTAAAAATGGGTATGTTCTCCTCTGGTTACTGTTAGAAACTTTATTTCCTCATTTTCACCCTAAGTGTAGAAATGATAGCAAACATAGTATGATTTTGCTAAATCTTGTAAGACCAGTCTGAATCCCTAGATCGTCTTCCAGCTAAATTCTCAGAAAATACCCTTTTTAGGACAGGCTGTCCTGCTCCATGTTGATATAGAACTAACGCTGTTAGCAGTGTATGACAGGATAGAATGCAACCATGAGTGCCAGTTCTTAAATAAGGCTCAGTATTCAGTGAAACATTTTTAATGAAATTGATGTGGTAATTGCAACAGCTTGATCAAATTACAAAATGAGTATTTTTTCCAGCAGAATCACTTATTTTTCTCTGTCACAAAAGACCGCACAGCATTGTTGTGCATTGTTTAACGCTGGCACATTACTGTTGCAAATGAAAATCCCTCTGTATATTTTGTAGACTGCCAATTTTAATAGCTTTCATTCCAAATCATAATTATTTCACACACAGATGAGACTAAAACCCTGTGTAGAAACTTCATGTAACTATTTCCACCAGGTTTCATCTTCTGCAGTTTGATAATGCAATTAAGAACGAGCCGCATAGATAACCCTTCACATCTGTAAGTTATATATGGTGACAAGGGACTGTATTGAGTTTCTTTAAGTTTTAAATTATTATGGATTTTTGAAGCTACATGAAGATGAGATACAAATAGAAAACAGCACTCTGGACATGGCCTGAAAAGTTGTGTCTTGATGGAAGTCTGAATTTCAGCATTCATTCTGCCTTAACTTGTGAAGCAAGCCAAAATTTTAGTGAAGTGATACATAATGTGCTGCCAAGCTCTGCTTTACAAATGTTTTTGTATTGCTTTAATCCCAAAGTTGTACTGTAGCTGAGCAAAGCTGGTATGCATACTGCAACTTCTCCTCCACTTCTCAGTGCAGATCTTTTAACCACTGAAATGTAAGGTTCCAAGTTGGAAGCTTTACAAGTTTGAAGCAAGGGTATCAATTTCCACAGATCTGTCAGATTGACACACAGATTAGTCTTTAATAAATTGTCTTTAAAAAAGCTAACTGGAGAAAAAAAAGAGCACGGGAAAGGGGCTTCAGTGACATGGCATGTGGAAGATTTAAAAAAGCTAACTGGAGGAAAAAAAAAAGAGCATGGGAAAGGGGCTTCAGTGACATGGCATGTGGAAGGTTGCTAGCACTTGTTTATTTTACCTAGCTGCAATTAAGTAATTTCTTTCCCCTGTAGGGATGTCGATGGAGTGCTGCGACGGGCAAATACCACAGAATATGGTTTAGCTTCAGGAGTTTTCACAAAAGACATAAGCAAAGCTCTCTACATCAGTGAAAAGCTAGAAGCTGGAACTGTTTTTATTAACACATACAACAAAACTGATGTGGCAGCACCATTTGGTGGATTTAAACAGTCTGGCTTTGGGAAAGATTTAGGTAAGTTGTTCTCTCCCTCCCTCACTTCATATTTGACAGTCCAAATCAATGAAAAAACAACCCTACCTGCATACAGTGTATCCAGTAAAACACGAGCTGTGGATGCACGTCCTGGTATCTCCTACATTCCTCCAATGACAGTAATCCAGTTCCTCTCCCATCCCTATGATATTCCTGCCTCAATACCTCCAGTTCAACCCGTCCTGTACATTTGCTAAATAATGCTGCGGCACGCAGAATATTCCTCTCCAACTGCTCTCGGGGCAGTCACATTACAGCTCGTCCAAAGCTGTGTACAGGCCACGGAACACTGTCAAGCAGCAAAGGCATTGGCCAAAATCTTCTTTCCTTTCCCTCAGAAAGAATGCTCATTTAGGTTTCTCTAAACGTGTGAGAGCATGGGAAACTTTTTTTGCCTTAAAATGTCATCAAAATTTGCCAACAGCCACAGAGAAAGATGCATTAAAAAAATCTTTTCAAAACCAGTTTTTGAAAAAGCAAGGTCTAGTCTGTCAAAGAAACTTTACAAGTCTGGACTGATCAAGCCTTGTAGCCAAGAAAAATGAAAGAAAAAAATATTTCAGTGATAGATTTTTGCCTATCTCGAGCAAATATAAGACATTTCCTGAAACCAAAATGAGTAACAGGAAAAAAGATTGCCGGTTTTCACACAGCTTCTTTACCTAGAAACTTAGCGTCAGCAAACCAAAGTTCATAAATTCAACTACGAGCCCCCAGTGGCCACCCAGAGACGGTTGCTGCTTCAGTCCCACCCACGTGGCTGCTTGTTAAATCCCAGCTCCTTTTTCTTTCCACACCTGGTGTGTTTGGCCTCTTCTTCACAGAGCAGTTCTGTAAATCTCAGTGGAAGGATAAGTTAGTTGGTTTCTTATTGTTCCTTAAGGACTCAAATATTGGCTAAAGCATTTTAGACTTTTCTTAATAATATGGTTACAGTCTCTGACAACATTCTCTCATTTAGCTGCTATTCTAACTGGTGAATATTGTGCTTGTACAGGTGAAGAAGCTCTTCATGAGTATCTTCGAACCAAGGCTATCACTGTGGAATATTAAAGTAACAACCTCACTTGAGAAGTAAACTTTCAGCAGAATTTGAATCTTAATGACTCCATGAAACACTTAGTACCATGCCCAGGATATGCTGTCTGAAGTACTACAACTGGAAAAAAAAAACCCAACCCAAAACACCCATTCCGTGGATAAGTTTCCATAAATCAGGTCCAAATTTTAGTCTTGCTGAAAGGTAAAAGCATTTGGAAACTAACCTGAAGCTATTTCAATTATGCAGCAGCAGCAGCAGTTGCTAGCACAATACCCCCCAAAAAAACCAAGAACATGGTTTGACTTATTTTTTTAAATACAACTGAAGAATGAGTTCTCACATGCCGCCTTCTTATTTCTGTGAACATAGTATTCACATGATCACTTTAAATCCTTAGTCATTAGGCTTCTCTTACAAGTTGAACTAAAATATACTTATTATGCCATTTTTGCTATAAACGAGTTCAAGTTTTACAGTAGCAATTAAACATTCTGCTCTGGCGATTCCTCAGCAGTACAGAAAACCTTTGTGCCATAAGAAGTAAATCAATGCAAGAAAGTGCACTTACTATGATCTTTGTATAGTACATACAGAGTTCAACATCGGTGTTAAACTATGCATATCAAGCTAAAGTTCCTGAAAATATTTTCTATCTTTTTGTTGATACGGAATGTGTGATCTGCCTGCAATTTGAAAGGTGGTTACATTAACAAATTAAAATCACTTTTTGTGTCTGTGCGCATGGACTGTTATCAGTGTTTTACACAGCATGATTATTACTTTGTATTTCTTTTTTTTTTAATCTACGGGAAAATCTCTGGTAAAATGACTGAGTTAAGATGTTGGCTTTCAAACTTTCTTCCGTTTGAAGGAAACTTTCCATAGATTGAGACCTGACCTACCAAACTAAGCCTACTAAGGCCACTTGCTCTTCTTACGAGTGCAACTCCATCCAAAGCTTAATCTCACCTGTGGGCTGCCAGTACAAGTAGCAGTCCAACTCCGATTCCCACCCTTACCCTTTGCTAAAATATTTTCTGGTTTAATCAGTTAATCCCAGTAAATCATGCCCCCATTCTATTTTTAAGAAGCCGCGTTGTGAAAGAAAGACCAGAATCCTTGTTGTTTATCACAAATATTATAGAAATGGATATTAAAACAACAGCTTTAAGTACAGGATTCAAAATAAATTCTATAAATAATTGCAGGTTTCAAGTCATGACATTAAGGTTAATATTTGAGCAAATACAATATAGAAAGTGTTACTTTAATGGTGTAGAAAATACAAAGTTCCTTTAAGAAACAAACGATGACATCCAGGAGCATGACAGATACTTCTGAAATGCAAGCCCATCTGTGAAGTAAACACAGCAGCCCAAATCACTGTATTTGATCCATCTGAGGTAAGTATGAATGAGACATACTTTCACTGATTCTGGTTTCACAATTGTTTCAAGCTAACAGGCCAGCTGAAAATTCACCTTTTTATTCTTCTGGCAGTGACAGTTGTTAACAAAACGGAGAGGACAGAAACATGGCAGGGAAAGTGGGAGATGAGAAGTGTAGCTTAAAGCAACTGTAACACCAGAGGCAGGCTTAACCGTTTAAGTGCTAAGGGTGTCTGCACTACAGCTACAAACATTCCAGATAGGAGCTAGCAGCCTGCCCATAACGATACGGAGCTCAGTGCAGGCGCAGAGGGTAAGTAATCCTTTGCCGAACTCTCTCTTGAGTCATGGCTCTCCTGGCCCACGCTAGCTCACCTTGAAACGACCTCAGCCACTGCTTTCGTGTTCAGCAGTTACTGTAATGAACGCAATGCAGACGTACCTCTAATGTACTTATTACAAGATAATGTTTAATATTGAAGACATTGTACATAACAGTTCACAGGACATGGAATATAAAAAACCAGAACTTTTTTCCTAGTTAACTCTTTCCTGCCCTTGAAGCAAAAACTTGCTGTAGCGCACTACAAAAATCCTTTTTCAACAAAGCAACAGAACAAGAATTTTAACTTAGTTCAAATGCCCCAAATTCTAGCTGCTTTCTTAGTCTAACCTACTATGAAGCTCATTTCCATGTTGTTTGATGAATAAAACCGTACTTAATTCTTCAGAAATCCAGCCTGCCTCAGTCATGAGCAGATCCTGAATTCTCCACCATGTACATGATAGCATTTCACATGATCCTGAGGGATGCTACATTGGGAAACACAGTAGATTTAAGGGCCAAGTCTTCAAAGTAAGAAAACACGATTTTGGGGTTTTGTTGACTTTGTTTTTTTACAGTAAAATAAAACAGATTTACTCATTCACTTTGCTGTCCAAAATTTCTATTTTGCCCTTTTCTCCCTTTTGTTTAGGAAACTTAATGTTGTCTATTGTCACTTCAGCAGCTACACAATCATCTTCAGATTCAGAGTCGTCTTCTGAAGTTAGTATCTCTTCATCTGAATCAGAATCACTCAGCTCAACTACAGCCACATTCTGGAAAAAAAGACCTTAGTTAACACTTTACACATTTCCATACCACTTCTGTCTTTTGAGTAAAACATAAAGCAAACACATGAAAGAGCCTACTACCATAAGAAAACCACAACCACGATCAGAAAGACTTTTGGGTTCTCCTAGGATTATGACGAATATGAACAGATTGCTAAATACTGAAACTGTAATTTATATTGCCCTATAGCACATAAAACATCACTTTTATATGATTATCAAAGAGAGAAATGAGTCAATTGCTGAACTCGGATGTCTAAATCAGATATTTAAACTGACAAGCAGGAGGCTTCAAAACTAGTTTTCAATAAAGAATTCAAATGAAACCATTTAGCGTATAAGGGGTCATGACATATATACAAATGTGTGTATATATATTTATTAATATAGTTCATATCTTATAACCTAGCAGTGTTCATGGCACTAAAACTACTGCAAAATAGCAAGTAGTTAAAACCACCAGGATATTTTTTGAAGTAAAAGTGATCATATATTTCCATATGCAGAGCCATGATTTTTTGAGGTCTGTTTTTCTCTCCGAAAGTATCTGTCTTAAACTGATAATCCTCACCTCAAAAACTTCCTGAGTGCAGCAAAGCGAAATACAGTAATTTGGGATGCAAATAAATTTCTTCAGTGATTTGCAAATAGCATTAAGCTGTTAATCACTAGGTCTCCTGACTTATTATAAAGCCAAGATACTTGTCAGCCACTGTCACATGAAAAATCTTTCGAAAATCCTGTCCAGGTCACTTCAGCATATTAAACCAAACAATTTTTGTGATCCACTTTGTTCTCTTACTATTTATTTGGAATTCTTCAGCATATACCAGCACTGGACAACCTGGATACAATCTACAAGAACTACGAATCCAACCAGTGGTCAATAATTTGTTCTGACAGCTCACACACCAACCCCCATGCTGCCTTATTTCTGTCTTCTATCTTGTGGGTCTGCAGGCCAGAAGGCACTTGGATGGGACATGCACGTATCACATCACCTCCATATTAAAATTTTCTTACATGAGCACGTGGCTGCAGCACTTCAGTTAAAAACAGAAAGAAAATATTGACATAAATGTAAATAAATAGACACATGCCAGCCATAAAGGATCGCAACACCACTAACAACTTTTCTAAACCCAAGACCTGTAGCCAGTCCTAGACCTGCCTACAAAGCACAGCTGAAAGCCAGTTACTACTCTTATACTAAAGCCTTCTGTTATGCCTTACTGCACCTCACATTGTCCAGTTTCTAAACCAAATTACCAACGAGACACTTAAAATACACTTTGTGACTTACTTTCAATTCAGAGTTGCTGATTCAAAAGTATGTCTTATTCTGGCCTTAAAACTACTTCATCCTCAGTCATTAAATTCTGCAAGTGTGACAAGTAGTAAATTTTAACCAAATAAGCATTTTTATTACATCTATGTTTTGAATTTGCAGATTGCAGACTAAAATGGTATAGACTTAGCCTTATCTAATAAATTAGCTCATTCTAAGATCAGAGAATTATATTTTCTTTATAAAGTAAGAAATACAGTAAGTATTTACCATTTCTATTACTTTTTCTGTTGCACTGTCTAGATTTTCAATATCAAACTGATGAGCTGGTACTGTTACCATTTTTCTTCTTAGCTCATCGTTTGCATGTGCCATCTGTGGTAAAAAGCTCTGTACTCGATCCAAAACTGAAAAAGAAATAAATATCACATGTATATATACACAAACTATTATACCTTAGTTTATACATCTATACCTCAGAAATCTGAGCATTTAAACAGATTCCATTTCAATTGTAATTTCCAGATGTCTACCATATTTAGGATGTTTTAATAGGAGGATTTATTACAGCATTCAATTTTCCAAGCAAAAAAGATATCGAATCTATTAGTCAGTATGTGGTGCAGGAAGAAATCACTTAAACAATTCCACTTGGATTCTTAAAACAAAATGTAACTACTTTACAGAAAACCTGCTTGTAAATTCCATAGTTTTAAACACATATTGAGTGCTATCTTGAGAAACTTCCACATCGGTATTGTCTCCAAGGGAAATATAATTATGTCCTCCTTTCTTCCTTAATAAAGTAGAGGCCAAAGGTCTCAAAGAAGATGGAAAAATTAGCTGTAGGCCAGATGCCACAGGTGTCATGCTACCCTAAAGAAAATTCAACATAATTATTGCAAGTGGCTCTGAAATTGAGATGGTGGGAGAGAGACGGATGCTCTAGGTTGAAATATAAAGCACTTATCCTCTACAGAAATATCGCTCTAAGCTCAGTGGGACTTCCCAACAATTTTAAGATGATCAGTGTCATTAGGAGAATCACACCCATTTCCCCTACATGGAAGAAGGGAACACCTTCACCTGCCTCCAGAGTTTCTTCAAATAATCTTTGCTCCACACATGCAGATGAGCCAATAACTAGTTTTCATTCTTTGTGAAGTCAGAGGTACTACTCTGAGTGAGCGCCACGTAAGTCTAACAGGTACAATCTGCCTTTGAAATACTGCCATCATTGTAGACACCTTTGTCCAAGAAAGCACTCAATATAACAAATGTTTTTTCTAGTACTGTTTAAATCTCAGCTCAATCACAAAATACAATAGTTTGACAGGAATCCATTTTAAATTGAATGCTTTTATACACCAAATATTTTATACTGAGAAATTACTTCTGAAAAGAGAGAAAAAGCCCAGATCAGCAAAAAAGCAACAACTCAATACTGGAAAAGAACAATCAGAGACTAAAGAACTCTGGTATGTTTTCACTAAGAGACAAACTCCTGCAGATACACTAGTTTCAAAGAATAACAACTTTTACACTACGTCCTCTTCTGCATGGGGTTGGACTGAAGAGAATGTTAGCAATCTATATGTAGCTCTGACTAAGAAAGAAGGAACATAGCTCAATTAAAGAAAAAAAGTTTTCTTAATGCATTCAAATCAATTTGTTATGAATGAATGGTTGTACGGACTGGCTTAATAATTTTGCCAGCACATTCATTAAAAATAAAGTTTTGAAAGTGATTTACGTAACCTCCATTGATTTGAAATCAGCTGACTAAATGAAGACCAGAAGCACAACCTGGCAAGTTCACTATATGCAGCCAGAGTGAGTATTTCTGCAAGAAGTCCCTAAAACTTAGAGCTGTAATGCCTGGCTTTGCAAAACCTCGCTCTGCAGAAGCAGCAGTTACATGATTAGTCTGTGGCACCTGCAACTGCAACAGAGGACCCAGCACCAGCAGAAACACTAATGCAAGGAAAGCGCTGAAGCAAAAGTTACGTCAAATATATTACCTACTACTTGACACCGTTCCAATAACAAAGTCCTACTTACCATTACTCCTCGGAATCCTAACTGTCTGTAAAGTTGTGGCCTTCTTGCTGCTACATTTTGAATTAATCAACAAAGTTTCTTCCAGCCCTGGAAACAAACAAATATTTGGATGTTTACCCACGTCAATCACAAACGTCACATTTTAACTGTGAGGCTCTCTTCTTGCTGCTACTTTTCCACCTTCCTACAAGAAGATGCAGATTCAGCTGGTTTTGCCTCCAGGAATTCCACTCTGCTGTCCTGCAAATACCACTTCTTGATGTGTGTTTGGGGTGGTCACCTCAGTACTTCTCTATGTAATAGGCAGTGAATGTCTAGAACTTGCTACCACAAGAGGCTGTGAAAGCAGACGGATCAGCAGGTTCAACACAGAATTAGACAAATTCAGGGCAGCAGAGTCATGATCGGAAACTAAAAGGACTGAGCAGGAACGTGTCCCCGAGCATCCCTGCCCCTACGATTGCAGGCACCAGCCAAATACAAGAATGGGAAGCCCACAGTGCTTCAACTAGCAAGTTCTCTGTAACTGTCATGGGCTGTGGCAGTTTTTGGAAGAAAGAATACTGGGCTGCGTGGACCGCCGGTCTAACCCTGTAGGTCACTTCTTATACTGTTTTTAAAGCCTTTTGTCAAAGATTTATTTAGCGGCAGAGCTCAACACGCACCTGCGATGACCCGCAGCAAGGCGTAGGGAGGCAGGAGCTAACGCCCGCGAGTCACCCCCATTTAATTCCCTTCCCTCTCAGACGGGGCTGCGCGGTGGCCACCAGCGGAAGCAGGGCACGCACGGTGGTGCTCATCACCTAAATAAGCACTTTCACCAGTAGCACGGTAAAATCCAAATGACGTGGGGAAACTGCGCTAGTCAGACAAGTTAGCTCTGATGGCCGCCAACAGCCGTCAGCCCCTCACCGTTAACTAAAATCAAGCTTTGTTTCTTTCTAACGCTTTTTTTTTTTTTTTGATCCTCATAGCAATGCTGTTACGGCTATCGATCCTGATTTAACTTTTGCTTCGGGTCTCGCCCCCCTCCCTGCATTTACGTCGTACTATGCTGGCAGTGCCCGGAGTAAACGGTAGCTCCCCAACACACGCGAGAGGCGACACCAAGCGCAGCAGGAGCGGCCCGGCGGGCTGGAGAGCCGCCTCCCTCGGGCAGCCC
>NW_009260762.1:78832-80995 GCF_000687185.1 Egretta garzetta
GGCGCAGCGCCGCGCAGCGCCCCCTGGAGGGCGGGAGGAGCAGCGCCGCCCCGAGGCAACGGCCGGGGGTGAGGGGGTCCGCTGGGGCCCCGCGGTCAGGTAACCCGCCCAAACACTGATACTGGTGTAAATCCGGGGTTAGCGATGCAGGGAGGGAACTAAGCCACGTGACAAGGAAAAATAAGTAAGTAAGCAAATAAGTAAATAAATAAACAGATAAAATCTTTATGCGACGATTTGGGATGAAAAGTCCCTCCCATGGCTCGGAGGAGAAACGAGAGCGAGAAACGAAGCGGCAAGGGGGTAACTTGACCTGAATGCCTGCCGGCAGCTGCTCTGCTTTGAAAACGTTCCCATTTTCGTTTGTCAGAATTTGACAAATGCACGCAACATTAAATTTCAGGCCCCGAGGGAATTTTAATTATCTTTTGGAAAAGGAACTTAGACAACCACCAAGTTCGGCCAATGCTGGTCAACCTGTTATTCAAGGTTTGTCCCACAGTTTCCACTCCTATCTGTTTATAATCTAGACAGTGTGAAAACCGTAAAAAGAGAACAGAAAGGTTCTTGACAGACGAGACGGGAAGTCCAAGCCAAAAACGAGAAAAAGTAGTAATCGGGTGAGTGGTGTTTATATGCCCGCATTGCAAAGAACACAAGGAAAAAACCCCAAACCCCACCTAAACCCCAGTACTTTAGGATTAACAAACCTGTACCCCAGTGTTTTAGGATTAACAAACACAAAGGAGCAAGAAGCAAACCTTCTGCAAGGCCCCAAGCAGGAGGCGGCACTGCTGTTTTCCTGAGAGACCGGCCCAAGCGAGCGTCCTCTGCCGCTTTCCCAGCCCGCTTGCAGCGCCAGCTGCATTCCGCTGAATTCCCCACCCGGGTTGCGCCTTTCTACTCAGCTGCGCTCCAGAATTTTGCTTTTCCCAGAAAAATCCTATCGCTAGTGTTGATGACTGAAAAATCCCGAGGACTGAGGTCTTTTGCCTCGGGCCACAAAAATTGAGTCTTTCTGCAATTGCACACAGCCCAAAATAACAGTGCGCGAACCTCAAATAGCATATTTCATCCGTGGGTAGTACGTGATTTCAGCGGAGGGAGGGGCATCCTACTGTCGAGGAACCTGTAATAGGGAGCGATTAAATGATTGCCCAAGATCACCAGACAAGGAATTAGAAAAGCCAGAAACAGCACCTGCAGGTGCTGTTCCCAGACCTCAGGATTATTGTCGAACCTGTTGGCAAGGGAGGCAGATGTGACCTTTATCTGATTTGCAAGGCGGCCCAACTCCGTATCCACACTGCGTGGCACGTGAGCACGCAGGAGGCATGGGTATACATGGCTGCTACACTAGGGTAGGGGGACACGTTCCCAATAAATTCAGGCTTGAGGCAGCATTCACCACCAAATTAACAGCTCTGAGGTTTGGGCTGCTTCATTCATTTACTGCAGTATCGACTCGAGGGTTCAAGGTGGTGCTGTGTATCTCACTATTGTAGTGCCGGCGGTTTTGGCCCCAGTCCTGCAAATACATTCTCCAAGTGCTTCAGCTGCTGCTTTTCCACACGCACCCACAGCAGCCAGCTCCAGTTCCTGCCAGGCGCTCGGGGCCTTGCCCGTGCCATCTTTTGTTCTGTCTATAGAAAGGAAAAGAGATGCTGTAGATTTGGCTGCTGTCACCATCATCAAATGCGGGTTCTCTTTTCTTCCTCTTTCTTCCCTGTCACCTTCCAGCCAAGGCGTCCTCACTACTTGGAAGTGTCGAGCAACAATTGAGGAATAATACTGGTAATGATAACAACTGCCCAAATTTAGCTGGCCTGACCGTTTTAATACAAAGTGTGTCTCGAGCGTTCTGAGGATTGATTAACAGGGCCCAGCAAGGCCTTGACTCCGTGTGTAGTTTGACGCAGGCAGCCGATTTCGAGGGAGCTACTCGCAGACAGACGCGAGCACCCGGAGTGTACACCCAGGGTGTACAGACTCGCTGGGCAAGCACAACGATGTTCCAACTGACCCAAATACTTAAAAAAAACCCCGATTTCTGAGGCGGCTGCTTTCAGCCAGGCTGCAGGAAAGCACAAACGTGCCCTAGTGGCTGACGTTCCGGAGCCAAGCGCAGAAGGCTGGCTCTCGCGCTACGTCGCCACGGAACCC
>NW_009260762.1:81901-97818 GCF_000687185.1 Egretta garzetta
GGCCGGCCCACGGATGCTGAAGGGCGGTAAGGCCGCCCGCGCTCCGGTACCCTGCGCTCCTCAAGCCCCCGCAGCTCTTTCATCATGTGCGCCTAATTATGCACTGCTCCAGGTAGCCTGCACAATGAGCCTTTTCTCTGGTTTCTTTCTGCGTGCGCAAGGTCTGCCCAGCATCTCCCGTGGCCCTCATCCCCTGGCACTCTGTACGCCCGCATGTGCTCGCATTTCTGTTCTCACCTTTGCACCTATAAAAATGCGCCAGAATCGGCCTCCGCAGATGCAGTTGCTGCACAAGCGTGGAACCTGTACCTGAACAGCACGCATACAGACTTCAACGATCATCTTTTTTTGTTGACAAGCGTTGTAATTAACATGTGGTGGTACAGTTGTGCCCTTTGCATACTTTTCTGCCAAAACACAGGAGCTTTTTGTGATTTACTCTTACTTTCTACTCTGTCATTAATTCTCAATTAAGTTCAAGCAGTAGCTGCGCCTCTTTTAATTTCTGTGAATATCATAATTTCCTCCCTCCCCCTGCCTCATGCTGTCCAGGATGCAGTTGTGTGTCTTCTTCACTCACATTTAATCCTAGGTTATAGACCACAGTACATTAACCAGGCTCTGAGGAATGGAACATATAAAATTAAATAATTGTTTAGTCTTAGTGTCAGGAACAAAACACAAATACCTGAAAAAAGTCTGCTCATATATCTTTTCTAGGTAGAGTCCTAGCAGGCTTTGGTCGACATCCTAAGTTATCCTCACTTTACCAGTTCAGTAATGCGTAAGTAATAAGGTAAAAAGATGAGAGCAAGTGGGAAGACCTGTTTTGGCAGCATTCCCTACATATACTGCCTTAAAGAGATTGTGAAACTGGAACCATAAATACTACAGTATGACTGTAGGGCTACAGAAATGATCCAGAAATGATCCAAGGGCTGGAGCACCTCTCCTATGAGGACAGGCTGAGAGAGTTGGGCTTGTTCAGCCTGGAGAAGAGAAGGCTGTGGGGAGACCTGATTGCAGCCTTTCAGTACTTAAAGGGAGCCTATAGGAAAGATGGGGACAATCTTTTTAGCAGGGCCAGCTGTGACAGGACAAGGGGTAATGGTTTCAAACTAAACCAGGGTAGGTTTAGACTGGATATAAGGAAGAAATTCTTTACAATGAGGGTGGTGAAACACTGGAACAGGTTGCCCAGAGAGTCAGTGGAGGCCCCATCCCTGGAAACATTCAAGGCCAGGTTGGACGGGGCTCTGAGCAACCTGATCTGGTTAGCGGTGTCCCTGCTCACTGCAGGGGGGTTGGACTAGGTGACCTCTAGGAGTCCCTTCCAACCCAAAACATTCTATGATTCTATGACTAGTAGGAGAAATAACAGTGCCTCATTTTCTTTTCAAATACCTTGGGATATTATCCACAAAAAACAATGTGAAGCCTGTGTCCTAGTGCCTGAGTTAACAAGCAATTCATCCCTCCTTGGTGATGACAGTAGAAACCTGTAATCAGGATCCCAAATAGTACAGTTAGGACTCATCCTGCTAAGTACCTATTGGTTACTTAATCTATAGGACTGCGTTATCTCTTATATGTCAAACTTTCCCACCTGCTTTGATGGGCTGGATGCAATTTGCCTGTTATTTTTCATGTTGGTATTCCCTTGGGTGATTTTACAAGCTGGCCACATTTCACAGCCTTGCTACCTTGTTTCTGCCTCTGTTGTGGTCTCTGCTAATCAAGTTGCCTTAAAAGTAGAGAGGCAAACCAAATCTTTTCTCAGCAGCTGCTTTTCTTCTTCCTTGGGACCAAAATCAAAAGCTGCCATGTTCAGGAAATGGAATGCAGCGGTCTCAAACTTGTCTGAAAACGGAGCCTGAAGCTGGCAACTCTGTCAGTGGCTTATATTCAAGAAGGCATCCGGAGGTTCTTTAATCTGTTTCTTCCTCTCATTACTTTTTCTTTTGTTTCTTTTCCTATTGATTTAACCTACAACTGCCATACATATAAATACATATAAATAATATATTAACCTGTTTACTGCATAGTATTTAAGAAATGGTACGTAATGCCCACATATCTGCTTTGCACACAATATTTGTTAATTTTCAGCATGTTTTACGGTCTTTGATGCCAAACATTAAGTATCTGGTGTAAATAATCTTAGCTCAGCATACCACCTTGGGTTCTGGATTCTACAAAATGTTTAATGATAATACAGTCTCTTTGTTTACTCTCTGTATGTGCTGAGGTGATATGATGTAGCTTTCACTTTCTGCTGATATGTTCACTAGAATACAACAATATAAAGGAGTAGCCACACCTGCAATAAGGATGTCAGTGCGATACTGGGAACTTCTATGCATATGGGACACAATAGCGGAGAAGAGGCTGTACAGATCTCTGTATCACCTGTGTAAATATTATTCTGAGCTTAAAAAGGTCCCCCAAAGCCTCACATTTCAAAGTTCACAGAGTCTCAGAATCGTTGAGGTTGGAAGGGGTCTCTGGAAATGGTCTAGTCAACCACCTCTGCTCAGTGTAAGGTCAAGTGGAGCGGGTTGCTTAGGGCCATGTCCAGCTGGGTTTCAAATATCACCAAAGATGGAGAGTCCATAACCTGTTTGGACCAGTGTTCAACCACCCTCATGGTAAAACAAAGCTTTTGCTTATGTTTAGATAGAATTTCCTGTGTTTCAGTTTGTGCCCACTACCTCTCATCCTTTCACTAAAAAGACTCCAACTTCGTCTTTGAAGCCAGAAAAGAATCCAGCTTCATCTTTGCTTATTATTGCAAAATATTAAAGCTGAACATTTCATTAATGTTTCATGTTATTTTCCTGAATATCCCTTTCCAAGGCTCGTTCTTGTACTGGGAGAAGCATGTTCAGGCTATTGTGTTTCATTGTAGACTACTTAGGCATGCAATGTAGAGGCTATTCTTGCTTTAAAAGATTACCTGTAAAAAAATGTTTGCAGCTTTTAGGAAAAGTGGGTTTTGACTATGACGTGATTAGATCTAGATCCTGTGAAAGCCCTCAGTATTATTTAGATAAGTGTTATCTTTTGGTTTTGTTAGTTAAACTCTGAAAGAAATTAATTTTTCTAGACTTAGACTTTGATAAATATTTGGTTTAGCCTGTCATAATGTTGACTCCACAAAAGTTTCAGCAGATGATTCACCAGTCTTCTCCCTTCCCCTTTTTTTGAAAGTACTTAAAAAAGCATGGTGATTTAATTACTAATTGTTTTCATGCTTTAAATAAATTGTCAGCAGTCTTATCACTGAATGATCAAATTTAGCCATAGAATCCAGTTGCTTAATCCTTCCAGTGCTGGATATTCTTTAAACCTTAGGAAAGTATGGAAGAAGCATCTCCTTCCCGTGCTTTTGAGAACTGCATCACTAGCGTGTCTGAAGCAAGGTTGACAATTTGTTTGGGTAATAACAAAGAGCGTTCTTGCTGCCTCTTCCTGAACAGTTGCATATTCCTTGTCATCTTCATCTTCCTCAGATGAATCAAGACCAATCAAGCCAATCAAAGGTGAAGGATGGAAAAATATGGTAATGATCAGGCGTTCAGTTTCTTAGCTGAAGTATCTGAGTTTTTTCTAAAGCAGCTATCCATTTCCAGAAGTCAGAATCTCTTCCAGCGCATGCTCCTGTCTATTTTCCACATCATCTGCTTCTGCCTGCCCATTTTCCACATTGTATATACTGTCTCTGTGTGTAGTTTTTAAATTGCTGTATGCGTCGATTGTATTAATTCTTATGGGGAAAATTGGTTTGTTACCTGTTGCATTGCTAAGTGTCTCACCTTTCAGGAACACGTCTTCAGCAAACAGCAGGGTATGGCTGTATTTCCTATTCGTGCATGTTTGCAGGACTGAGAAAGAGAGGTGAATAATACACAGTAATTGTTATGTGCTATAAAATGTATGAAGGAAAAGAAGACATTATTAAAAGGAGGTACTTAGGAAACAATAAAAAGTGGAAATTATTATATTCATAGTCTGGGCATAGCTCATTATTTTGCTTGTAGGGACAAAGACAAGCTGTCCTTTCATTTCATATATAACGTGCCAGGTAGGATAAATTTGAGGCTGCTTTCTGGCTTCTCAAAGGATCTTTGTCTTTCTGTTTTCCTTTTTTTAGTACTTCACCTTTCTCTGTAACCTCCTGATTATATGAAAAGAAACTGGATTCACCTATCTCCTCTTCCTACAGAAACTGGGGATGGGATTTCTGAGATTTTTACTTCCTTTTCCTCCTATAAGCTACTTGAGTAGAGCTTGCTTCTTTAGCTGGCTATATCTTTTCTAGACAACACAGTAAAATTGTCATTGTTCTTGTCAGTGATAAAGCTTCTTAGGGAGTTCTCATCCCTGAGATCATACTGTTCCGTAGATGGTTTGCTGCATTTTATAGGTACAAAAAAAAAAAAAAATCCCTAAAGGTGCAGCAATATTAGCATCCTGTACCTCAGGGTAAAATTATTGCATCAGATGACATTTGGAAAATCATCTTTGTTGGAACAGGTTTTTAGAAAGGAATAGTTACATTCAGAAGGCTTCATAGTTATCTCCTCTCTGTATGCTTTGAGGAAGTAATTACTCTTCACTGTATAGTATATTTCTCAGTTTGTCTTCTTAAATTCTCATAGAATCATTTGGTTGGAAAAGACCTTTAAGATCATTGAGTCCAACTGTCCACTACTAAACCATGTCTCTGAGCACCTCATCTGCTCGTCTTTTAAACACCTCCAGGGATGGGGACTCGACTGCTTCCCTGGGTAGCCTGTTCCAGTGCCCGGTGACCACTTCAGTGAAGAAATTTTTCCTAATATCTAATCTAAACCTCCCCTGGTGCAACTTGAGGCCATTTCCTCTTGTCCTATCGCTTGTTACTTGGGAAAAGAGACCAACACCCACCTTGCTACAACCTCTGCAAGCTTAATAAGTATCATGCCACTTCCCATTGTCATAAATCAGTTGGCAACCTTCAGCACCCTGGGCTATCCCCTTCCTGAAATTTTAATTTTTCTCAACTTCCATAACTTCTCTCTGTTATTCCTCTTAATCTTTCTATAAAGCTCTTTGCTGTTATCATCAAAGTTGATAATAGTTAGCTTGCTAGTTTAATGACACATCTGCTTCTGCTTGTCTTTTGTTATGCGCCATTTCTTTTATTCTACTTAGATAATGCCACCTTTGGAGCAGGAAGAAACAAAATTGCCTATTCTTGTTCTGTCTTTTTGTAGCATTTAACAGAGCACCATTTTGGCCTGTGGTTAGAGCTCCTCTGGGATAGCAGCAAAAGTCGATTTGTTACTCCTAATTAAAGTGTGTGGAAACCAGAATTGAGGCCGGGGAGTTTTTACGCATTTATACTAAAAGGTTCAACGTAGAACAATCCGCTACAGAGTGGCAAAAGATATTGCAGGGATCTTGGTTACTTAAATTCCTCTGTTGGTCTTGTGGGAAAAAGATTGCTTTTTGTTGCCGAACTTGACTTCTTTCTGAATCAAGCGATAAACTCCATTGTCAGTTTTTACACATTCATTTCGTGGTCAGAGCTCCCTTGGATAAAGCCACTGATAGCGGGAAAATCTTTGTGTTGTGTCTGAGCCGTTTCTTCACTCACAAAACCAAAATGAGTAATTCTATAACCAGCAGGACTTCTAAAGTGGACTTTCTGTGGCTGTAGATGAGTGAATTATCCTAACTAATGTTTCAAGATGCCTTACAGCAAGGGCGCAAATTTGGATCTCTTATAAGGCTGTTAGTTACTAAAAGCTTTGACATCTCTACTCTCTGTCAAATCTATCTGAAATTGCTCCAGAAATATTGGGCGACTTAAAAACATTGGAATGGAGGGAGGGGAAGTATAGAGATCATAACATAAATGGTATGATCTTAGGAGCCTTGTTTTCTTAGGAAAAGTAGGTTAAAAATCCTCTAACCCTAAACTATTTGTATTTCCTGCAGTCTATATAAATACATTTTCCCAGCTTTGTATAGATACAGTGTCTTGAGCTTGTGGAATTGTGTTATCCAACATCATGCTGGTGGGGTCTGTCTGACCTTTGTTTCTTCGTTTATGCCAATCATTTACCTGTATTCATGGAGTCTAGTAATAAATACCAAAGTCAACAAAGCTTCAAGTCAAATGAAAACTGTTGTTCTTTCAGCGAATTACAGTAACTATTATCACAACATGAAAACTAAAGAAGAGGAAGGTAAAGTGGCTTCTGATGGAGGCAATGTCAAATGACTTAAGGCTGCCAATATATAATTGTTTAATTTTCTACCATAATGGAAATTTCAAAGTAGAAATAAATGGACATTAAATCACATTAAACATAAAAGATATATTGTATTTTCATGATTTGCAGAAAGCAAACCAAACTGACCACATCAAGTGTTAATATTGATCAAATAATTTCATTTTAGTGGTTACTAGGCATCAGAATAACCTGTCTTTCAGGAAATAGCCACATATTAAAAAGCAGATTTTTAATATCTTTATTTTATTTATCCTAACCTCTAGCATTTTTTTCTAATTTTAATTAAATTTTAATATGCTGTATTTATGAATATAGTACTTCAGGTTTATTTTTAAATTA
This sequence comes from Egretta garzetta, assembly GCF_000687185.1. NCBI lineage: Eukaryota > Metazoa > Chordata > Aves > Pelecaniformes > Ardeidae > Egretta > Egretta garzetta. Next base: position 88,525 of record NW_009260762.1, read on the forward strand.
GACTAATTTAAACTATTTTAGACTAATTGGTCTGAATTTCATTACTGTCTCCTTTCCTTGATATTGTAGTATTTTATGAAAAAATGTCCAGTTCTATTATGTATATAGTGGGTCTCTGTATTTAACATAATTGTATGCTTGCTTCAGAGAAAATTCAGTTACTGTGATTTTAAATTAGCATGCTTTTGAGTTGTATATATCAATATTGGTTTGCCATCTTTTTATGGGAACGGAGGGCAGGGACTGTCAACACATAAGGCCTTTGCCACCCAGAATATTGCTTTGAGCTTATCACCTCTGATAGCATTTTGAAAGTTAGGGGTTTTTTTCCTTATGTTTTCCATGCTCCTTGCCATTAGCATAGAGTGGGAGGAACAACAGTGGCCCTGCAGTGCACCATGTGGGTTCCATTTGTCCATACCCTTGCACCTTGCAGAAATATGTTTTTCTGGGGACCTACTGTTTTCAAGGCCACTGGAAGCCTAGGGCTACACACAGTATCTGCCTGAAGACTTTGACTTCCTGGGCTTCCAAAGCCTGAAGGGTTTGATTTCCTGGGCTTTAAAAAGGCAAAAGCTCACCAATTAATTTACAGTACACATTGCTGTCTCTCTCTTTCACTGGAAAGTACACTGGTTTGTGAAACTTCCTCACCCACCAACTTTCCCATTTTACCTTCTAATTTCTTTCAACTTAGGCAGTGGAATGTTGGAGGAGATTGGCATTTCTACAAACACTTGCTTTGGAAAGATACAGGGTGATCTGAAAATTTAAGCCAGCATCTTATGTCTTATGTGGAGTTAAAATATTTTAAAGCTTGAATATATACTTCTTAATTTTTTGCAGATCCAGTCTTGCTTATGGAATTGTTGGAGATCTGAGACCAATGAAAAAACATTTTTGCATGCAAAAAAGGATCATTTTGGTTTATCTGTTTTAAAATCATCAAGTGTGGCACTTCATGACTCATCTACAAGATCTCTTCACTGACATCTGAAGAACAAAGTGCTTTTCAACCTATACTTCTGTAGCACTATGACTAACTGTAAAGGCAGATCTACCATCTCCAAAACAAATAGCAAAGTTCATGACAGAGAAGGTTTTGTAAACTGGACCATAAATCTTAACACGATTCAGTCTGATAAATTTTTGAGACTGCTTTTGAGTATGGTTCCTGTTGTTTACCAAATAAATCAGGATGAAAGGCATAAAAAAGTGAATGGTGTCTGGCAAGATGGATTACAACAGGCAGGACACAATTTTAATGTTAGGTCTGAACAACACACAGAGTACCATCACTTCTCAGAACCAAGTTTTCATGGTAGTAATGGACACAGCCCATCTAGCTGTAGCCCTAAATATGATGATTTTACCAGTTATAATTACTGTGATGGAATGGACACTTCAGAAACAGATGCGATGTTGCAGGAAGACAACCTATCTACTGAAAGTAATGAAGATATCATTGTGGAAGGGAGTAGAAAACAACCCAAAGAATCAAGTAGTGTTATGGCATTGCAAATACTCGTACCATTTTTGCTGGCAGGATTTGGAACAGTTTCTGCTGGCATGGTATTGGATATTGTACAGGTTAGTATTTGCTTTGGAAGATTTTTTTTTTTTTTAACCAAGTAGTCTGTGGGGTTTATAATTCTAACATGTGATATTGTAGATGTTTACAATATTGAGGAGTAATTAAGTCTGTGTATGGTTCTGCTACTATGAGCTCCTTTTCCCAAACCTCATCTTAAACTGTTCCAATGTTTAATTTGGATTTATCTGGGTCTTGGTAAGTGTTGTTGCTTAGCCACAGTAAGCTGGTGAATAAAATGGTTATCTTCTGCTTTAACTAAGGATATAAAAATAGTAATGATGCAGAATTCTGTTGACACTAGTAAATGTATATGTAGTCAAGTGGCATTTGTAATTAACCATGATACCACAATACATAGGAATATAAGAAGATTAGAAGAATTTATTGCATTATCTCACCTCCTTGTATGCTTCAAGTCTACACAATTTCTGAAACACTGTGTAGATTTGGTCCATGATACTGCGTATGGTATATGAAAATGTGCATTACCTTCATATGTTATATGAAATTCATATGAAGTGAATGAGAGCTTTTTTGAGTATTCAGGTGTATGGAAGTGACTTTTTTATATAACATTAGGTATACTGAACACTTGGAATTACAAACATGAGTGGTGTGAACAGGGCCACAAAGTCATGTCCACCTTGAAATATAATTGTAATAGGTCCAGAGAAGCCAGATTATCTTGAACCTGGTTGCAGATTTAACTGATGATAGTAATTTAGGGTTAAGATAAAATAGAATTTGTTCTGAATTCTAAGATTTAAGTTTAATATTTTTAAAACCTGTTCTGGAGTGTTGTGTCACTAAGACCCTACTGATACAGAACGTTTTTAGGACTGGTTTCTAGCTTAACACAGCTGTAGATGTCAGCAGCATTTCAATGGAGTTAAAAGTAACAGTTGCATATGAAATAATTCTTTGTACAGTGATATTTGAAGAAAATTCTGGAGAAAGTAACAGTTAAGAAAGGTTTATTTGACTAGCCTATTTTCTTGCCTTCTCTTTGTATTTTGAAGGCTATATTTATTTTTATTTGCTACCTAATTTCTGCTTTTTGAAAACCAGAAATTTCTTATAAATACAACCCCATGGGTTTTCTCTTCCTGTATGAGTAGATTCACAAAAAAATATTCAAAAATATTAAATAACCACAGTATTCAAACTGAAAGACAGTAGAAAAATTAATCTGTTTTTTATTTTGTTTTGTTTTGTTTCATTCAGCTTTAGGGTTTTCGTTAGCTACACTTAAAGAGTTTACAAATGTAGAGTAAGAGGGGACCATCTTTGTCACTCAGAATCTTGAGAGAGTAAAGGAAGCTTGGACTTCAATCAATTGCAATGAAAAGACACTTTTATACATCAAGAAAAAGGAAAACAAAAATTGACCTGCAAACTTTACTGCTTCCTTGCACTATTTTACCTCAGTTTTGTGCATTGTTCATTTACATCTTACCAATTTATTCTTTGTACAGATGCTTTGTTTATATTCCATTAATATATAATTTACTTCATGATACAGCATAATGATCAGCCAAAAGAGGCAGTTGTGCCTACTGCCACTACTGGCTTCCAACCCAATGTTTCACCTTGCCTTCCTTCCCTTAAGGGAATGTAAGTATTTGTGTAGCTGGTTTTTGAGCTGGATTGAGATATATATTCATTTTTCCTTCTCTATTATGTCTGATCTTTATTGGTTTCCCAGTCCAGCTCACCATGTGTGAGAGAGGTGTGATACAAAGGCAAAAATAAATAGCTAGTGTTAGTACTACCTTTTTTCACCTTAAACTAATCATTAAAGTGTCATGTCAGCAGGATATTGAAATGTGACAGAACATGTTTTGAAAATGAAAATTTGAAGACAACAAAGCATTCTAAGCTTGTTTTTTTCACAAACCATTTAATGGTTATTCTTTCCCAGTAGTAAATACTTACATAACTTCACGTAGGAAATTCCCAGATCTTGTTTACATTTCATAATTGAATAATTTAAAAAATTAAATTAATAATTTAAATAATTGCAAAGCCCTGAATACAAAGACAATTTACAGTTTTGTTAGTTTAGTTCAGTTAAAGTTGATGATTACAAATTAAATACATGGATTGACAGACATAAGTAGCACAGTATTTCTGTGCTGAGAAGTCAGCACATGCAAAATAATATGGGAGAGTTTGTCTTTCTTTGCTTTATAAAATCTGGGTTTTGGAAAACTGTACACTTCTAAATTTCGCACTTAGAAATATAAGAATTAAGAGAAGCATTTTTCACTTACAGGCTCTGTCCACTTGACAACAAATTCCTTTCTGTTTTTATCTGAGGTTTCTACACAGCTGGAAGGGAAATGATGAAAATATTATTGTAAATTTAGAGCAGAATTCAAGAGCAGTCATAGCACCTGGTACTATTTTAAAGTCATTAAAACCCCCTTTTCAGATTAATAACTTTTTTTTTTAACTAGGTTTGTTTTAAAGCCAAGTTTTGTACGTCTTGCTTTTGGTACTCTCATCTTTGAAGTAGTAATATGCAGTCATAAATCTATTTTATCTAGGTAGATAACAGTTCTGGCTTTAGACTTTTAGGTCCAATACAAAAATAGTGATTTTTTTAGAGGCTTAAGTTATGAGTTGCAGAATTTTTTGAATACTTTGCAGCTGATCTAAAGAGAATTTTTCAATTATTTTTTTCCCACTATATCCTTTAAATAGCACTGGGATGTGTTCAAGAATGTTACTGAAGTTTTTATCTTGGTTCCTGCACTTCTTGGTCTGAAAGGAAATTTGGAAATGACTTTGGCATCCCGGCTGTCAACTGCTGTGAGTAACTTTCTCTTCCCCTTCCCTCTTCAGATCCATGTTGTAAATATTTCAAAAGGAAAACAAATCTTTGGAACACAAATGTTTTATGTTTATGGCTTAATCTGGCTGTTACAGGGGCTCTTTAAATCTGTTATTAAATCAGCAAAGTTAAAAAGGAGACCCTCTTCTAATCTCCACACATCAAAATTTTACTTCTTTGGTCTCTTTTGTGTCATCATTCAGAAAAGATAAAGTAGATATTTGAGATTTACATCTGTATTCTGTAACATGGACAGATCTCTTTGGCCTTGATGGAGTTTGAATAGGCTAACAGAATGTATATATTTTGAACACATTTTTCTAAAGACCATTTGTGTGGCACCAAAATGAAGCATTGCTCCCATTGCTACTCCAGACCTTTGTTGATCAAACGGTAAGAAACTCTTTTGTAGCTTTCTGGCTAAATAATTTTATTCCCTTTTTTTGTTGTTGTGGTGGACTCTTTTGGGTGTGCTTATTTTTTTATGTGTGTCAACACTGTAGCACAGCATAACTAGGCTTTCTCTATGTCTTCTTTGTTATGTATTTGTCATACTTCTTTTCTACAACTCAGGAGATGTTCCATCCCTTCATTTTTTTAGCCTAAGCAAGCCAGATTACCTTACCATATATCTTTACTCTGTGTGTGGGTAACTATCATGAACAGAATGTTCAAATAATGTGGCTAAACTATTTCTGGTATCTGAACTGGGTATCTGTATGACACTGCCTCATGCAGTGTTTCTCCTTTGTAAGATAATTTTTGCATTCTCCAGCAAGGCCCCCTCAGTATGGCCTTGTATGATAGCACTTCCTTATTTCCCTTGAAAATTGCTCTTGAAACTTCCTAAGTTTGTATGTTCTTATTTTCCTAGCAGCATCAGATTTAGACTTTACAGTCACTTTGTCATCAGTGACTGTGCCCTGATATTTCTCCTTTTGTGTTATTTCCAGCTGTCACTCCCATCTTCTGGCAGAAATATTATTAGTCCATAACTGCATGACCTTGCATTTATACTGTTGAATTTAATCATTTTCGTTGCTGTAATCCTCAAGGTCATCCAGTTTTTGTATGATATTACAATGTTTTGTATTGGCAAGGTCTCGCACCTTTCTGTCATTAATAAATTTCATTGCCATTTTATATTGAGTTATTGCCCAAATGCACACCGTGATAGACATAACCTTAGCAGTCATATGAAGGTTTGCTTGTGTCATGCCCATTATAGAAATTGATTACTTTTGCCCCATATCCATTCTTTCATACATAAGAATTTACATGTTTTGTTGTGTTTTTGTCAATGGCAGCCTTAGCTATTCAGTCTTGTTTTCTGGTTGATTTTAATGCTCCTACTTTTCTGAGTATTCTTAATGTTTCTTAACAATATTTTGTGTTTAAACCTCACTGCCTTTACTGTCAGGCATGAATATTTTTGACTTTTACCTTACTTTTTTTTTGTGTTGACCTGTTGCTTAATTTATTCCTGACTGGTACAGTTCATGGCCTGAGGACTGAAAGTGCTTGTATTTCATAGTGGAAAATACTCCAAGCCCAAGATCTATCAGTACACAGAATCACAGAGTGGCAAGGGTTGGAAGGGACATCTGGAGATCACCTAGTCCAAACCCCTGCTAAAGCAAGTTCACCTAGAGCAGGTCACACAGGACATCATCCAGGCGGGTTTTGAATGTCTCCAGAGAAGGAGACTCCACAACCACCCTGGACAGCCTGTTCCAGTGCTCTGTCACCCTCAAAGTAAAGAAGTTTTTCCTCACGTTCAACCGGATCCTCTTATGTTTCAGTTTGTGCCCATTGCCCCTTGTCCTGTCGCTGGTCACCACTGAGAAGAGTCTGGCTCCGTCCTCATGACATTCACCCTTAAGATATTTGTATGTGTTGATGAGGTCCCCTCTCAGTCTTCTCTTCTTCAGGCTAAACAAGTCCAGCTCTCTCAGGCTTTCCTCACAGGAGAGATGCTCCAGTCCCCTAATCATCTTTGTTGCCCTCCTCTGGACTCTCTCTAGTAGTTCCTCATCCTTCTTGAACCAGGGAGCCCAGAACTGGACGCAGTACTCCAGGTGGGGTCTATGCCAGGGCAGAGTAGAGGGGGACGATAACCTACCTCGACCTGCTGGCCATACTCCTCTTAATGCGCCTCAGGATGCCATTGGCTTTCTTGGCAACAAGGGCACACTGCTTGCTCATGTTCAGTTTGTCATCCACTAGGACTCCCAGGTCCCTCTGGGCAGAGCTGCTTTCCAGCAGGTTGCCCCCCAGCCTGTACCTTACTGAAGGCTTAAAAAAAGAGGGTCAGAATCAGCTCCACCACTTCTGCTTCAGTTAATGGGATCTTTAATTCTTTGTCTCAGTTGAGCTTATGACCTTTGCCAGATCATGACTCCAGAACTTCTTCTCTGGCCCAATCAGTGGCTGATTTCCCCATCCTCACCAATGCCATCTCATTCGTGAACCTCGCGGCTCTCAGGGGACATTAGGAAGAGGGTCACGCAGACCCTTTTTCTGCACTGGAAATACTGACCTCAGTTCGTATTATCTGTCAACTGTTACCAAAGTCAAGGAGTTGATCCCCCTCACACACACACACACACACAGATAAAGCATATTGGAGTTTCCACAACACTGGCTGCACATTCAGTGGTTAACTGAAGTTGGCATCATGAGGTTCAGGCCACTCCCCTCAGCCCAAAATGACATTCTTAAGAGTTTCACAGTAGCTGTATGATAACATGATCTGTAGATGTCTTGAACATGATTTTTCAGAGCCAGTTTGGCCATTTGAAGTCCAAGCTCCTACCAAGACTCAAACAGCCCATTTTGAGAGGCCTTATTTTGAGGAGTGTTACCAGTGCCTTTTACCACTGTCATTAAGCCTCTCCAGGACATAAATCAGCATGCCATGAATGCCATGTGTGTCTGTCTTGGCCAAATTAGGGTAGCCAGCTCTGTTCATGTCCTTCCACCACGAAGGTTAATTAACTGGCTGAGAAGAAGTCAGTGAAGTATACATTTCTTCAGACAGTGTTTTGTGGCATGTGAGATTTTCAGTTTTTTTGGCATTGCCTGATGTCATGGTCACAGCACCACAGCTATTTCTCAGCTTTGTATTAACAGACTTGTGGGGTTTTTTTTCTGTTGTTTGTTTTTCTGATGCCTGTGATTTCCTTGTATGACCGGTTTTCTTCAAGAATCATGATGGACCCTGGACTAAGTTACACAGGTGATTGAAATACTTTCCAGAACTTCCTTAATCATATTGTATGTTCATTTGACATCCTTTACGGGGAGCAAATAGAGGCTTGTCACAGTTCAGTGAACATTCTCTCTTTTGCCAGTGGTGGCTCTAATTTGTTCCAGCTGGTGAAGAGCTTGTCAGTTGTAGAGAGTGTGTGTGTAAATGCGCATGTGCGCAACACAGTGGAGGTTTAAAATAAAAACAGTATAGATCATTCATTATCAGGATAATGCTAGCAAGATTATATTTAGGTTTTATATGTGAAAAAAAACACCATAAAATATGGCTTTTATCTTGCAAAGAACCTTCCAACATTCTCTTATGTGCCTTTTCCCCTGCTCAACATCGCTTGTAATGTGCATAGCTCTGTGAGCTGGTGGATAGCCAGCTGCATCCCACAGAGTGCTACTGCAAAGGCAAACAAATACATAAGAACTCAGTGATGATTCTAATTGTTAGTTAAAAAAACCAGAAACAAACAAAAATTTATAGAGGTATGTTATATGTTACATGTAACTTCTTACAGGTGACAGGTTGGCCTTAGTTGTCAGATATTAATTTAAACTCCAGGATGGTTGCCTTGATTGCTCTGCTTCCCCCAAGTTTTAAAAGCAGGTGCTGTGTCATATAGAATCATTCCTTGCTGGAGAGTTTAATCAAAAAGCTTACTACTGGACCTGTAATTTACATGCCAGCTCTCCCAGGCCTCTGTGAAAGACATTACTCTGACCTTTGTACTCTTCACATTGATTTCATTGTCCCCCTACTCTCTTTAGCCATCCAATCTTTGGTCCTGTCTTCTTCATCTTAGGTAAAAACTGAAGGAGTTTATTAATTCAGGGCATATCTACACAGTTATTTGGAGGCAGTTGTATGATTAATCTTCCCTTCTCTGACCTAAATTTGTACTAGCTGGCTCCCTACCAGATACTGTCTTTACAGTAAATGCAAGACTGTGCCCTGTGAATAGCTTTACCTTTGAGGAAGGTATTTCTAACATGAGTTCAGCCCTGGAGCAAGTTCATACCTTTCTTGCTCCATTAGCTTATAATTGCATCTGAATTTGTGGACATGTTTACGCTGATGGGGCTGTAAACTAATTATCTTTACTCCATTGTAATTATGTAGTCAGCCAAAAAGTAAGGTCTTGTTAACAAGTTTCTGTTATCCATAATACATCTGGTTTCAAGTTTTGCCTGATCACCTTTGTTCTTTTAAAAATGGTCACTCACAATTTCCCATCCACTTTAGAATCAGTCATTTCACTAAATCTGTCTCACGGCTGTGTTTTTAATCTACCTCAGGACATAGCTTGTACTTCTCCGTGATGTTAGTGTTAATGTAAACTGCTCTCCCTCCTCCCACTGCTGTGCTGGCATAACTGTGTGAGGTGTACTTAGGTCAACCTCCCCATTCAAGCACAGTATATATATTGTGTGTTTTGTATTCTTCAGCTTTGTTCTGTAGTTTGAGTCATTCTCATTGTCTTGGTTCACACTGTTGCCTTTTCTCCCCATTCCTTTTTTTTAAGAGGAAGTAAAAACCCTAAGAGCATTTGTGCATGGTTACATGGTTGCATGTGATGGCTCAGATCGTTTTATAGAAGATAAC
>NW_009260762.1:97848-100591 GCF_000687185.1 Egretta garzetta
AGCAGGAAAATTTATGTTGCCATTAACTCACTTGTGGAGTCAGTAGATCTGGTTCAAGAATGAAAATGTGAACGTGTAGCTGATAGCAGGGGAGAGAAGAACAATAACATTTGGCAGCAGCTGACTTTTAGGCTGGATTAAGTGTTTTGCAAGATTACTATTTTAGCAAGGATTTTTTGGATACTCTTCAAAAACTTCTTCAAAGGAGAAAAAGAGTGAAGCTCTCCATAGCCTGCCATTTTGTTAATTTAGCATATATATTTAAGAAGGATGCAAAGGAGATTCATATCTGCACTTCCTTGAATCTTGCTGTCATATTTAAATTTAATGCATTTATTTGTGGAGCTTTCACTATACTTTGAACACTATCAAATATTTATAGTGTAGATTGAGATAAACTGTCTTATTATATTTCTAAGTTCTTAAGTTAGCATTTCTTTTAATACTTTGTTCATCGCACGTCACTCCTATCACAAAATGGAACAAAGTGGAAAAGAAATGGAATTAAAACCAACTGGAAAGAAACTATCAAAAGATGCATTAAGACTTTCTGTGTTTTGAGACGTATGTTATCTTATATATTAGTATTCTATGGGAAAAACCACTAAAATTTATGATCAACATATAAAAAATTGTTCAGTTATCTCAAAAAGGATGTTATTTTAAATATAATCATACTGCAGTGATATGTACTGTTCTTCAGATCTAGTCCTCTAGCTCAAAAAAAAAAAAAAGGAAAAGTAGGAAATACGTTATAAAGTATGTATGTACTTTTTAATTTCTTAGAATAATTTATTTGCTGTCTTTCCAGCTACTGCCTTAGGACTGGACTTGTGTCATTTACAGCATCATAAATCTCTAGCTGTATTGCATAAATGAAAAGTTAGAATACCAAACAGTATTAGATGTCGTTTCTGTTCTTCTGTAAGCACTTCTAGTTTCTCTGTGCAGGTAGTTTCATTGCAATCAATTAACACACTTGCATGAGACTGTGTGTGTCCACACACATGTATCTACACGTTTTTCTGTTGGCTCATAGAATTTAAGGGCCATAGAAGCAAGTTCAGTCTAAAGTGACTGAACACTGGTAAGTTGCCCTTCCAGCCACTGATCTAATCATTGGTGATGTTTGGACATTCCTGGAATGTAAGGTGGCAAGTATATCTTGCACAGTAAGCTCATGTTAAACAAGTTACTATGTAAAACTGCAAGTTTAGCTACTTTTGGATAGCAGTTATATTTAAAATCAACAGCAATGCTTGACTTGAAAAAAGTATAGCTTGGTTTTAACTTGCTTTAAAAATGTCTCTTTTTGTGTATGAATTGAATTACTTGTGGGTTTCTGCCTTGTTAGTGCACTTTCAAGTAATACAATTTTAAACCCAAATGTCTGAAATTCTTTTGTAATTTTGACAGGTAAATATTGGAAAAATGGATTCTCCCATTGAGAAATGGAATCTAATAATTGGCAATTTGGCCTTAAAACAGGTAAATATAATGGGCTTATTTGATTAACTCTTGTAAGTGAGCAAAGTTATTGAAAAAGTCCATCACAAACACGGGTAAGTACAGAGATGGACAGTGTTAATAGGAAACAAGCTCTACTACACTGGCTCATACTTAACATACAATGTTTGCATGACTGATTTTTTTTGAACAGTGTAGTTCTGTAAAACAATATGAGTTCATATTTATCAGAAGAGGTAAAGTATTCTTTGTGACTGTATCAAGGGTATTTCCTTTTTAATTTTTCTGAGAGAGGATCTGAGGATGATTGGAGAAAAATTTCAGGTTTGGCAAAACCTTTTGAATTTGACCTCTCAAATGTTTTCAGTACTGTATTTGCATTGGATTCAGCATTTAAAGGAAGTATGTGATGGAGCTTTTGGACAATAAACAATATTTTAAATAGCAGGGTCATTTGAGGAATGTTTGTTCCCAAAGCAACTATTTCTTAAGATTAAGAACTATTTCATGTTCATATGTTATAATACAACATGCTCAGAAAATAGGTGAAATGTTTATACTGTGACTTCACTCATTTAAAAAGTAGCCTTAGGAGCTTCTTTAGACATTTCAGCTTTGGCTCCTGGTAAATCCTCAGCTCTTTTTCCTGATTTTACTTTTGTTATTCTTGAGTCTCTGAAATGCTGGTAAAGTCTTTCTGTTGGCATAAGATTCTTCTTCTTGATCATCCAAGACATCATCTCTACAAAATGGATGAGCATGCTCCCTTTACCACAAATGCAATCCTATTATGCAAATAAGTATCTCGTAAGTCTATCAATTATTTTAAGAATTGTTCACTGTCTTTTTCTTTTCCAGGTTCAGGCAACAGTAGTTGGTTTTCTGGCAGCAGTGGCAGCAGTTATATTGGGCTGGATTCCAGAGGGCAAATACCGCTTTGATCATTCAATCCTTCTGTGTTCTAGCAGCGTAGCAACTGCCTTCATAGCTTCCCTTTTACAAGGTAAAAGGAGTATGTATGTTACTTTTTACAGTTATTTTGTTTTCTGGATGCTGAATGTATACTATGTTGCTATTCCTTAAAAATTTAAATCCAGTAAGGTATAATATAATACATCTGAAACACAACTGAGGATAGGATACCCTTTTGCAATTTCCATACAGGCCTGCATATTGCATTCCTCCCCTGTCATGTTCTTTGAAAAGGTTTGATTTGCATGACCTCCTGAGCACATCTAAACCAAAAATAATGTTTTTTAGATTTTACTTAATATGA
>NW_009260762.1:100610-158997 GCF_000687185.1 Egretta garzetta
ATATATTCTAACCCGGTGGAACTAAGTGAGCCTGGATGTTAGCTCAGCTGAATCCCTGGCTGTCCATGCTGCTTAAATGTTAGTTTGTGCTCTGCTTTGTATCTGAAGTGAACAAATTAGCTTGTTACATGAAGGATTTGGGCCAAGTTCAAGTCCCTCTCTACAAACAGTGCCAATGTCTATCTGGAGCCATATGGTGTGATGAATTCAATCTTCTCTTCCCAATTGTCAAGAAACATTTAACCATAAAAGGCGGTACTTAATTGACACGAGGGGGAGAAAAAAGTACTTCTACTTGTGACATATTCTTAATGAAGTCAGTACACAGTCAGTAGTTTTAATAATAGTAAGTCAAGTAAAATGTATAACTTCTTTTTTTTTTTTACTGATTTGATATGCTTACTTATGTGAAAATTACAAAGTCATTAAAGTTTTGCATGGAATTGAGAGCACACGCTTTTTTTTAGTGATTGCAAAGCCATTGAGTTTGATCATGCACAGAATTAAGAGCAGCAAGAGAACTGGGGAATATGAGTGCATTTTTTCCACTTGTCTTATATAATTTGGACAAGAAGAGAAACTTTTGTTGTTATCTGGTGATGAGCCAGCACAGGAAATTACTTTCTAAACTTTATCCTCCTACACGTGAAACAGGCGCTTTTGAAATATTGGGATTTTACAGGATCATTTCAGTTCTTTCTTTTGATAATTTAATGGAGTGTAACTCTTCAGGCAGTTTCTCTGAAAGTGAACTCCTAACCTGGCCTACAATTCATAATACTGCTAAAATACATGAAAACTATAATAGCAATTTTTCAAAAATTCTTTAAAATAAGTTAAAAGGTAGTATACACAGTTGAAGCTCTTGTGTGTATTATATGACGAGAGGGAAATTACTCAGGTTATGCCAAAGATGACTGTTAATAACAATGTGATTTTTATTTTTAGCAGACACTTGCATTCTGCAGAGAAATGCCTCTTATAAAGTTACTGTTGCTGTTTATAGGAAAAAAATAGAAACCAACATCCCTAATTTAAAATGTTTTAACTGTGTGGCAAGTAACATTTTTATATGTTGTCTTGTTTTTAATTTATGATGTAGCTTCTTGATGTTTGGTGCTAAGTCCATGGCTGGAAATCTTGCACAATATCAGATGTCAAAGTATTTAATCTTATGTTGTTTTCAGCCTAGTGTAATTTAAATTTCAGTCAGCTAAGGTTAATGGGGTGTAGAAATAATACACTGCATATTTTTTTCTTCAGAAAATGGCTGATTTACAATTTCAGTAGTGCTAATTCTAATCATAAGCAAAATAAGTCATTGTACAGAAGGTTCTTGATTATTTTGTGTATGCACTTATTGTATTTTTTTTAATATATAACCTCATTTTAAAAAATGGCTAAAACTTAAAAATACAGACATCAATCAGGTAGGAAGAACAATCATGCTGGGAAAAAAGCACTGACTTCATATTTATCAAGCTTGAAATTGCCATTATCTTGTAATTTTCTGTGGAGTTGCAACAGTAGATATGGTTACTGCACTGTCTTCTTTGTTGAATCTAGGTATAATAATGGTTGGAGTTATTGTTGGATCAAAGAAGACTGGTATTAATCCTGACAATGTTGCCACTCCTATAGCAGCAAGTTTTGGAGATCTTATCACTCTTGCTATACTAGCATGGATAAGTCAGGGTCTTTATACTTGCCTTGGTAAGTATTTTTCTAAGTGTGTCTGTCTCCCTTGGAACCTCTTTTGGGTTAGGAGGGTGGAGAGAAGGCAGGGAGGGAGAGGTTTAGAAAACCTTTTAGTTTGACTGACTTTTTTGTTGACATTGATGCTGTTGAATGATAAATCTTGTGTTGCAACACTATGTCATGATCTTTTCTTTTTCTTTTTTTAAGATTATATAAGTCACTAACCACAATCTTGGCACAATCTACTAACACCTGAAAGACTCTCACATATCACAGTCAATCTACATGTGAATTAGAAACTGTAGTTGCTGCATTTACTCTGCTTTCTTGGGGGGGAGGGGGAGAGAGAAGCTTTCTTTTCCAAATTTTCTTGAATGCCCACCCTTAAATCAAATATTTACATCCCAGAGCCCTTTTGAATTGTTCTCCTCTTGCTCTGAGGGGAAGGAGTTGATTTGGCTATCTTAATAAGCTGCTGAAAGAGAAGTTCTGCTTTGAGAACTTTTTTTTGTTAGAGTGTGGGTTTAGACACCATTTAAATATATCTTGAGCTGCAGCTATGCCCAGAAATCAAAGTAAGTATATTTAAGTACTTAGACTAACAACAGGAAGTCTACAACAGGTATGTATTCAAGGAAGTAAAGCCTGATTTTAGAGAGATTTGTGCTTTGTGATTGCTGTGACTTGTAAATATTACGCAAAGACTATTGTGAGTTTCCTTCTGACTCCTTCCAAGTGCTTTGCAGCTCCCATTGCAATACGTACTTGTTTCCTCATCTCCCATACTCCAGCTTCCAATACCAGTTTCCTCAGCTTTTTCCTATCTTGTTTCCCTCACAGTGTGACACTTCCATGTCTCCTCCCTGTTCTCTGTGCCTGTGCTTGATTTTACCAGCATTTCATTCCACTTTTCAGTAAACAAAGTAACCACTTCCAGCTTCTCCAAATAATGGCCCTGCTCTCTTCTGTTTTCTTTTGTTTTGTCTTTCAAATTTGGCGACTATATTTCAAACATACATCTGCTAATTCAGCTGTAGCTTTCTTCAGAACAGCAGTCCTGTCGTGAAAGATGAAAAAATGTATAACCACTCTGAATAGCTAAACAGCAAAGGAGATACCTTCTCTGACTACAGAGGGCAATGATCTAAGCCTTCTTCATGCATGAATTCTGCGTTTTGTTTTGTCTTTCAAATTTGGCAACTATATTTCAAACATACATCTGCTAATTCAGCTGTAGCTTTCTTCAGAACAGCAGTCCTGTCGTGAAAGATGAAAAAATGTATAACCACTCTGAATAGCTAAACAGCAAAGGAGATACCTTCTCTGACTACAGAGGGCAATGATCTAAGCCTTCTTCATGCATGAATTCTGCCTGGCTTCTTGATCGTAGTTTTTTACTGTTTGCTTATTTTCCTGCTAAGAACAATGAACAGGTGAATTACACGTAAACAACTCCAAACTAATTTCCTTATGAAAGACATTTTTTTTTTCAGTCTGCAATTCTTCTCATTTACCAGTTATTTGCCTGTTTCTATAGTCCCTTTGAAACTGTTCTTCTGATTTCTAGGACCTGTACTGTCTAAATCTTACTCTCTTAAAAGAGCAGACCACTGAAAGATGTCCATCATCACAATGTCTGCTAAAAATGAATATGTCTATAATATTATTAGAACCATGCTCAGATAGTAGCTGTTGTAATGAAATGCTTGATTGTCACAAAGGAGACAGGAGCTCTGAAAATGAGAATGAGGAACTCAAAAATCAGTCTTTTTCTTCCTGTTTCTTCATCTCCCCCATGAAGAAACAGAAAGTGTGAAAGCATTTTCTCACAGGTGGAGAAGAATGTTCAGAACAGTATTTAAAATTAAATTATTCCTGCAGCTGACTCCTTCCTTAGAAACTATTTAAAGTATATTGTGTTTTAAAAGACATAATTGTAGACAATTATAGTGTACCACAGGCCAAATTTAGTGTTGTCCATAATTGTTTTACCAGACATGTTGAGATATAGATATATATCACATATATTATTTACATATATGCTCATTGTTCAAGCCTTTTTATGTAAAAATTTGAGTTGTTCTGTGTATTACATCAGTCAGAAAAGCTATCTAATAAGACTCAAGCTACCTTGGTGTGATTTGCCATTTTGTTTCTTAGTTTTCAACTGAAGTTTTCATATTTTCAGTATTTGATTTTTCATTTTTAGAAAGTGTTGACATGATGTCAGAGTAAATGTATCAGTGTGCAATACAGCCATTTTTAATATTTTCTATATTTTAAAAAAACTTAAATGGTATTTTTTATTTCATAACTATATTTAAATAATTTATATTATATTCTAATAACTTATTTCTCAAATACTTCCTTTAGGTACTCCCTTTAAGGAAGGTTATTGACTTGCAGTGAAAAGAAAATTAGAAAATTAACCGTTGTGTTTTCTTTTCTCCTTATAAGAAGAACAGAGAAGAAGCTTCTGTTCTCATGAAATTTGGTGTCTCTAGCTAATGCCGGGACTAGGATAATAATTAGAGTTTAGTTCACTAGATACTGTTTATCTAGACTTACTGCTATGCCCAAAAGTCTTCCTAGACTGGAACATTGGGTTATTCTGCTTAAAATAGATTTCAGGTCCCAACAATTGTTATGTTGGACTGGAATTCAGTTCAAAATTAGGGTTTGTGCTAGTCAATGAAGTGCCAAGGAAGTTGGTGTACCAGCTAGATGGAAAGGAGTTAGCTAGGAGAGAGTTAGCTGGGATTATTGGCATATACTAGCTATCTGTGTAGGTGTGGAGTTTTATGGGTGTTGCCAAATCTGGGTTAACATGGAGATTAGATTTGCAGTTATGACTAAATTTATTCTGATCAGGACTGTGTCTGATTTAAAATAATTAATGCTAGACTTCAGGCTTTGAATGTTATTAGCAAGTATTTAAAATGAAGTTTTTCAGAAACTTATGCACTATAGGTCAAACTTCATTTTGGTTTTCAAAATTTTGCTTTGTAAACTACATTGTAATGAATAGGCCAGTGATTGATTTTTCATTTGTTTCCTAAATACTTTCCCTACAAGTTTTACTTTCTTATGTATTTGCATTATAATGTTCTCTATATAATTGCCTAAGTTGAAACCCTATGACTCAAAGACGTTAAATCATTAATACTGAGTCCTACTGTTTTTAAACAACTTCCTCTACTCCCTTTCTTTTTTTTTTCAGTTGTGTCCACTGGCAAAACTTAGTTACATGTGCTGGTATTTTAATTGTAGCTGGATTGTATTAGTAGCTACATTTGTCATTTGTAAATAAACAACATATATTACTTTGTGAATATATCTAGTACTGCTTCCTATGTTTTATGTAAATTTATATAAATTACAGATATGTTTCTTTTTTTTTAAAGGAGTAATTAATTACTGATAATATTTCAGTTTCTCCTAAAACATGCTTTTTTTTTTCTTTTTTTTTTTTTTTTGTAAATCTAAAAAATCCAAACAAAAACCACTCAACACCAAAAAGGAGATGGGGAAAGAAACTTGGACTTCTCTCTTGCTTTCACACATTTCCAGTAATTTACATCTCTAGTTACAGATGGCCTAACATACCTCAGAGGAATAAAAAAAGAATCGAGGCCAGTTTGAACTGATCCTTTGCTAATTCTACAGCTGTCATGGCCACTCACCTTTTAGTTGGCCACTGTAGCTGTAAAGCAGATCCCACACGTGTAGGGGGAAGAATTAGTGCACTCAAGTACAATTCTAAGAGTTACTCCCAATTTTCTTTCTATATGGTGTCATGAATGAATCTGTGAATCCTGCTAACTACGCCAATTTGTTGCGAATGAGTGATTTTACACAATTTGATTTAGTAGCAGTTTAGAATTTATTTGTGCCTTTACAGCAAATCACAGGATTGGATTGTGACGTTTTAATTGCACTCAATCACCAGTCGATTAATAAACTGGTTTGACAAAATTTTTTTTAATTAAAAAAGCAACTTAGTTAAAGATTCAAAAATGGCAACATTCACTCTATTACTGCATGGAAGAAGTACACAAAGGAAAATTAAGTTACGCTCGAGTTAGAATGATTCACAGAGAGACCACGGATGCAGAGAATAAGGAGGACCCTCCTGTTGAGTCAGAAGTTTCAGAGTAGCCCCCCTTGCTTTCTAAACTTCTCAGAGAGGAGTCTAAGTGCAGCTAGGCTCAGACTTGGTCAACGGTTTATGTTGAAGGATAATATATGTCTAGCAGCAGCCTAAGGTTTATTCAGTTTTAAGGTGGACCACAAGATTTTTAGCAGAACTTAATCATGGATGAAATTAACGTTCACAGAGTCAATTACAATCATGACAGACTCACTTTGTAATCAAATCACACGTTTACAGATTACTTAAATTGATTCACACGTGCATACACATAGACATGATTATTTTTATGTTTTTTATATATATATATATTTATATATATGTGTATATATATAAAGGTATAGCTGTTAAAAATTCCCCTCAAGTTCAGTGAAATATTCACATCAAATGTCTCAACATTTCTCAACAGGCGAGGGTTGAGCCTCAAGAGTGAAGGGTTTCAGCCCAGGCTCCACTGTTGATCTTCAGTGATGGACCTCCAATTTTTGCAAACTTGAGAGTTTGCGAGCTCTGAGAACCACCCCACTCAGAGGGAGATGCTGGTTGCAGCCTGCTGCGGTCCAGGAGAGCTCAAAAGGCCTCACTTAGGACCGCTGTTTACAGGGTCGTGAGATGATTGGGTTTAGCCATTAGTAAATTTTCATCCTGACCACAGTCTGGTCGGTAATTACTGGAATTCCAATAACAATGGTACCGCTTTGCTTGGGTTACGACCCAGGTGAGGCATGTTCCAAGGCTGTCAGGGGATAACTGATTATTCCTGTTCTCACTCCCTGCCTGACCAGTCAACCAGTGTTTCTAGTACAGACAGTGCCGCTCCCTGCCTCAGCCTCATAGGAGTTCCTGGTACGGTTAAGGGGAGCTTAACTGTCCAACTCATTACACAAAGGCCAAGGTCTGGCGGGAATTCCTGACATTGTAAAGTGGTCCAGGAGAAAAAAGTGGGAGGGGATGCACCACCACATATGGTCTTCTGGAAATACTTCTCTTTTGGTGATATATGTAATTGTCTAGTGACCGCTAAAATAGCTGCTTCTGCTCTTTATAATTTTTCAATGTCTTTGTATTTCTTTCTCTTTGGAAACAGAGAGTCTTTCTAAAGTAAGAACATACCACAAAGCCCTTGGAAATGTGTGGTTTCCAAGATGCATGTAATTTGAACTATGAAATAGTAACAAGGAATAAAAGTATGGAGTAGCTTCAGCTCAGGAGAGGTATATAAAATTGTGAATGGCAGGGAAGAGACATTCAGAAGATGATTAGGCAACAAGTTAAAAAAAAGTTAAACTTTTCACACAATATGTGATTGGGATGTGGAACTTACTGCCATAGTGTGTTAAGAGGACCAAAGTGATTTTAGAAAATTATTTAGATAAATTAATCAGAGAAGAATCCATTGAGGAGTATTGAACAGACAGATGCAGACAGAAACTTGAGTGATGAAATTCCTGAGGCAGACAGCAGCGGAAGCTGGCAGAGCACACTGGAAGAAGCATCACTCTAAATTTGTCATTTTCTTTTATTCTTTCCACAAGCCTGAACTATTGACCATAGTCAGACACAGGATACTGGACTTGCTGAGCCCTTTGGCCTCACCCAGCACAGACGTACTTATATTCTTTCTGTCATTTCCCTGCTTTCTCAGTGCTAGAATAACAAGCACAATGGGAATGTTATAAAGAAACCCACAGTTTATGGGCTAGTAGTGAAGCAGGTGGGATTCACCTCTGAACTGTATTCGGGATTAACTATTTTTCCCTATGATTTATTAGCCTAACTACTCAAATGTACTGAAACAAAAGTGACAGTTGCTAGCTTCTCTCAGCATCGGAAGAGTGTTTTCAGATAACAAGACATGGGGGAAATTATTTATGTACAAGCTTTATGTTTGTCTATAACAGAGCTGTACAGCTGTGCTCAGCCTTTGGTTTGATATAATGCTTCATGGCATAGCCAGAAGAGGCAGGGAAAAAGGACCATAGCATTTTTACCTAGGCTAGGGACAAATGAAACAACTTGTTTGATCACCATCATACATATAATTTCTTGAAAGTTCATCCAAGTGTTTTAAAAATAATGGCAAAGCCATCAAAGATGGGGATTTACACAGCAAAATTTAACTGCTCTTTATGTCTTCACAATTAAAAGAACTGTATCTGTGAATCGTTGTTAAATAGCTGGGGGAAAGCACTAGAGGGCTCCCCAGGACCGCCGCTGGGACCCGGCTCCAGTTCCTCCATCAGAAAATGGGGAATGCTCTGGAATAGAAAGACCCAGTATATTAAATTCTGGAGGTCCGTGTTGCTTGTCATTTGTCAGTAATGATCTGAAGACTTCATTTAAAGCTTTCATTTTTTCTCACAGAACGTGGCTTAAATATATGCAGTTATCTCTCGTGCATGTTGGATCTGGGTTGAGAAGATGAATTGTGTTATTCACATTATTATTTTCAGGTTCCTACCAGTTACTTTGAAGTAGTATATTTCCAATTTACCTCTAATTCCTACTAGAGGTTGCATTGTTTTCAGGGGCACTGCACTGAACGGTATGTCACAGTAGATACCCTGAACAAGGAGTAAAAATACATTAAGCATCTGAGTTCTCCGAACTAGAAGATTAATTTATATCACTGTTTATTAAGGGCATGAGAGCTTAAAGTAAATGAAGATTAGTAAGGACTCAGTTGAGAACCTTGTCTCTTTCCTCTTCCCTCCTTCCTTTTTTAATTTAAAGTCACAGTCAGAAGTTCATTGAAGAGTTGAGTGCTTTTAGGAGTTGATCTTCCACTGTCAGATGGTACAAATTCTATAGCAGAGCCAGGTTGAGCAAGATTCCTTTTGCCATGTAAGCTACCTGCTATAAATCTATCACAAATGGAGTGGTGAGCCCTGAA
Organism: Egretta garzetta; assembly: GCF_000687185.1. NCBI lineage: Eukaryota > Metazoa > Chordata > Aves > Pelecaniformes > Ardeidae > Egretta > Egretta garzetta. The sequence continues at coordinate 109,352 of NW_009260762.1, forward strand.
AAGAGGAGTAATTTATTCTCTCTTCCCATTCTCCAACTATTGTAGAATACATTTTCTTCTTCTGTGAATCAAGTATGAGAAGGAAGATGGCCCACCCTTCCTTAAAAGATGCATCTTGAGGTTAATGTCTTTTTAGATTCTTATAGTAAGGTGTAGATCTTCCATAGCTTAAAAAAAAAAAAAAGTCCTGCACTCTGTTCCCAAGAGTTAGGCTGGAGCTGAGTAGTTTCATGGGTCCTCTAGGTAACTGGCATCTATCATTGCTCACTTGTGACAGATTCTGTAATATAATTGGAAACTATTAATTGCTTCTATAGTTCTGGTTTTAATTAAACTTAATAGGCAGTAGAATTTTGAGTTCTCGTAGGAAGCAGCTGCCTTGCCTTAATTTTTACATCATCTTTGCATTAAAAAACTCAGGTAGGGTGAATTTCAGTTGTCTGGTCTAAAACTTGTAAACAGACTAATATGCATACCTCATTTCCTCCTTATTTAGCAGCATGGGTATGGTTGGTGGTCTATTTATTCATTTATTTACCATTCACTCTAGCACTTTAGAACAGAGAATCCCAATAAAGTGCTAGTATATTATCATAGCAGAAGGTTTTTTTAAAAAATAATCTAAGCTCTGGCTGTGTCCTGAGCTACTCCTGGCTTTCATTCTTCTTAAGAAGAAACTTATGACAGTATTGCAACAATGAGGTAGCTTTTACGGTCCAGTTTATGTCCAACTCCATCTAAAGGACTTGCATATAAACCCTATTTTGTAGGTTTTCTATGTACTTTTCTCCGCAGTAAAATTAAGACATTTATACACATTAAAATGTTGAACAACAAGGCCAAAAAATTTAACTCCTCTTGCTGTTGACTCAGAGAAACAAAGCTAGGCCATTGCTGTGTAGTCTTAAAAGTCCTGTCTTAGTGTGTAAAAAACCCACTGTCTGCATTTTGTTTCATGTCATTGTCTTTTATATCACTATGCACTTTGGTTTTATTGCTATAAAACACATATTCACCCCCTTGAAAGTTCATCTAACTTTTGCTTTGTTTGCTGTAAAAATGACACCTTGTGTCATTTTGTGAATGCATGTTTCCTTTTTTGACTGTAGCTGCTGTTAACTACCTTAAAATGTGTCAAATTCAACTAGTGAAAGGTTTGATAATCAGCCATAGGTTAGTCATGTTTTCTAAGATTTGTAAAGCTGCCCTTGCTTTTGGCTACTTGCTGATTTCTGGAATGATCCTGTTGCACTGCAGATGTAAATGATATTTATTTTGGTTAAAATTCATGAGTCATTATACACTAGCGAGACTCTCTTCTCATTTTTTTTCCATTTTTTTTAAACTTCTTACAAAGCATTTCTGTGGCAGGATGACATGTGTATGTATATTTTATATTTTACATTATTATTATTTATTTAGAAGTTGTCTATTAAATAATTCTAGGTTAGTATTCATTGTTCATTGGCTTGACTGATTTCAGTTTTATCTATGTGTGCTTTTTTTTTCCCCAGAAGAAAGGAATTATATACTTTATTTATTTTTAGTGTTCTTCATAATTCTTGGGCTACGTTCCTGGACTAGCTCTCCAAGCTTGGAGGCTGGTGCAGGTAGTTAAGTACTCTCCCTTTTTTCATGAACACATTCTAACAAGTTCTTTAAGTTGTTAGTGGGAATAAAAAAGAAATTATTGTAAAAGACATACTTTTTCTGAACTTTTATTTCCTTTCCTGTGTTGGTAGGAGCCCTGTAATAAAGAGTACAGTGGGCTAATAGTTGATGTACAAGTGTAAGAATTTCAAAAATCAGTGATTAATTAGGGTAATGCTGGTCATCGCATCTGTATTTTGCTGTTCAATGTTTGTTTGCAACAGAGGATCTTTGCCAACCAGCAGACTTTACCTTTTAATAAAATTGGCAACCTCTCCAAAAATGTGCCAAAGACTTTGAATTTATTTTGTGCCCTTTTATATTTTTCTAAAAATACTACATTAGAGCTATTCTCTCATTCTGACCTTTAAATCACTTCTTGGGCATCTGGTACATGCTAATGCCTCACCTTGGTTCTATATGAGAGGAACAGACAGAGAAGGAGAAAGAAAAAGTAGCAGGAATACAGTATGATTTGTGTCCTGAGGGGGAAAAAAAAAAGAGAAGGGAAAAAAGAGAGAGGAAAAGGAGGGAAGTTTCAAAATTTAAAATAAATAGATGTAGAATGAATGATGCCTTTCCATGTGACCAATTTTAGTGTCTTTTTTACTGAGTTTGATAAAACAAAACCGTAATTATCAAATAAAGAAATCATGTATTGTGTGTACTCTTTTGAGTAAGACCTTTTTACATAGGGCCTGCCTCTTAGTTCACAAAAAGAGGAAGAAAAAACATGCCACAAAGGAAGGAGGCATTAATATACTGTAGAATAGTTAGATGAGGAAAGGAAAAAAAAAAATTCTCTTTTGGGCTTTGTCTCATTCTAGTAGCTTTCTACTTTTAGCTTACACAGTAAAAAGTATCTTACTATCTTTTCACTGGCTCTGCTGCAGAGGTTGTTACTAGTCTACCAGTCAATGCAGAAGGATAGTAACTTCTAAAAACACTACAGCCATTTTTCCAGGAGTAATTATAGGTCCACCAAGATAACATCAAAGTAGTAATTGCTTGAATTTGCAGCCTTTGTAATAAGCTGTAATACATGGCTGAGAATACTTTTTTATGTACTAAACATTCTTCTTTGGTAAAGTGTTTGTGTGTTCTACATTAACTACTTCAACCTGTTGATTTAAAGTGTATTTTGCATTAAGACTTGTCCAAATTCTGAAAGTTTAGACAAAATGTATTTAACATTAAAAACATGACCACATTTCTCATAAAACGAAATATATGTAAAAGTGGCATGTTTGCATAGTTTATATATATTTGCCATTAGGATAAATTTTCCATTATTTACCTTACTGTTGAATTAGGAAGTCTTGGATCACTGTAACAGCTTCTGTGTGGATAGGATTATAAAACCAAGTAACCTGAAAAAAATAGTATTCTTTCTGTGGAGGCAGCCATTTGCCTTAGTAGCTCAGCTTTATGGTGGTACTCACTGGTGTCTGCTGTTGTGTTCCTATGAAATATGATGCAGTTCTGATGGACAGTGCAATCAGCAGAATTGTGGCTGCGAATTTTCAGATTCAGACTGGTTGTAAAACAACTGAGCTGCTGATACAAATGTCTCAGTATTACACATTGTGCTTGCATCATTTTAGATACGCTATTTCTGGGAAGATTACCATATTATCTGTGCTTTGGAAAGAAGGGGGTGTACATATACTATGACTTTGTGTATAAACAAAGTACATTTTCAATATGTTCAGTTTCTTTTTTTTAGTAGATATGTTATGAAATAATGTTTTATATTCCACATCCTTTTTATCATAAAGTATCATACAAAAATCCTCTTCAAAACTCTTACTTCGCAGAGATAGTTCTGTCCTTGAGAAGATGGGAGACAGTGATCACAGATGGCAGATGTTAACAATCTTATTTAGTGCAGTAGTTGAAACTTTAGGTACAGTAGTGATAAAGACTATTAAAATTCCTCAACTGCATGAGGTAGATTATAATTTATTTTAGGGTTGTAAATAAGGAGAAACTTACAGGAATGTCTTGAAAGTAAACCAGGTTTTTTTGGGTTTTTTTTCTATATTATTATTTCAGAGACATATTACTATGTATCTCCTTTGGTTGGTGCCTTTTTTTTGGCTCTGACTCCGATGGGGATTGTCATAGCTGCCAAACACCCAGCTACCAGAACTGTTCTCCATTCAGGATGGGAGCCTGTTATAACTGCCATGGTTATAAGCAGGTAAGTCTACTTGTCTTGCTTCGTCTTGATAGTCACCCTGTGTCTCTATATAACTTATTTAACACTAGATTGTACTTAACAGGAACATTTAAGGAGCCTCTAGAATGTAGAGTGTGAATAAGCTGGTGTCTGCTGTTGTGTTCCTATGAAATATGATGCAGTTCTGATGGACAGTGCAATCAGCAGAATTGTGGCTGCGAATTTTCAGATTCAGACTGGTTGTAAAACAACTGAGCTGCTGATACAAATGTCTCAGTATTACACATTGTGCTTGCATCATTTTAGATACGCTATTTCTGGGAAGATTACCATATTATCTGTGCTTTGGAAAGAAGGGGGTGTACATATACTATGACTTTGTGTATAAACAAAGTACATTTTCAATATGTTCAGTTTCTTTTTTTTAGTAGATATGTTATGAAATAATGTTTTATATTCCACATCCTTTTTATCATAAAGTATCATACAAAAATCCTCTTCAAAACTCTTACTTCGCAGAGATAGTTCTGTCCTTGAGAAGATGGGAGACTGATCACAGATGGCAGATGTTAACAATCTTATTTAGTGCAGTAGTTGAAACTTTAGGTACAGTAGTGATAAAGACTATTAAAATTCCTCAACTGCATGAGGTAGATTATAATTTATTTTAGGGTTGTAAATAAGGAGAAACTTACAGGAATGTCTTGAAAGTAAACCAGGTTTTTTTGGGTTTTTTTTCTATATTATTATTTCAGAGACATATTACTATGTATCTCCTTTGGTTGGTGCCTTTTTTTTGGCTCTGACTCCGATGGGGATTGTCATAGCTGCCAAACACCCAGCTACCAGAACTGTTCTCCATTCAGGATGGGAGCCTGTTATAACTGCCATGGTTATAAGCAGGTAAGTCTACTTGTCTTGCTTCGTCTTGATAGTCACCCTGTGTCTCTATATAACTTATTTAACACTAGATTGTACTTAACAGGAACATTTAAGGAGCCTCTAGAATGTAGAGTGTGAATAAACTTTAATCTTCCCAAAACAAGGAATTTAGAAATGTAAGTGACGGGTGGGAATGAGTGGGGCCTCCCCAATAGTTGCCAGCAGTAGCCTGTGGCAACGACCGAGCAGAATTGTGCAGCATCAAATGAATGAAATCGTGAGGTATTAATCTCCCTATTTAGTCAAATGAAAACCATTAACCTAAAAAGTGGATTGATTGGCTGAAATTCTATCATCTTTGTTATACAGTAAGTCAATTTTAATACTTAAATAACTATAGTGATGTTACTCTGTAGCTGAGAACGAGATGATGGCAGACGGGAAGATGAACTGAGAAGAAAATTGTGGCTTGAAGATGTTCTAAGACAGATTGATAAAAAGTTTTGAAATACTCATTAATGTAACTTCTTGCCTTATTCTAAATATTGTACTTTGTTTTTCAGTATTGGTGGCCTTATTCTGGACACAACTGTATCCGATCCTAACTTAGTTGGAATTGTTGTTTATACCCCTGTAATTAATGGTAAGACTCTGACAGGATTGTGTATCAATTGATATACTTCAGTTTGAGAAAAGTCTATTACACTAAATTTCTGTTATGCTAATTAGTGTCTGGTATATTAATTTCAAGTTTTGATTTTGATGTCAACAGTTGTTTATTTGAACACCTAAGGAGTGCTTCCTGATCTTATTTACTACCACTTACCATTAAAACATGATAGAGAATGTGAGAAATTGGAACCTGAAGTATGCATTAAGAAACTGAAAGTGTAAATATTGAAATAGTATATTCAATTTCTAAAATGATCAAATATTATATTGAAATGGTTACAGCTGAGCAAAATGTAGATAAAATTTTATTTCAAAGGGTTTTCTTATGAATATCCAAGGACAATTTTTCAAAACAGAAATTTACTCTTTACATGTAATGTACATAGATAAAAGAACTAACAGGGATGCTACAGGCAAGTAAATAGATTTCTCAAGAAAAATGTGTGTTGTTTCCCATGCTTGGTATGCATTTTCCAGGTGTGTAAGAATGTATTTGTGAAAATTTGGTCCTTAAGTTACGTGTTCTACGATAACAAGGCAAATTTTATAACAACAGTTAGTATCTTATTAGACTGATGCAATTTGAAAAGGCTTATTTTTTCCCAATACCAGATCTGTTCCCACTTTATTGCTGCCTATCTGTTCTTTTCCCCTTTTGTATTTCTCCATTTGATTTCTTACATTATTTTGTATTTTTATGTATTGTTGATTTTTAAACCATTTCTCCAATTACCAAGATGATTCTGACTTCTAATTTTTGGCTTACAAAGTGCTTTTGACTTAACTTGGCTTTTGCAAATTCCATATAGGTATATTCTGTTCTGTTTTCTAAGCTATCAATTAAATGAATTATGACCACTTGTTTTCCACCTTGATAATAAAATGTTAATATGGACACTGAGTTTTAGTTTTGAACCACGTTGCTCTCATATAATTATTTTTCCAAAGGTTGCTAATGGAAATGTAGCATGGAATAGCTCCAAAACATTTTGATAAGCTTTACTACAGTTGAGAGTTAGTGTATCTATTGCTGCGATCATTGGGCGAGATGTTCAGTTACAGGAGGAAGTTGTATTATTTTGACAGAAGCACGTTCTTGGCAAATTCATGTTAGCTCCTGTTTTACAGCTTTCATATCTTCTAGATGCTTATAAATTGTCTTTTTAATAATTGGTTCTAATGCTTATGTATGAATATAAATTTCACTGATATACAGATTCCCCAGATCATCCTTTTTGGCCCTTGTTAAAGATATATTTTCTGTTTTCCTGATTAGAGCCCTCTGGTATTCTCTAACCTCCAAGGTAATCAGTTTGCAAAAAATTATCACTGATAATTCATGGATTGTTTATCTAGCTCTCTAAGGATGCACTAAATTTAACTTACCCTCAGGCCCTAATACTTACCAGTTTGCGATCAGATATCACCATTTTTATGAAGGCAGTAGACAAAAGGAACTGAGCGTTTCAATCTTCCATAGAGCATGTTGCATGTTCTTATTCCCATTAAGGTTCTAGATTTCCTTTCTTCTTACTTTTAATATGAAGCATTTCTGTGTTGCCACTTGTGTTCCTTGCTATCTGTAAATTGATTTTTACACTTCAGCCTTTATGCTTCCTTGCCGTGCCTTGCCTTTATATTAGTTTGAAATTGCAAGTACTTGCATCTACCTTTTGTGTGTTTCCATTTTGATTTCCAGATACCTAAAGAGCAGGACAGACATGCTGGTCTTCAACTTTTTTCTGCTTTAGATCTGTAACTTTTCTTATAATAGTCCCTTTTGGTAACCTCCTGTATTTGCTTCCTAAGAGAAGAGGATTGTCTTTTTAGGCAGGTGTACCCAAGCCAGGACTCTTACCAGTGGTCCTGCTTCCCTAGATGACGTCCCTTGGTTACAAAAGCCAGCAACTGTCTAGTGACTGTTTCTTACTGTTTCCCCATAGCTTCTATTTCTGCTCCAGTACAGTACCAGAATACTTCTGGATTTTCTCTAGACTCACTTATTCTCTATAGACTCACTTATTCTAGACTTGCTACCCTTCAATGGGTACAGGTCTCATGGGCCTCAGGTCTCAAGGCCTCATGCTTCTACCAGATGTTGTAATGATGATGGTCTTTCACCCTGTAGCAGTTCTGGACTGCTCTTGTAAGTGGAACTATGTATCCTATTCAAGGTAATTTTCTTTCACAGAAATTAGCTGTGAAACTTGGATTGCCTGTGTGTTTACATTTTACCTTTTTAAAATTTTTAGCTAATGATTGGGCTTAAGTAAATAATTTTAATTGCTAAGAATGACAGCTTACTAGAAACATGCCTGTAGAGAAAAGGGTAAATGTACCACTTTGTTTCTTACTTTCTTTCATAAGCTTATCAATAGAATTAAGGTAATGCGCATACATTCTTTTGAACTATCTTTAGAGAAGAACTAGCCAAAAGCTATACATAGCCCTGGATGATTAGCTGACAGGTCAAAAGATCCTTGAAGAATTAGGCAGGTGGAAGAGAGGGAAAGCTGGGGCTATTGGACCAGGCTGGGAGGTAAAGAGTCCTTCAAGAAGGCAGGGACAGCAAAAGGCATGCCTGTGGCTGTGGCAGTCCCACAGTGGTCCTGTGGTGATGATTCCTGTGATGATTGTAGCACCCGCATTCAAAATGTTGCTTTTTCATGGAAAGTTTTGTATTCCTAGACTGTTCTTAGCCTTTGTCATCCGCCCCCTAGACTACTGTGCAATGCCTGAGAATGTTATTTTCCAAGCCACACCAGGTGTCTTACTCCATTGTTCATCTGGATTTTTCTTGCTTCGCTCCTTTTCTTGTTATGTGTAAAGCAGTCTTTTCCCAGCTCTCAAAGTTTAAACTTCTTCAGTGACTAGTAATGGACCATCAGCCAGTTGTTTATAGTCCTGTGTCTGTATTTTCAGGACCTTTGCTATTATCCCAAATTTAAACTCTACATTGTAAGAAGAGAAACCTCATACCAAGCTCCATTTTGGAGCTCTTAACAAGCTCACAACAAGCTTAATAGGCCAAGACTAGAGTCTTGCAATGGTAGTGTAAGGTAAAGTTAGCCTAAGGCTCATGGCCTGTTATTACCAATAGCAATAATGCTTTGCAGTGCCACTGGGCAACAACAGAAGCAGTAAGGAATTCTGGTTTTCCCTCAACCACAAAAGAGCAGAGGGGCTTGATGTGTAAGTGTTGTAAGTGCTTGTGCTAACCTCCTCAACCCTCAGAATTCTAAGGATTGAGGTATTACTATGGGAAAATGTAGAGAAAATATGTTCTGTGTAGAGGATGCAGAGTGGGCCTGTTTTGCAGTACACCTCCTGGAAAAGGAAATTGTAGGTAGGTGATTTTTTTGGTTGCTGTTAGATTAGCCTCTCCTGGGTTTCATAATTCTACTGGCACCTTTTGATATTGCTGGTCAGTATAGTGTAGTAAACTGGAGTTTAGGAAATCTTTCAGTTAAAAAAGCACATCTGTTGACGTTCATTTACTGACATAAAAGGTGTGCTAGACCACTTAACAGATGGCTTTTTAAATATTACTGTTGCAGAAAGCTTTCTCTACCAGTGCTTTCCTGGCCTTGGAATTCTCATTGTAAGCCTAAGTAGTGAAAGGAGCTGAGGGTTTTCCCCTCAAAATGCTTTTCCAATGACTTTTGTCTTACCTTAAAGTTTGTTGCTCTTATGACACAGAAAACCTGAAAGAAACCAGGGAAAGCTGAAAGAAATACTGTAATCTATTGGGATTGTGTCCAGCCAAAATTTGGAAACAGTATAAATTTGTCCAGGATTTCAAGCTGTCACTGTTTTTTTCAGTGCCAGATGCTGTATCTCAAAATACTGAACAGCATGCACTGCAAAGTTGTCAGGTGTTAGGCTTACTGTCTGTGCCATTGAGTGGCTTTCAACCTGGTCCTGTCTAGATGGTTTGCATATTCTTAGATGTGAGACAAGTTACTCTCATCACATATGTTACAGTGTGGAGCCATAAATCTTTTGGTTTAAGAAATATTGGTCTGGAATTTGAGCAACCTCAAAGGTTCCTACCCCTATTAACAATAACTGCAAATATTTGCCAAGAGTATTAAAATATCTTAAGCACACAGGCATTTATAGCCAGCTTTACTGCTGGTGTCTAGAAGTATTTCACAACTACTTTTCCATTTCTCCCCTGTTAAACACATTTCTTGAGATGAACAATTATTTTTAATTCTATGGTTGGTTGGGTTAAATTGTAACTCTGCTTTTTAAAAATAAATAAATCATTTTGTGGTTTCAGCCATTGTGGTACTTACAAACTACTTGAGATTTAGATGTCTGCGTTTGATGTACTGAAGTTCTGAATAAAATAACTAAGCCCAAGCGTGGCTGTGCTTCAGCCTAGATACTCAAGTTGATCTTCATGTTTCCTAATGGATGAGATGGTTAAAATTTGCAAATCCTCTTACAGCATCACAGCATGTTGAATTTGGCTCAGGAATTGCAATTTGCAAGTAGCTGAGTTCCTTTTGTGCAGAAAAAAGATAATGCCTTAAACAATTATATGCTTCTGAATATGCAGCAGAAATGAACTAAGGTGCACTTGCCAGATAGAGCCATTTTCCTTTCCATTCGTTATATGCTTAGACAAAACACTGTGAAATGTCTTCTAATTATTTGCATTTCAGGAGTTACTGCATAATAGCCAACAAGTTGGTAGACCTTACCCCATTTTTATGCATTTTGTAGAATGGAGGTTCTGCAAATTAATTCTGAAAACACCTGAAAATCAGAAATGCTTTGCAGGCTTTATGTAGAAAAACTTGCCTTTGCAGATGCTTTGAAGCAATACTCTTTAAAGGTAACACAAACGTGTTGTAATATTTCTTACTCTTTGGCTGTACATATTGTAAGATTATTTGATATCTGGAGGAAATAAATGTAGACCAAGGAATATGAGAAACCTGTATGAGAAAATTTAACACAAAACTTAGTGAATGTACGTTGTCTGGGAGATGAAAGTCAAGCTTACGTAATATATTCCCCAAACCATACCTTTTTTATCTATTAGTAGGATAAATGGAATGACAGACTTTCAGGTTTTTCAGAGAGCTTTTTCTGAAAATTGTTTGCTTTGCAGAACATGGAAAGCAAATACCCTGAAACAACTCCTGCTCAAAAAATAAATTTTTTAATAACTTTATGTATTTTAATATCTTATAGAATAGTTGTACTCTCGGCTTTCATACAACAGAGAAGTGCTTTGATTAGAAGATAACCATTGAATGGCTGTAATTTGGCTCTGTAAATTACAAGGGAAAACATTAGCGTACCGGTACGGTAGTAGAGCAATTGGCTGGGCAGCAAATTCATTTTTCTGCATCCTGAATTGGAAAGAATGTGATAGCCTCAGAAGGCACCTATACTCTATGAGAACTTTATAACTCAGTCTTTATTTTGGCATGAAAAAGGAGGAGGGTTTTGATTTTCGATATTTACTTCTGATGTATTATTGGGTGATAGTTTTACTACCTTTTAGTTGCTAACCTGTACATGTAAGTCTGCATATTTTATGCTATTACAGACATGTGTTCTTTCTTTTGAATCTTACTTGTAAATTTTTAGAAGATTTCAGTAATTGTTACTTTTCACAACATAATTTTACCCAGAATATTTTCATTTTTTTGACAGTCAAGGAACAAGTTTTTATTAAGCATAGAAAAGAAATTATTTATGAGTCAAATCAAACATAAAATGCAATAGTTTGCATATATAATGTTGTCTCAGAGACTTCTCTTAAAGAACTTCCATGTAGGCTCTTGCTTGTCATAAAGTTCTCCCCTGGTGCTAAACAAGTACCTTAAACCAGATTTTTTTACTGATTAGTAATAACTTAATTCTTCTCTTTTTCTGGAATTCCTGGTTAGAAATTCTGGCTCTCAGCTGCAGAAATACTAAACATTCATTGGTACAATTTAAATCATTGAGAAATCTTGTTTAAATACATAAATATTTTGGAAAAAAAACACTGAAATATTCTACATTGGCTATGCAAAACTGAAAAATGCTTTTTGCAGATAGTACAAAAATGTAACTTCACAGGTATGGTTTTTAAATAAATATATTAATGTTTGTAAAGCATTCAGATTTATAGCAACAAACACCACTGAAAAGCAGAAAGCAAACTAGTAAGTCTCTATTCAGTTCAAGCTTTAGGATAAAGCAAAATATTAAAGTGATGTTTACTTAGGCAATACTTTGTGGCACTGAATTAGAGGTCTGAGAGGAAGAATAGTAGTCATATTATTGGACTGCATCGTCATTTACACCAATTCTACCCATGGAGCATTTACAGGTAGGCTACTGTACAACCTAGAGGACTGCATTTACTATGAATTTTGAGTTTGGAACACCTTGATTCTGGGTGCCTGCCCTTCTGCAAATAAACTAAAACCCTGAGCAAGGGTCTCCCAAGAGTGTCTGAAAGATGGTGAACTACCTTGGAGAATCACAGGAAGACAAGTACCTTGTCTGCTCAAGATTCAAAATTTAGAGTCCGTATCTAAGGTTAGATGGGTACCTCAGTTCTCTAAAAGCAATACGCAAGTAGTGCTTGCTCTGTTAATTTGAAACATAGCTTAAATGGAGTTGGGAGGAAGAGGTGGCTTTATTTACTTTTTTATAAAATGACAGAAACATTTAAGTTGGAAGGGACCTTTTGAATCATGGAATCATAGATTCCTAGGTTGGAAGGGACCTCAAGGATCATCTAGTCCAACTCCCTGCCTGAGTAGGGTTGTCTAGAGCAGGTTGTCCAGTACTGTGTCTAGTAGGGTTTTGAATATCTCCACAGATGGAGTCTCCACAATCTCTCTGGGCAACCTGTTCCAGTGTTTGACTACCCTCACCATAAAAAAAGTGGGGTTTTTTGTGTTCAGATGGAATATCTTGTGTTTCAATTTTTTCTCATTGCCTCTTGTCCTGTCAGTGGGTACTACTGAAAAGGGCCTGGCTCTCTTGTCTTCATCCCTCACCTCAGGTATTTATACACATTGATAAGATCCTCCTGAGCCTTCTCTTCTCTAGGCTGAACAGTCACAGCTCTCAACCTCTCCTCATATGAAAGACGCTGCAGTCCCTGTGGCCCTGTGTTGGACTGACTCCAGTAAGTCCATTTCTTGTACCAGGGAGCTCAGAAATGGACATGGTACTCCAGATGTGGCCTCACCAGTGCAGAGTACAGAGGAAGCAACACCTCTCTTGGCCTTCTGGTGATGCTTTTCCTAATGCAGCCCAGGAGGCTGTTGACCTATGCCATGAAGGTGGATTGCTGGGTCATGGTCAACTTCTTGTCCTGCAGGCCCCCGTGTCCTTCTCTGCAGAGCTGCTTTCCAGATGGTCATCTCCCAGCCTGTACTGGTGCATGGGGTTATTCCTACCCAGATGCAGGACTTTGCCTTTCCTTTTGTTGAACTTCATGACATTCCTCTTGACCCAATTCTCCAGCCTATCCAGTCCTCTCTGAATGGCAGTACAACCTTCTGGTTTATCAGCCAATCCTCCCAGATTTCCCTGGAAAATGTTACCCTGTTTACCAAAACACCCTGTATAAGATCTGAAGAAAAAAACAGCCTGGTGTGTTACCCAGAGCATTGGATGGTCTCAGACTAGTCTGCATCAGCACCATCCATCAGCTTCCCTCCTGTTTTTTTACCTGTAATGAGGGTTATGAGACCCAGATTTGCTTTGAAATATTCTTTAAGATGCATTGATGTAAAGTAGTTTTAATGTGGCTTTTCAAGTAGCGTGGTTACTTCTATTATTAGAAAAAAGTCCTTTTTCCAGATAATGATTAATAGAATCATGCCCGTAGGCCTATTCGCAAATACATGACATGGTTTTGGCTTTAGTTTGACTATGGTTTTCTGTGCTTGCTAGACAAAAAAGAACTGTGATAACAATTTTCAGAAGTATTTATTCTTGCTGAGCCCATAACTGGCTCAATAAAATGATGAGGTTTTCATTTTTCTTTTAACATTGTAAGTCAGCGTGACATCCTTCACACTTTAGCAGACAATGTCTCTTCTGCTATTGACAATGTAGCACTCTCATATTGAAGTTAAACACATCTGCTGTTCTGAGAGGAATGCAGTAACCATTTCAGGATTTTACTTTTAAAGAAGCTTTTTTTTCCTCTGTACTGTAGTTCCCATGAGAATGAAAATAAGCTAACAAAGTTAGTCTTTATTATAAAGTATTTGCTATGATGACTGCAATAATGTTTTCCCAGGAAAAAAAAATCTGACTTAAATTTTCATGGAAACAGTCCTCATACATGTCTACAGAGATTTTCATAATATGAGCAGCTACTGAGCACGCAACCATTTTATGCATTCAGAAGATGCTGAGGAGCTATCAGTTTTGTGTATTGACATCTTGTCAACCTATGCAGTTTATCTGTTTTCTGCTTCTTGCAGGGATCTGATTAATCTGATACTGCTGAGATAACTTCACATGCACAGTAACTGCTGTTAGAAAGCAAACTGAATATCTCTGTACATACTGAAGTGATTCATTGAATGCAAGCACAGCTTTATCCAAGTCATTCTATGACGAGCAGAATAATGAAACCTGATTCCATGCTGGTTTGTATCCTGAATTTTTAGAGCACCAGGTAGCCCTTTCAGCCCCCAGTGTTCCCTATGGCCTCATGTCTGCAATACCCACTGCTCACAGCAATCTCTCCATTCTCCCTCTGCTTTCCACAGCATCATCATTCCTTTTCTGTGTCACTGGCTGAGCAAGAGGCATCGTGCCTGCTCCAAGCTAGGTGCTGACTGGCCAGCTGTTAACGATACAGCTCATATCACTGCCTTTGTCTCTCTGAGGGCATGGGCTTGAACCTTTCTCTTTATTTACCTGGCCACTGTTTCCTTTTTGTTAGCTTGTTTAACCATACTTGGAGATAGTATCTCCAGGAATCCTTGTTTCAGACGTGGTTGAAACTGGCCCAAAGTTTCACAAATAGTCAACAGCAGGAAGAATTGGCAGATGGGTGGACAGAACTAAAAGACAGCGTGACTACTGCTGTCCATCACCATACATTGTCAGCTGGTTGAGACTGACCAGGATATATGGGTTCTAGAAGCTTTTTACACTTCAATACACCTGCCTATCTTTTGTGAGTTTTAAAATATGCATGTACCACTGATATTAGATTATTGAGACTCAGACCAAATGAAATTTAAAATAATGGTTTTTAACATATGAATATTGCATTTCCAGCTAACTAAAATGGATTGTGTATGTTCAACTTAGCTGTAGTTAAACCAGAAAAGAGGCCATTACACCTCTTGAAATCACACTCCACACTGGCTGTTTTGGTTAGCATGTCAGCTTCCTTTGCAGAGCAGATATCATCTCCTTTCTACCAGCATCCCATGGCTGTTTTAGAATCACTAGTACTACTCGTCATTCATTTTTCTTGTTAGCTACATGCAAGATAGGGCTTGGGGCATACTTTCTCTAAACAATGGTTATAAAAGTAAAAAGATTTTTGATTAATAGCTACCCATCAAAGGATGGACAACCAATCTCATACCTTCTTTCATAGACTTGTTTATGTCTCTCTTGTCCAGACAGGTTTTTTTACTGTCATTTCAAATGGGCAAATTTCCATTTTCCTTAATTTAGTTCTCTCACTCAGTTTCCTTTGTTATAAATTAGGGAAAGATAGATCATCTATCATATTTCTGATTTTGTTGAAACAGATAATTGTCAGTCACAAGAAGAAACTGCATACATCCTAGGAAATGCTTGAAATCTGGGGTTTTTTTGTGCCAACATGGTTTATGGTTGCATTGCTACAAACCTCGGAGCATACCTTAAAAAAACAGCCCTATTTACTTCTATCTTATATTTCTTCTCATAGTGCTACAATAGATAGGGATAGATAGAGAAAAGTTTACTAATTTGCCTTTTAATATTGTTTTGAATATATCTGTTATTGCAGTTGTTGCCCTGCTTGTAATTACCCAGATTTCTTTTATCCCCTCTTTTTTAAGCGGGAACTGTTTCATATTTTCTAGTCATATGGCACCACCCCCAGCTTTGTAGCTTTATTAAGAAGCAGTTTTACATAACAGCTTTTTTGTAATTCAGTCACAGAAATTATCCCTATCCAAATGTAGTGCACTGATCCTTAATTTTATTTCTGTCTCCCTTTCCATACCTTATTCTCATTAGTCAGAAGTCTCAAACTTATTGTTCAATCAAAAGACAGGCTTTGGATCCTACTTAGATTTTTTTTTTTTAAGTAAGTCTCTTTAACCCCTTTTGTAGTTTATATAAATCCCTTATTTTACTTCTCTTTCTTGTAGTTGGTCTGAAAAAAAGCTACTGTTATTTTAATTTTCTTTGCAAAGACTGACTAAACCTTTTGGTAGTTCGTATTTTGTATCTTCTGACTGGGAAGATGCAGGTAAGTTTGATGAACAGTGCTTTCTGCCAATCCCATGTTTTTTTCTAATACCTCATTTTCTGATTTATATTTGAAGCTTTTTGGTTAAAAGTCCTACTTCCTTGTTAGATTCTGCCATTAATTGTCTTTAAGCAGTGGTGAGGCAGAAAATCTTCTTTGAGTTCTCAGTATTAGTTTTTTATCTAATTACTCCATACTCAACAAAAGAATTTGGCAAATAGAGTCTTCTGGTGACCACAGATATTTGTTCTGCAAACAAACAAAGCCCTAAGCACCAGATAAACAAATCAGTTCAACTACAATAAATAAGGACTTTCTTCTTCCTAAGTGGGGATGAGTTCTGCATTACTTCTGCTTAATCATATCTTCTCAGAGCAGCCCATTGCTATGTGAAGTGTCTGGGTCGGGGGGGAGTATATGCTTGATATACAAGTAGACTACTCTAGAGTATAACAACATAGGAAAATTTCATGCTAGGCCACTGCATTCTGTAATGTAGATCTAGCAAGCTGGTTTAGTTTTCTATTCATTAAGTAAAAAGTCATAGAACATAGAACAGCCTAGGTTGGAAAGGACCTTGAAAGATCATCTGGTCCAACCTTTTGTGGGAAAGGGAGCCTAGATGAGATTATCTAGCACCCCGTCCAGTTGCATCTTGAAAACCTGCAGTGAAGTGTATTCCACCACATCCCTAGGATGGTTGTTCCACTGAATGTTCCACTGTTCTCACTGTAAAAAATGTCTTATATTGAGATGAAACCTCTTTGGTGCAACCTGTACCTGTTGCCCCTTGTCCTCTCCATGTGGCTCTTTGTGAAAAGATAGCCTCCTTCCTCTTTGTAGCTGCCCTTTAAATACTGGGAAACTGTGATGAGATCTCCCCTGAGCTTCCTCTTCTCCAGGGAGAAAAGACCTAACTTCTTCAGTCTTTTCTTATAGGGCAGGTTCTCCAGCCCTTTGATCATCTTCATGGCCCTCCTTTCGACCTTCTCCAGTCTGTCCACATCTTTCTTGAATTGTGTGGACCAGAAATGGACACAGTACTCCAGGTGCAGCCTGACAAGCACTGAGTAGAGTGGGATGATCACGTCTCTATCTTTGCATTTAGAGATGGATGCAGCCCAGGATCTGATTTACCATCATTGCTGCAGCAGCACACTGCTGACTCATGTTCACCTCATCCACCAGGACCTCCAGGTCCCTTTCAGCAAGGCTGCTCCCCAGCCACACAGATCCTAGTGTGTGCTGGGCTTTTTAGGTTTTGTTGTCCCACATGCAGGACTTTGCACGTGTCTTTGTTAAATTTGTTAAATTTCATACTGTTCTTGCTAGCCTATTCTTCCAGCCTGTCCAGGTCTCGCCGTAAGATGGCTCTGCCTTCTGACATGTCCACCTCACACCCAGTTTAGTGTCATCGGCAAACTTGGTGAGGGTGCTTTCAATCCCATTATCCAGGTCATTTCTGAAGATGTCTAACAGTGTGGGACTCAGTATCAATCCCTGGGGGATCCCACTTTGTGACAGCCTGCCAGCTTAAGTAAAAACCATTGATCACCACCCTCTGAGTGCGACTTGTTTGCCAATTTCCTACTCATCTCACAAACTACCCATCCAGTCTGTCTAGGAGGAAGTTGTGGGAAACTGTCAAAAGCTTTGCTGAAGATGAGTGTGATGTTTGCCCTCTTCCAGTTGTCAGGGGTATCGCCTAATCTCCACGACTTTTCAAACTTTATAGACAGTGGCCTTGTTACAATGCCAGCCACTTCTCTTTGCATCATGGTAGTGGGGTGGTTTGTTTCATAGATATTATTTCATAAAAATCTTTTTTCTTTTGGGAAATATATCAACAGTTGTCAACGGAGAAGGTAGAATCTCCATCACTACCATTCTTTCAACAATCAGTTATTCATACACTTGACTTGTCCTTTCAACCTGAATTATGAATTGTGGAAAATTTTAGTTAATCCTGCTCTGTGGCAAAGGGGAATGGCTAGATTAGCTCTTGAAGTCTTTTCCAGCCCTATGATTCTGTGTGTGAAATCTACACTTATTCTTGTGGTAGTAAGTGCATCTGCTTTGCATTATTTATGCTTGCCAACAATAGTGACCTAGGAAGGTAATCCAGCAGTGGCACAATTCTGTAGTAGTTCTATTGTTCCAAGAGGGAATTCCAAAGAAGAGGGAGCAATAAAAGGGAGCTTCATCTATGAGATAGCATCAGACTGAACCTTTTGGAGGATTCTTTTGCACTTACCATGAATTAAAACTGATCTCCAGATATCTGAATTTCCAATATGGATATTCCAAATATCCAGTGATACACCATATTGTAGCCCAAGTTTTTTGACTTAGTTTAGTGCTTGGTGTTAGCCTGTCTATAACCAACATACATTCTAAAGATGTTTCTCTTTTTGTCTTTTGTATGTAGGATACTGTCTGTGGTAAACATAGACAAAGTTGGTAAATTTTAAAAAATATTGCCTAGTAGAGGAAAAAAATAGCTGAAAATTTTCCACTTGTTCCCTTTTGTATTTCAGGTATTGGTGGTAATCTAGTAGCTATTCAAGCTAGCAGAATTTCTACCTACCTCCATTTGCATAACATTCCTGGAGAACTGCCAGAAGAAGCCAAGGGTTGCTATTATCCATGCAGAACCTATTATGGTACAGGTATGTGTTAGTCAGTTCATTGTTAAAACTACTGTCTCATATCTCCTCTTTCCCCCCCTGTATTACATGAGTACAGAATGAAAGCAGACAGTTTGCACCCTCTTCTGGAAGCACCCTGCTTAACTTTTCTGACAAACACTAGGGGTGGCTTTTTTCCACTCTGAGAAAATCCTCAAGGAGTCTTTTGGCAGAAAATAATGCTTGCTGTTCCACAATAGTCAATGCTGTGGAATCCAAAACTGCTTTTTATATTAAAATTAATAAAAAACTGATATAGTAATTGAAGAGCTTAACTAAACTTTGGATTTTTTTAATTGTAGGAGCAAATAACAAATCAGCCCAAGTTCTGCTTCTTTTGGTGATTCCTGGACACCTGATTTTCTTGTACACTATCCACTTAATGAAAAGCGGCCACACTTCCTTAACTCCTATCTTTATAGCAGTATATATCTCCCCTGAGCTTCCTCTTCTCCAGGGAGAAAAGACCTAACTTCTTCAGTCTTTTCTTATAGGGCAGGTTCTCCAGCCCTTTGATCATCTTCATGGCCCTCCTTTCGACCTTCTCCAGTCTGTCCACATCTTTCTTGAATTGTGTGGACCAGAAATGGACACAGTACTCCAGGTGCAGCCTGACAAGCACTGAGTAGAGTGGGATGATCACGTCTCTATCTTTGCATTTAGAGATGGATGCAGCCCAGGATCTGATTTACCATCATTGCTGCAGCAGCACACTGCTGACTCATGTTCACCTCATCCACCAGGACCTCCAGGTCCCTTTCAGCAAGGCTGCTCCCCAGCCACACAGATCCTAGTGTGTGCTGGGCTTTTTAGGTTTTGTTGTCCCACATGCAGGACTTTGCACGTGTCTTTGTTAAATTTGTTAAATTTCATACTGTTCTTGCTAGCCTATTCTTCCAGCCTGTCCAGGTCTCGCCGTAAGATGGCTCTGCCTTCTGACATGTCCACCTCACACCCAGTTTAGTGTCATCGGCAAACTTGGTGAGGGTGCTTTCAATCCCATTATCCAGGTCATTTCTGAAGATGTCTAACAGTGTGGGACTCAGTATCAATCCCTGGGGGATCCCACTTTGTGACAGCCTGCCAGCTTAAGTAAAAACCATTGATCACCACCCTCTGAGTGCGACTTGTTTGCCAATTTCCTACTCATCTCACAAACTACCCATCCAGTCTGTCTAGGAGGAAGTTGTGGGAAACTGTCAAAAGCTTTGCTGAAGATGAGTGTGATGTTTGCCCTCTTCCAGTTGTCAGGGGTATCGCCTAATCTCCACGACTTTTCAAACTTTATAGACAGTGGCCTTGTTACAATGCCAGCCACTTCTCTTTGCATCATGGTAGTGGGGTGGTTTGTTTCATAGATATTATTTCATAAAAATCTTTTTTCTTTTGGGAAATATATCAACAGTTGTCAACGGAGAAGGTAGAATCTCCATCACTACCATTCTTTCAACAATCAGTTATTCATACACTTGACTTGTCCTTTCAACCTGAATTATGAATTGTGGAAAATTTTAGTTAATCCTGCTCTGTGGCAAAGGGGAATGGCTAGATTAGCTCTTGAAGTCTTTTCCAGCCCTATGATTCTGTGTGTGAAATCTACACTTATTCTTGTGGTAGTAAGTGCATCTGCTTTGCATTATTTATGCTTGCCAACAATAGTGACCTAGGAAGGTAATCCAGCAGTGGCACAATTCTGTAGTAGTTCTATTGTTCCAAGAGGGAATTCCAAAGAAGAGGGAGCAATAAAAGGGAGCTTCATCTATGAGATAGCATCAGACTGAACCTTTTGGAGGATTCTTTTGCACTTACCATGAATTAAAACTGATCTCCAGATATCTGAATTTCCAATATGGATATTCCAAATATCCAGTGATACACCATATTGTAGCCCAAGTTTTTTGACTTAGTTTAGTGCTTGGTGTTAGCCTGTCTATAACCAACATACATTCTAAAGATGTTTCTCTTTTTGTCTTTTGTATGTAGGATACTGTCTGTGGTAAACATAGACAAAGTTGGTAAATTTTAAAAAATATTGCCTAGTAGAGGAAAAAAATAGCTGAAAATTTTCCACTTGTTCCCTTTTGTATTTCAGGTATTGGTGGTAATCTAGTAGCTATTCAAGCTAGCAGAATTTCTACCTACCTCCATTTGCATAACATTCCTGGAGAACTGCCAGAAGAAGCCAAGGGTTGCTATTATCCATGCAGAACCTATTATGGTACAGGTATGTGTTAGTCAGTTCATTGTTAAAACTACTGTCTCATATCTCCTCTTTCCCCCCCTGTATTACATGAGTACAGAATGAAAGCAGACAGTTTGCACCCTCTTCTGGAAGCACCCTGCTTAACTTTTCTGACAAACACTAGGGGTGGCTTTTTTCCACTCTGAGAAAATCCTCAAGGAGTCTTTTGGCAGAAAATAATGCTTGCTGTTCCACAATAGTCAATGCTGTGGAATCCAAAACTGCTTTTTATATTAAAATTAATAAAAAACTGATATAGTAATTGAAGAGCTTAACTAAACTTTGGATTTTTTTAATTGTAGGAGCAAATAACAAATCAGCCCAAGTTCTGCTTCTTTTGGTGATTCCTGGACACCTGATTTTCTTGTACACTATCCACTTAATGAAAAGCGGCCACACTTCCTTAACTCCTATCTTTATAGCAGTATATTTATTTGCAGCTCTGCTACAGGTAAGAACAAGTACAACTTGAAAATGCTTGTATAAAATCAAGTTCTTGAAGAAAATCTTGGTTTATCTGATTTCTGAAGTCTCATGAATAGTCCAGGAAGGTATGAGTTAATACAGGCTTTGAGCACCGTTTTGAAGTAACTAATTATCTCCACATGTTTACAGCTCACACAGGTGTATCTGTATTGTGAGTGCTTTTCAGAAGGCACTTGACTGCATTATTTCCCAGTCATGCATCTTGCGCTTTCTCTTTCACACGCTTCTTGGAACCTTTACATCTAAAACCCCCATCATTTTAATCAACTAGAGGGGAGATGGAGAGAAGGAAAAGTAGCATTTATGAATAATGAATACATCAAGGAAAACTCTCAAAGAAATCTCTTGAAGTGGTTCATAATACTGTTTTAGTTAACATAGTAAAAAATGCATTAGATGAGAATTTTATGGCCTGCTTCGTGCATTCTTAATATTTATTTGAGTTGAAATTAGTCTGACAGCAATCACTGTAAAACAAACTGTAATTGCATTAATTGTCAAACATTGTTACATTATTTTAGCTGGTCTTACCTAGTAGCCTGTTCACACCCAGCAAGGACAGTTCTTGAAAGATGCCTTTTGAAATAGCAGTGTCTTAAGGTGAAATAATTTCACTTAGACAAATCAGCAATACAAAATGAAATGTTTTTATTAAATCCATAGCCAATTTTTAGCTAAAACTTGGCTGAATTAACTATCATGTTTCCTTGTACCTTAAAAACAAAAATTGACTGTTCATGTTTCACAATAAAAACACAGTTGAAATATCTGTAAGTTAAATATGCATATTGCTTCTAAAAAAGTGACCAATTTATTTTTAAAATACAAACAACATTATCATCAGTCATTCCTTAACAAAAATTATGATCTTTAATGTTCTGAATTATCTTTCTGCACATATCACACTGCTATTTCAATAAAGATATGTTTCGAAAACTGTTACTATTTTAATTTCACATGAGAATTCTATATTTTTTTGGTAGAATATAACTGGTAATGTTCCAACCTTTGCAAGTGAGACTGTCATGCTAAAAGTTATAAATTACTTTACATTTTCCTCTTACATAATGTTCCTAGTTTCCAGCCTTATCACTTGTTTTATAATGTGTTTTCCTGAGGAAATGGTGCTATTCCTTCACTCTGTCTGTTCTGTCTGTCTGGCCATCCTTTCTAATAACTTTTGAATCCTTTGGCCCATTTCAGTCAACTTTTTCTAAGTCTCGGCCTTCTTAGTGGTACTAAGTTCCTACAAGCTTAACAAAACAGGCTGGGAGAAGAGTCCCTATTAATGCTCTGCTGAAGGTAAGACTGCAGTGTGATTTCAGCCATTATTAGACTTCAGAGATTTCACATGGGAATCAACCTGAATTCATAAATCCATATGAAATCCATACAGTCCTCCTGCTCACAGAACTGCAGTCATAATATGTTTAGGGATACAAACCTTTTCTCCAGCAGTGAAGGATAGGGTAAGGTGGGAGAAATGCTAAAGTTTATCTGAAGGTGTAGAAGTTCAGCTGAAAACCAAGTTAAGGCATTAGGGCAGGACTTTCAGATCACACAGTAATTCAGACCCAGCATCAGCATGTATACACATGTGAAGTTGTTTTTTATAAACTCAAGGTCTGATTACAGTATTAAGTTTTGCAGTCATGCATCTCCATTGCACTCCATAAGGTCACACCTGATTGTCTTAATTTTTCACCTACAAAGCAGACATACAGCTTTTTCAGTTTTTTCCCCACGCCCTTTTATAGATGATTTTTTCCTCTTTATCTTCTGTCTCTAGCCATAACAGGCAGTTTGGGATATATTTACTTTGAAACTGAGTAATAGTATTGCACACTGTAACTTCCCATGGGTCTTGACAGATTTACAGTTTGGAACCCCATGGTTTTTAACACCTTCTGAAAATATTTAATAGAGTCTTTTCCCCATTTTAATTATTCTGGCATTTTTCTAGTAGTGATTATTGGAGTTTTGCGTACCTCTATTTAGAACAGATTTAACATTTTCAGATAGGCGATTCTTGCTTTAACCCTTAAATCTTGACCATATGTTATTTACCCATCAGTCTGAAGCACTTCCCTACTGCACTTGTGTGCTTTTAAGTTTCTCTTTTCTCAAGAAAAACACTTAAATATTTATACTCATTCCTCTTCCCTTTTTTCAGTGACATCATCTATGCACCTGGATATAGTACAGAACAGTTTTCAGGCCACCATTTCTTTTAGCATAAGCCAACATCTACTGATCTCATTTTCCCAGAATTCTTTTATATTTTTGTCCTCCCAATGAGAGCTTTTCCAGTTCTGCTGTAAAACTAAAAAACCTCACAGCTTTTTATTGTCATTTCAATTATCAACAAAACAAATCCATGCTTTGCATTTATTTTAAATTTGCATGGAAGGCATACGAAAATGGATGTCAAACGTTACAAGCCTGCTTGCAGGCTACATCTTTTATGTTTGAGGTGGTAGGTGATAATTTAATAGAACATAGTGATTCCCAAAGGTAAGAGTTAATTATGGTCAGTCCTGTGTTTGAGGAGGTTTGATATCACTACTTTGCCCTTTCCAATTCCTTACTCATATTGAGCTGGGGGGTGAAAAGGGTAGCTTAATAATGATTACGGCAATATACCACCTATTCACATTTTTTTCCACTGTGTTAAAAAATTAATGCTAAATCAGAAAACAACAGCAACAAAGTGAATTTTCTATCTTTAAAATTCAAGCGGCTATTGTAAGATGTTAAATTATTTAATGACATATTTTACAGTGGACTGAAATAGATTGTTAATTCACATCAAGATCTGTTTATTATCTCTGACTGTCCAGCTCTGTGTTTGTTTAAAATGGAGAGGAAGGGGTTAGGGAAATGACAAAAGTAGAACTGGAATGTTATAGTAAGCTGAATAAAAATCAAGGAAATGTTAATACAAAACCTTTAATTATTACTTTTATATTTCTCTCTTCCTCTATCAGTTTATTCCACATTATCTCTACAGTAAATTTGCAACATATATATGAATTCTGTTTGGCATTTTAACAAGACTTTTTCAGATTGCCTGTAAATTTCAATATTCTTA
Organism: Egretta garzetta; assembly: GCF_000687185.1. Lineage (NCBI taxonomy): Eukaryota > Metazoa > Chordata > Aves > Pelecaniformes > Ardeidae > Egretta > Egretta garzetta. The sequence goes on from NW_009260762.1 coordinate 133,709, forward strand.
TTCCCAAAGTGATAAAACAGAATTTATTTTCATTGCAAGGTCCATACGGTATTACTGAAGTTCCAGTCAGATAGTTAATTTCATTTTCATCCGATTCTGATACTTTCATTGTTTGATTTTTGTTTTTTCACCACCCATGCCTACCAGCTTCTTAAGTCTTATCTCCCTACCTGTTCTTAGATATTGTCTCCCCAGCAAGTCATTTAATTGAAGTATTTATGGGAAATAAGTAATTAACATATGATATACATTAGCAATAATATGATGTAGTTATTATTGAATATATATATAGTCAAACAAAGTATAGTTTCATTGAATACTTAGCTGTTTCTAAAAATAATTAAATTTAAGATATTTTAAATAATATGAGTAGCCAGTATTATGATCTGCATTCTCTCTGATTCTCTATGAATAAAACAGTTCTGGGTTTCTAGACTTAGGAAAACCCAGAAAGTGTTTTATTTTCTATTATTTTTATTTTTCTGCCTTTAATGGTACGTTGTTTCTGTTCTTTAAATAAATGCATATTCTTGAAATGTTCTTCAATTAAATTTATAAATTGGTTCTATTGAAATCCAAGGTTCTACTCCCTTTAACTTTAGTGGGGCTAAGATTTCACAATTATATTTTCATAAAGGTGGGGAAAAACTGCACAAATATTTATATTAATCTGCATTCAACTAGATCTTTTAGCTTGAGTTCAGAAAGTCTGAATTAGTTTTGTAGTGAAGAGTCTGTTCCATGTTTATGAATGGCAGCACCAGAGGAAAATAATAAAAAAAAAATTACAAGGAAGGTATACAGGGTATACCTATAAGTATGCAGGGTACTTCACATAATGCAGCGTACAGTATGTGGGCAGGCCAATGTGCATTAATGAAAAAACAGTATATGATTTTAAATGCGTTTTGGATTTGGTGAGTGGCATCTAGTTAAGAGGAGTATTCTTTTCTCAAAAATTTTACAAAAACAAGTCACACACAAGCACATACCAGTATGCTACATGCAGTTACATTCTGGTATTTGACCAACAAAGAATATATTAATTGAAAAACAGTCCTCCTCTTATACCTCACAAAGGCACAAGTAATTTTTAACTGCATGAGGCTATGCACTATGCACTAAGCAAAGTTTCATCCTCTGTCTTGTCAACCTGCAGTAGAATGAGAGCAGCACTGGAATTGCCCAGCCACCAGTCCTGGCACAGGGCTCTGAGCATTCAAAGGCAGCCTCTGTTCTTCCTGTTCTCACTGAGCCAGTAAAATACCCTCTAAGGAATTTTCACACCTCCTAACCAAATCTGAGCACACAGTTACATTAAAGACTCGTGGAATAAACAAACAATAGGAGATTCCCAGAGCTATTACCAAGCAAATAAGTAATTCCAAAATGCAGTCTTTCTTATCCAAGGAAGGTCAGATGTGTACTGCTGTGAAGCAACTTTTGTAGTGCTTCAGGGCTGTTTGGGGCAATAGAAAATTAAGAATTCAGCAGTGCTCATAATGACTTCCTGCTCACATCAAAAACATCTTGGATTTCTCACTAGTGTGAGGGTTCTAAGGATGGTATGGTGTGGAAAAATAGCTTGTGGGGTACACTGTACATTATAGAGAAATGAGGAAGATTGTGTTTATAGAGAAAATATTGATGCATTTTAAATACTGCTTTTTCTAATAGGAAAGGTTACTTCCGAAATGTAGAGCACATAACTGCTAAAGAGACTACATGACTCAAGGAAATATGGAAACTAAGGCAAACCTGGGCAGTTCTGCATATTTGGTGCTTTTTCGTTGCAGCACAAGAAGCAGAGTTGCCAGATTCACTGGGATATGACCATGGGTATCACCCGCTCTTTCTCTTCCAGGCATGTTGCTGTCTGTGGTAGAAGCCTGGCTCCTACCACGTCATTAGCAGGAATATATAATTTTTGCCTCCAGAAGGCTGAGCTCAAAATGCTTGTGTCTTGTAGCATGACACACTGAGTTGTGCTACAGCTAGTGCAGGTTGAGCGTGCCTGAGTGCTGAATGGTCTGGGCTGCACTCTTTATTCAGATGGCTGACTAACAGCCTGAAATTAGGGCTGTCTTGGTCAAAGCAGGGTGTCTGGCAAAGCTACAGAGAAATCCAGAAGACAATCTGAGGAATTCTGATTTAAACTGTGGAATAAAAAAAAGTTTATTCCCACAAAATTCCATCAATATAATCAAATTGATTTAGAAACAACTTTGGTTAAAATGGTATCCTCTTTTTTACTTAGATGAGTTTTTAGTCTTACATAAATTTATGTTATGCTGCCTGGGTACTTGGATACTGTAGTGTAGCTAATAGCACTTAGCTATACCACAGACAACAGCAAGAAAGAACTTGCTATTCAGTGGTTTCTTTGCAGCCAGACATTGAAGGAAATCTCTGTATGTTTGGAGGAAATAGTGACTTGTTTCCCCTGGACACGATACACACCAGATATGCTACATGAGAAGACAGTGGAGAAAAATTTCTTTTGAAAAATGTATGTAAACTGAACCCTGAGAGTTCACCGACTACAGAATTCTGGCTGTAGACAATGGAAATTCAGCATGTAAGTTCAGTGTAGTTACATTATAGGTGAGTTTTGAGTCAATATGAGCTTGAGAGTAAAGCGGAATTAAAATACATTTGAAAAGAGGTTACCACAGCTTATGTGCATCTGTGTTTCCTGTGTAAAGTAACAGAATGAAACTATTTTGTAATGCATCTTCACATGGAAATGATTTAAGGTGAATCAGCAGTACTGGTAACATGCAGGATATCCTGTCCATCTAAGGCATGCTAAATAAACTGCTAAAAGGTCTTGGTTCTACATACTAAACTTACAGTAGAATTTTGATAATGCCTGTGTGAAAAAACATATGCGAATGTATAACCTAAACTTTCTCTTTCTGATTTGGTGTTGGGATTCACAAATGACAGCAACTAATGTCTCAACTAGTATAAACACAAAAGATTCAAATCTGCCTAACAAATATTATACATTTGAACGGTATACTTTTTATCATCGTGGATTTGACATGCATTCACTGATGAAATACAGTCATCCCAGATGAAAGAAATGATAAAAATATTATAGCATCCTGCAACATAACAATTAGGCTATAGGAAGCTTAGACAGTATTAAGAATGTTTGGAGGGAGTTATGTATTTTTATTTTAAATAATAGAGTTTCATTCTTTTCCCATTTCAGAATTCATGATAAATTAATTATATGAGAAAATGCAGATAGCTTTTAGGGTCCTCACTACATACAAAAGACCAAAAATAACTTTTCTTTAGCTAAATTTGTTATTTGTATCTAAAGACTTGCAAAGAAAGAAAGTAAATTTTGTGCGCAATAACAAAGGAAAAAACTGCTTTGTAGTGTATAATGTTCCCATTTCTAGTCTTGCAGTCATAAGATTTGAGCTTTAAATAGCGAGGCTCACTCTTATTTAAGCATTCATATCCCATTTCAGTTTCAATCTGATATTCATCATTTGAATCAGAAAGTTAAATGTTGAGAGTCACTCTCTTATTTCTGCCCTTTGTGGTACAAAATGGTATGTGTACTTATACTTGTATTATCAGATTCATCATCATTAGGGTTTGATAAAGACTTCACTCTTGGTGTTTCCCTCCCTGCCTCTCATTCTTATTGCTATATTCTGCTGCTTCTGTCTTCTGAAACCTTGTTGACAATGTGACCGATAAGTCTTTTTTCAAATATACATTTGTAAATAGGAAATATCAGGTGTTATTGGGATACTTATTTCATAATTTGTTAGTCTAAAACTACTGATGATGTCTTGACTGTAATTTTTTCCAGAAGAGTAATGACTTAGCATGATCTTCCTTTTAAAATATCAAAAGATCTGGAATGTTGCCTGTATTTTTGCAGTTCTTGCTCTGGGCTTTTTTTTCTTGATCAGTGACTATAGAGTCCATTTTCTTAGCTATATCTTTTTACATCTATAGATATTTAATTACTTTTTGCCTTGCTTAAACTTTGGGGTTATTTAATTCTTCCGTCTGGAAGAATTCCTAGGGCTCTGTTTCATAATTCTGCCACTACTCATCTCTTTTTTGCAAACAACACTTCATTGTTCTCTTCCTCTGTATAGTAAATAATTTAAAATACTAGCTCATATCTTGAACAGTTCTGCTTACATTTATAAGCTTTTCTTATCACTTTTCTACAGCATTTCATGCTAAAAAGATAATTTTTGTACTACCTTATTAGGCTTTTCTCTAATGTTGATCCCTTTTTTTTTCCCCTCAAAACCATCTGGTTTTCAATTTGAAGTATGAAGGCTTTCTTCTTCATAGCATGAGTGCAGAGTGGAAGTACACAGTATTTGTGCTGCTATGCCATCTGCGTGAATTTGCTGAAATAAGTATAGGTAACTGATAAATCCCAGAAAACATGAAGTGTTGTGCCACTTAAAGTAGCAAGTCTTGTAATGTCTTTCGTACAATTTGTCTCTTCTTTTTACCTCTGACAGATCTTTGTGACTGACTTTTCTTATCACTTTGAATTCAAGGACTGTCTTACTTTCAAAAATCAGCAAACTCATAGTAGGGCTTTTGCTTATTTTTTTTTCAAAAATAGAAGTTGATTGATGACTCTGATCACCCCCTTTTAACATTGGTAAGAAGTAAAATCTCATTAAAGATTTGTCATGTTGATCTTGCAACAGCAACTACTATGGCCAAACAAGTAAGCATTTCCAAAGATTGATCTGTAAATTCTTAAATGTTAGTGAGTTTCTAGCCATGAAAATGCATGATGATAGCATTATTCCTTCACCAAAATACAGGCTGGTAAACTGCAGTCTCATTCCGCAAGCTGTAAGTCCCAACTGCCATCATATACTTTCATAAGCACCAGTTAATAATAGCCTGTAACTTTTTTCCTATTACTTGGAGAAGCCAGGTTTGTTACCATTTGTGTTATGCACCTGTAAGATAATGTGAGAAGATTCACAAAATGTAATTTCCAAACTACCCATTTTTCACAAATCAGTTATTTTAGGATGGAAAATATACAAATTAAAGGTTTTCATGTCACGATTTTTAAAAGCCAGAAGTGCGTACTGTCATTTAAATTGAACTGTGTATGCTATGTCTAATTGGCTGTGTCATATAAATGCATTAAAAATTATTCTTGGAATGAATGCTCTCATCTTCTAATAGAACATACATAACTATTGTTGATGTGGAGCGCTATGGAGTCTTCCATGTACATCCTGTAGGAGATGCTAATGTCCAGTATCTTTTATAAACAGGCCTCTTTTTGTCTCTGTTAGAAGAAGGAGCTGACTCAAAGAATCTGATAGAATTCCAAGGAAAACATCTGCTTTAAATATATTTGTTTGGATTCTAGTCAGCACACCTAGGACTTGCATAATTAACTTAGACTACACAGTTCCCTTTTCAGAAGATATGTTTATATAAATAAGCCATGCATTTTTCATTAAGCAAATATGCCTCCCTTTATTTTTTTTTTTTTTTAAATTTGAAATTTTGGCTTGTATGTTAACATATACTTTTGCAAAGAAAAGATTAATTGAGAAAGTTTCAACACATTTTTTTATATGACATCCATTTTACTGTGTTTTGTATTGTGGAGAAGTGTCTTGCAACCATCTTAGCGGTATTTCAGTAAATGATTGCATACATTTATAAAGATGCTTTTCATATCAATAATTGATCATTTCCTAAATAAAATGTGACTTGTGTACCTTTTCCTACTCTTGATACTGCATACTCCTTTAAATGTACATGGTAGACTTTTAAAAAATGAATTATGTTAGTAACTGCCTTAAGTTTACCCTTCCTAATGATCTGATTAACTAAAAATACATAAAATACAGTGTTTATTTCATCTTAAGCAGCTCCTTAGAAGAGACAAGAAGAAATGAAAGCTCAGTTAGTGTCCTTTCTCCCTTCATCTTGTGCCATGCCACACCACATGATTCCACTGAACCAGCATCTCTTATCATACAGCTGTGCAACATGAAAAGAATTCTTTTCTAAAACTGGATTAATGATTATGCATACCTTTGGTATTAAGATCAAACCTCTCAAATGTTCAGACATTCGCAGTTGGGAATGAAATCTTTTACTTTAGGACAAATTCAGCCTGGAGTGACAATTTCATAATATATATTGCAGGTGTGCCTTATTATAGAAGGGTTGAAGTTGGTACTTCATGCATAAAAGTAGCTTCTAAGCCATTTTTTGCAGTTCATACAGTCCAGATGAAACTGTTCTTAATCTGACCTGATAGTCTTTATATCATAGAATCATAGAATGTCCTGGGTTGGAAGGGACCCCTAGAGGTCATCTGATTTCAGCTCCATTCTACTGTGGAAACAAGAGTCACACCTGTGTTGAGTGTTTTGATCTGGGGCAACATCATCAGTCAGTTCTGAATGATTTTGAAGCCCCACTTAATGCTCTCACGGTACAGAAGGATGTCTTGTGTGAGAAGCGCAGTCTCACGTTTGGTTGGAGTTTTTGCTTTTTCATGCCATTTTCAGAAGTCCTCAAGCACAGACTGGGTGAAGAATGCTATCAATAAGTCAATGTGCTCCTTCTACCTGTGCATGTGATTGACTGAGTGAAGTTGGCTAGGAGTCCCTGTCTCTAGTTGTGGGGTGTTTTAATCTGAAATTAATTCATATTAATTATTTATATTTTTCAAAAGCCTTTGTAGTCAATAGTGCTAAGTACTAAGGAGACAATAATGTTGACTGTTGACTTTCTTTCAATGTAACTTAAGTGATAGTAATACAGATTTTGTTTGTTTGATGTTCCATAGGTGTTTACTCTGTTATGGATTGCTGACTGGATGGTACACCACTTCTGGAAAAAAGGAAAAGATCCTGACAGTTTTTCTATCCCTTACCTTACTGCACTGGGAGATCTGCTTGGAACTGCCTTATTAGCTATAGGTTTTCATTTTCTGTGGCTCATAGGTGACAGAGATGGTGATGTTGGAGACTAATTATTACAATGGATGAAATGACTTTTCCTGGCATATTGACAAGACCAATCATTCCACTTGAAGGTCCTCAAAGTGATTGTTCCATTTGGTATAAGTAAATCAAGCTGACACAGGTGTAAAACAGCCTTAATGATTTTAGTTTGGTTTGTTTTTTAAAAAATAGGATGGAACTAGGAGGATCTTTGAGGCCTTTACTCTGAAAACAGGTGGATGAAAACATCTGAGTAGACACAATGAAGGGCAGATCAAGCCTTTATTAAGTTTTAAATTTTTCAAAGATCTAGTCTTTTAAAAGAACAGTTCCTTACCTGTATTGCGAACTAGAACAATCTCTAATTGCTCATTCAGTGGTGATGAAGAAGAGGGTGGCTTGCCTTGTCTTTCCCTCCTGGGAACACCGTGGGTATGTATTTTCATCTTACCGCGAAAGTGGCTAGTAGACCTCAGATTAATTCAGTTTCATAGACATTACCTGGTAAGTTGATGATATGTTCTTCTCTTGCAATTTCAGTGCTGTAGCTCTCTGACCATTGCAGACTTGATATCAATAATAACTGTCACGGTGATTTGAACCCTGATTGTCTAAACATTTTGTCATAAGTTTTATTTTATGTATACTAATATGACCATCAACACTTATAAAATCAGACACTTGAAAAGTGTCTGCAGGACTAAGCCCCTTTTCTCTGTGCTAAAGAGAGCAACCTAATTATTTTGCTGTTGTGATTTATTAGAACAAGAGCATAGTAAAGACAAATAATGAGACACTGACCTGACTGATAATAATGGATGAATGATTAAAACTCCTTGTGTTGGAAAATGTATTTTCATTTAGCAACTGAAAAGATGTTTAACTAACTGGTATTGATGGTGTTGTGATGGCCAGTATCCTGATTTTAATGAAGTATTTAGAGGTGTTGATTCAAATGTAAATACTGATCCCTTGAGGTATGAAAGATTATGTTTCCTTTTTAGGCACTTAGGAACATAAACTTCTAAAATTTCAGAGCTATTGATGTCATCCATTTCTAAGCAGAAATCTCTGCTAACAAGTTTTCTACTTTCAAACTGTGGAAGTAATATGGTCAATATGGAAAATGACTGCTTCTGAATGATTTCTCTTATTTGTATACCTCAATATTTTGAATAATACATTGATCATGAGGACTCTGGTTGCCACTTTGAAAAAATGTACTAATTGCTCTGTTTTAAAATCTAGTGGGAGTTCCTCATGGCATGTTTTTAAAGACTATAGCATACATCCTAAATGCATAATTAAATAAACACTCATATTTAAAATGTTGTGATTGAAAGTTTTAAATTTTGAGATTTAAATTAGACAACTAAATCCATATATCAGCATATGTTATAATCCTGTAAACATTAGTCATGTGATTTATGGATATAAATCCTCGCTTTTAATTTGATGGACCTACTCAGATGAATTAAATTAATTATGTGGATAAGTGTTAATGGGAATTCTATAGGTGTCAGTCACCTTAAACTCTGTGGGAGTTGAAAGTGTTTGCAATTCTGAAAATTAAACCAGCTATTCAGTGCCTACACATGGATTTAGATGCCTGACTTTTAGCTCCCTCATTTAAACAGTTTTATTTAAGACTTTTCTGACAGTTATGATAATATAGTTGTTTGAATGAGTCGTATGTATTATGTCTTTTATTATGTGAGAGAAAACATGAAATCTTTCTAACTTCAGGTTCTCTGGCTTTTCTTAGTCTGTATTAATGTTATTTAAAATAGTTTCTTGTATGTAGCATTGCGGGAAATACTCCTATTAAATTGTTTAAAATGGACTAAATGTAACTCATTTTTAATTTTCTTTTCAATAATGGCTATTTATTTCACAAGTGTAGATGCAATTTTTATTTTTTATTCTGATACACCTGCCATCTGAATCAACTAAGCTGCCATCTCAGACACTTTTCTCATTAGAGTTACTGGATTTTAAGGTTGTTTTTAAATGAATTGCAAGATTCTTAAAAATTAAAATTTCTTGAAATACTTGTCATCTGTGCTCATCTGATGTGTGAGGGCATCGCAGTGTTTAGCCATGGCAGTATCCTTAGCGTGTTAAATATTTTCCCAGTAAATAAGCAACACCTGTTGGTACAGGCTGCTGACAAATGGGTGAGTGTTTAGACTGCAGCACTGGGTAAGAAACGTTAAGTGGCGCAAATTCAGTGAAATTTGAAAAGAGGAAATGTGTTGACATGCTGGAATAGTCTGGGCATGGAAACAATAAGTGATGGAAAAGTATAATGGGAAAATTTGGTACTTCAAGAGGAGGAAAGTTCATTGCATGGTTGAGAGAGCAAAATCCATGTTGTGGGAAAGAAAGAGGTGCAAACTTCCACACAGCTTTCATTATGGGAGGCAGGAGCAACCAGAAGGAAATTATTTGGAGAAAAGAATAAAAAGGCACAGACAAACTTGTTGTTCAGGAAGGGAAGAAAAATATAACTCGTGTTGAAAGGAGTTGGGGAAGAGGTGGAAAAAGATTCTTCAGGGAATGGTGAAAGTGAGAAAGAAATTAATGCTCTCAGTAAGATATGGTTAAAGAGGAGTTTAAGCGGGGAAAGTAGCATGACATTGATAAAGCAGAGAAAACCTTGATATCTGGAAAGGCAAGGAGTAAACAATATATGATGTGGAAAGGGGTTTGATTCCTATGTGGAAGGGGCATTTAAAAATTTACAGGGTTTGCTAATTTTGCTGTCCATTGTTATGAAGGTAAAAAGCTCTTACCACCAAATTTTGGGGGCAACTTTATTCCACTACATGAATATTGAGGAAGGCACGAAAGAGTTCTTGGACACCAAAGAATCTATCGTCTGCTCAAAAGCTGTACTCCCTAAACCAATTTTAGGTCTTGTCAAGTCAACCTCTCGACAGTATTCTACCAACTTGATTTTTTTAAAGGTATCCTAGTAGTAGTCAATTACTTAATGTATGTGTCTGTAAGGAACGTTACCAAAAATTCTATCAGAGACAAATTGTGTGCTTTTTGTGCTGCTCAAAGCATGCAACTGGAAGAGACATCCTGAGATTTTATTCCATCTTGTTATCAAAGCAGCCATATTTTATAATTGTGCAGATAAAATGATCACTCTTTGTATTAAGACTAATTAAATATGAAGATTATTTCATACCTCCCTTTATAATTTCTAGCCTAATTAGGGCTATGGCTGACTTGCATCTATTTGCTTTTGTGTCAGCATGCAACATTTTTTTATTTGACTCTTGCTCATGTCAGCTTATTCACCTCATTTAAGCTGCAGGTCATCTTAAAGCTCCTCCTGCAACTTCTTGTACCATTTTCATTCTGCTGATGAGCTAGACCTGCCAGAAGCTCCAGCTGCTTTGCCTTTATGAGTTACTCTCTGTTACCTGCTGCCGCCGAGTAACTGTTGGAGTGCTCTTGCTTGGCCATACTTGCCGTCTACTCTGTTTTTTTTTTTTCTCATCTTCAGAAATACCTCTAGGGTAAATAGAAGTAGGGGCAGGCTATTTAAAATGTGTATCATTTGCCGTTCTGAAGGATTTTTGTGACCATCTCAACTGTTCTACATGCAGGCATGAGAGGGGACAATCTCATTTGTTAAACTACAACTAAATGCAGCTCTAAAATTTGGAGTCAGAAGCATCTCATACAATAGGTATTTTATTTTCTTTTTCCCTGTAATGTTTTGCAGTGATCTTTGCATTCTGGTGAGTTACTAAATGGCTCCAGTTTATTTTTAGAGTGATTATATAGCCAGGATAATTCCACAGCTTTATTATGCTGTTTGATATAGGGAAGCATTCTTCCTTTAACATATTTAGATCAATATGTTGAGTTTTATAGCATCACTGTATGTCTTGCCTTAATCTGTGATGTTAAATTTGCAATATCCTCTTCCACTACCATGTTTAATATATTAATTTCATTGGGGCTTTTAGAACGCTGATGAGAAGCTAGTGCGCAGCAAATTAATTTCACTTCTTTTTACAATTTGCCGACTAAATTAGACTTTTCTTATACGAAGATTAAACCAGCATGAGGATTAGGGCTTTATAAATGCAGAATATTTTGCAGAATCAGGAGTCAAAATAAGACCTATCATCTTTCTAATGGATTTGCTATTTCACTTCAGTTCTGAGTGTCATGAAAAGCTGTCTTAAGTCCAAGTGTAACCCAGAACACACACATTGGGAAGCAGAAGTATAAGCACTCTGTGAAATGAAGTGTTTGAAATTCCTTATTACTATTATAATGGTTAAATTGCTACTGCAAAGGAGAGAGTTTCCTTAGAGGTGCAGAAAATGGCAATAGAATATGGTAATTGAATTATAACCTGCTTTAAAAAGAATAAGACGATGTTCGAAAACAGTACCAAAGGTACCGGAAGCAATGTGAAGTCTCTTAGGAGGATTTTTTTTTTTTCTTTTTGGCTAGCTTTTCTGTGATACAATACATTGGTTTAATTCTGTTCTTTTAATCCATTCTTAATCAAGTCAGTCTGTTGTTATCTTTTGGATTATTATTTTCCCATACGTACTCAAAGTTAAAAAATCAGATTTCTGTATATAAAGGTGGGGAGGCAGACCTAATAAAGAGGTGTGTTTTGTCATTAAAGCCTCATTCTGATAGTCCTAAAGGAAAGTCTTTCTGCTAAATTCAATGAAAATTTGATCATCACGCATGCTGTGCATGGATGCTCTAGGGAATCTAGTATTAACAGAACATGAATAATTCACGATTAAAGCTAAGAACCAACATGTTTAGTAAATACAGAAGATCGCTGTACTCTGGGTGGGTACCAAGAGCAGCAGCGTATCCCTTAGTCATTCAGCATTGGCAGGGCTGGATGGGCATTACTTCCTCTGCAGCTAAAAATTTGATTTGATTTCAAGTCCTGCTCGTTGCTTATTTAATATGCAAGATAGTGCATCATATGCTCTATTTGTGCTTTTTTTTCTCCAAACTATACTTGAAATTTGCTTCTTCCTTTACTTAGCATTCTTCAACTTGCTCTTTTGGGAGATTGTTTCCTCTTCAAGAGTTGCTAAAAGTCTTGAGAGGTCAAGAAAGTGCTTTTCTTGAATAATTTTAAATCTGCTTTTTTGCAAGTCCTGAATGAATTATATGGTAGACATCCTTGGGAATAATTGACTGCTGAATAGTTCCTTGAGATTTAATATCTTTCAGGTTTACATTCTAAGTTTTACTATGAACAGGATCTAAAAAGGATTTTGTCTGTTTACTGATTTTTTCTGTCATCTCCTGGTTTTGATTAATGAAATTGTTGCCAGTCCTGGCTACAGTAGAACAGCATTTTAATAAAACTGACATTCTAAATGGTTTTCCAGAAATTACGAGCACTAATACTTGCTTTATACTTGGGAAGCAATCATCCACTACTTTCCTATGGATCCTTATACTATGGTTCGCTTTAGATCATCCAAAGCCCTTTTTTTTCCTTTGTGTTTTTTGAAGCAGGTGTTTTTCCCTGGGCTGACACAACCAATTCTTTTATTCTCTTATAGTATCCAAGGTTCTGGAGTAACATTTGAACATGCTTCATCTCAACTGTTTTGAAGATTGAACCAATTTTTACTCATTACAGAGAAAAATTTAGACATGTCTGATTAATTCTAGTTCTAGGGAGATGAACGGTAGCTTTCACTTAAAATAGAAGAGTATTTCTGGGTTTGGAGCATTTCCAAAATAGAAGTTAGCGCATTACGCTTGGCCACACTAGGTAACTGAGATCAGCTCAGGTACCAAGATCATCAGAGTTTGTGGACAAAAGCATAGATGATTTGGAGATGTGAGCAAGCTCTGTATTCATCTAATATGTGAAGATTGGCTGATCACTCCTCTCTCTTTCCTTCCTTTCATCTTAATGCTTTGAGATCACCATTGCGGCCTCTTTAGAGGCAATCCATTAAGGCCACTAAGTGCTTTGGTAGCGTAAGTCTGTCATGTAGGTATGGAAACTCTGGTCCCCCTCTGTAACAGAAGACATTAAGGCCTTTGAAAAAAACCCTTGCAAAACCCGCATGTCATTCGTGCAAAATGAAAGATCTAAAATGCTGCGAATTCACATACAAAAAGACAGGCTCGTTCCTAGGTTTCATTTCCAGCTGGCCTTTGCTCTGTTCCCACATTAGAAAGCTTGTTCATTTTTTCAAAGACTTTCTTAAAGCACTGTAAGGTTAGCATGCCAAAGAGCATGAAACCTGGCTCTGTTAGATACCACGTCCCGTTATGCGCTCTCTGCATCAGACTGACATGAGCTATTACTACGCTCGCCCCTTAGAGAGAACTAAATCCCTTGCTTTGAGCAAAGCCTGACTATTTAGTCTTGGCATTAAACAGAATATGGCATTATATAGGATTGGCACCGTGCTGAATATGCAGTATTGGCTGTGCGAGGTTCTTCACCTCAGGCAGCTCTATATCTGGAAGAGCCATTGCTGAGACACCCACTGTGTTGCTGGTACGTAGTAAGACTTGGCTGAAAATTGGGAAAGAAAAACTGTCCATGCAACAGTTCCTCTACCCCATCCAAAGGTATTTACTGAGCTACCAGCCCTCTGCTCCAGGGGTCTTTGCTCTGCCCCATGCAAGGTGCCTCAACCCATCTGCTTAGGTTCTCCTTTACCTTGTTGACCTCATTTGGGATGGGAACTTGCAGACACCTCTGCAATCCATGTTGTCCGTATTTTCATGTCTTGCTAGAGACACAGGAAGATGCAGAAATGTCCATCAATTCAAAGGAAGTCCAGTTCTGCTGTTTGCTACAAAAATTGCATTTTAAACATTTATTAAGACCTGTAAATATTTAAAGTCCTTCTGACTTGAGATTATTGCATTACATAAATGTTTAATAGATACAGAAGCTGCGCTTAAAGCGCTGATTAATGCATACCTACCTCTGGAATATGTATAGCTTTCAGACTGACACTAAGAGAAACACACCTGAATGTTTTTAGCACTCATTACAAGAAGCAGAAAGATGTCCTATTACCATAGGAAGCCTCTCACAATATGTATTCTTGAGGCAAAACTAATAACTGTTCACCTTTCCGATTGTTGATTCTCATTCAAGTCTAACATCATTGCGCCCGGTTTTCTGGCATATTATGGAACTGAGGTGTTCAGCGTAAGCTCGTTTTCAGTTATGATTTTTTTCAGAGCCACAGCATACCTGCAGTTACCCTGCTATCTCGACCGTGTCATGGATGTCTGTATCCCTCACATGTTCACGGGCAAGTCTCCTGCTAGATAAGGACCAGGTCGTGCAATCCATTTAGTCCTGTTCATACCAATATAGAAACCTCCTGCCACACATACGAGAAGGAGATTATTTTTTTTCCCATCTCTGCCATTTTCTGGAGGGTATGGCTTACAGCCCTGTGGACCAGGTGAGATCCATTCATCCCCTGTATGCTCCCAGGGCAGCTGTCTCCTGTTCGCAGGCAGCCTCTGAAAGCCCCAAGATAATCTGGAGTCCCTTTTCCAACATGAGCCCTCGGGATCAGGAGCAGGAGGGCTGCTGTGTCCTGGGCAGCTCTTGTGGAATGGGAGATATGGCCTGGAATCCTTAGTCAACAACTCATGACAAATTTAATTGTCTTCATATAAAATGTTCAGGTGCAGGCCAAAAAAATAGCAGAAGTCACAGTTACTCTCCATGGCAGACTGATGGTCACTTGGTAGAAATGAATCACTGGGAGTGACAGGGGGGTAGGATGCCCAGGTTTAGGATGCTTCTCTGCTGTCTGACAGCCTCCAAAAAAGGGGGCAGCATCTGGCAGCATTCAGGTCACATCCATCGTGACGTATATCCAGATCATATCAGCAAGATCTCTGATGCAGAAGGAAACCATCAGCTATCACCATCACCTCTTCAGCTGATTATCCCGAGGCTTTTCATTTGATCAAAGGAAAAATGTGAGCGTGTTATTTTACTCGGAAGCAGGAGCGCACCTGGTTGCATACATCTACTGAAAAGTCCCGCTGGAGGGAAAGCTAACATCTCTGTCTCCAGCTGGAAATCCCTGTGCACCTCAGCAGCTCACTTTGCATGGTAATTTGATAATAACAGAGGAGATAACAGTAACACCCATCGCAGGGACTACGACAGCACGTGCCAGCAAAAGGCTGATGGCAGCCTTGTCCTGGTTTAAGGTGTGGAGGGCACACCGTTCCTAAGGGCTTTAGATGGAGCCTCTGCCACTCAAAACCAAGCACAAAATGTCAGAAACCTGAAACCAGTTAATTACTTTAGAAGCATTGACCTGAATGATTTCCATCTGACAGCTTTACACTTGTGAGAAACACGGCTGAAATCCAGAGGCTGCAAACTAAGTGTGTAACACCTTGCTTAGGAACTGGGATGGAGCCGATGCGCTCTCCTCCGGCTGCATTTCCCAGCGTGGAAATACTCATTAACATTATATGTGAGTCATTCATAGCTCTTGAATCAGCTTCCGATAGCCCTGGCAAAGATTTGCCAGGTAACCTGAAACATGCTGCAATAAGCAAAGCAAGATTACTCACCTCACTGTGTTCTTAAATGCTTTCCTCTATTTTAATTCTCACTATCTTGGACTCAGTCATCTTAAAGGTCTTTTCCAACCTAAATGGGTCTACGATTCTGTAAGGAGACTCCCCAAATGGAGACTTTCCATCCTCAATTTCCTCCCATCTTGCATTCCTTTCCCATAGTTACACAGACTTAATTTCTCACCAGGATTGCACTCCGCTGTTCCTCCTTCTAATCCTTGCACCATTTACTTCAAGGGTGGGTTTTTTTCATAATAAAATAATTGTGGATTTAATTTTGAAATTTTCCTAAGTGACAAAGGGAGGCTTAAAAGCATCTGCTGTAGCAATGATACATATTGCATGTAAAATTGTATTGCACCCACAGCAGTAACATTTTTATGATAAAATAGCAAAGTACATTGTAAAATTAATACAAAATAGCTGAATTGTTACGTCTTTCCACATAACCGGAGGCAAATTTCTTAATAAATCACATACAGCTATAATTCCAGCAAGGAAAATATTTTGTTTTTCTTGAATGGGGGTGGCAGCATTTACTTGGCCGCCTCTGCAAACAGCACTGGCCTCTCCACAGCATGGAGGGCTGCTTGCTCTGATTTGACCGTTTTTCCACATCCATCTCTTTCAAGATCAAAAAAATGGTAAAAAAAAAAAAAAAGCAGTAATTGATTGCATTAATGGAGCAAACAATCACTTTAAAAAAACCAAACCAAACGCCTCTACTTTAGACATAAAACTAAACCTGTTTTAGCTAGAATAGCTATCTGCTAAGACAAGCCTGACTAAATTGAGCCTAAGAAAGGCCTAGGCAATGCCCAAAGCCCATCTTTGCAGGAGCTTTTACCGGAAACTGGGGCCTGGTGTGGATTGCAGGCTTTGACTTGACATAGGGCTACCAACATCTGCTGACAGCATGGAGACCTCTTGATAGCTAAAAAGTCATGAATTGCCACAGTATAATTCTAGTTTTTAGAATAAGCCAAAGCTTAATGGCTTAACCGTTCTTATTCAGCTGTATGTTACCCTGACAGCTTTATGTATTTGTAAAAAAACCAGAAACGCAGGCATAAACTTTTGGATTGATTTTTCTCTTGCTGACGAAAACAGCTTTGCTGGTTGGTTGTTTTTTAATTAAAAACTCGGACTGAAATGAGATTTTCGAACCCACATAATTTTACTCGAAATGCTATGTCTCATTTTCCAAAATACTCTGTCCATTTGTTGCATACCGATAGGACGTATGCTACTAAATACCTGAAGAAATGTTGTCTCAGGTCTGCATTTCCTCAAAAAATAGAGACGGAGGACTACAATTTCAATGTCCAAGTCAGTAACATTTTTGAAAATACTGGCAAAAAATATTTTTAACAACTTATAAATGAATGAAAATATTTTCTATATTTTTCCTCCATTAATGTCACTATTTTTGGTCCTAAATGCCTCTGCCTTAGCCAACAGAAGCCATTTAATGACAGTGAGTTGAATCTCACAGTCGGAAGGCTTGAGCACTCCAGTAGATTGACATTTCGAGTAATGGGGAAAAGATCTGCTGTTCATCATTTCAACAGGGAAAATAAAGTCAATTTTTTTTCTTTTAACACAGATTTTTTTAAAAACTGATTTGCATGCAGTTTGGGGAGGTGGCTTTTGGGTATGTTGTCCTTTAGCGCACTGAAGAGTAAAACCAGACTCTAATTTTTCAAAATTTTTCAAAACCTTTGGCAAAGTTGTAAATGCAATTGGAAAAGCAAGATATTTTTGCGTGGCATTGAGAGTCTTGTACGTGATGATGTGTAACACAGCTAGCCAGAAAAGCACGGCACTGCCGATCGGGAAGCATATGCTCTGTTTTATACTCGGCTACATTTCTTTAATTTTCTTTTCTCCCTTCCAGTTTCACAGATTTATTTAGGTTTTTTATAATTACAGTAGAATTAAATTGAATGTATTTTCATCCAAACAAAGGTTGGGAAGCATTGGCAGAGCCCGTGCCTACATGAAGAGCATTAGGACCACAGGGACAGGCTTTCTTCAAACCCTGCGTCACCTCCACTGGGCTTATTTGCGTGATCTTGTCACTTGCCCAGGCGAGAGGACATCTCAGCCATGGAGGATCCTGCCTCTTCATTGCATCCCCCCACACCCATCTCCCCAGTGCCCCGTGGTCCTGCTGCCCCCAGCTCTCCTATCGCACAGCAGCAGCTGGTGGTCTGTACTGGGGAACAGAAGCTGTATGCTCCATTGCATCCCCCAGGGCTCCACACCCATCTCCCCAGTGCCCCGTGATCCTGCTGCCACCAGCTCTCCTATCACACAGCAGCAGCCGGTGGTCTGTACTGGGGAACAGAAGCTGTATGCTGGGTACGAATGGGAAGGGATTTTTGTAATATTTTTAATTATGTAATGGAAAAATTGAAGCTTGCCAAAAAGATGAATCGTCCTGCTTCCTTCCACTGGAGCAAATCCAATTTTGTCAGTCCCTGTGGCAGTATCAGGGATCAGGCTCTTCTCTATCTTGCAACCAACGAAGACATTTGCCCACAAGCTGTGCACCCAAGAGCTGTGCCGAGAGGCCGTTTCTTACCTTATTATCACCCCATGTGTGTGATATCAACTCCCTAAAGCCCCCCCAGCTCACCCTGTCCGTGGAAGAGGATTGCATCGCTTTGACGCGTCTGTAATCCTTGCCCAGCCAAGCTGCCGAGGGAGGCAGAGCCATCAGCACAGAGGCCAGAGCCAGGCTAATCGCTCACTTAGATCAAGTCCTTGTCAAGAGCTTCTTAATTATCTCCCTCTCTGACTGAGGTTGTAGAGGAAACAAATCACTGTTGTTTTGAAATGAGAAGGTTGTGGTCTTAATACTGCACTGCCAGGCTGTGATTTCAGGAAGCTGTGCTGCAGTTCTCCCTATTGATGGGCGAGTGCAGGGTGGTGGGGCCTTTGAGGTGGGAACGGGCTTGGGCGAGTGCCCCACCATGTGCTATGACACCTTCTCAGCAGAACTTTTATTTTCTGCTTGTCTCTGCTGTCACTGTGAGTAATGTTTGCCTCGTGAGGAGTGAGGCTGGCAGATTAAATGGTCTGTTTGCCACTGGCAGTGCTGCACCCAGAATATGGCATCCAGTTTTGGGGCCCTCCCCAATTCAAGAAGGATGTTGAGATGCTGGAGATGATATAGTGATGGGCTGCCAAGATGTTCAGTGACCTAAAGCATATAACTGAAAAGGATACTTTGAGGGATCTGGCCTTATTTAGTCTGGTGATAACAGGGCTAACTGGGAATCTAATAACAGTCTACAACTACTTGAAGGGGCCTTACAAAGTAAGTGAATTCTAACTCTTCCTCCAGTAGTGGTAGGTGATGGACACACGTTGAAGGCCACAGAAGTCTCACAGTGGCCCCTAGCAAAAAAACCCCAACTCTGCTGGGAGGGTAGTGCAGTGCTGGAACAGGCCACCCAAAGAGGCTCTGAGCCCTCCGTCCCCAGAGGTATTGAAGCCTTGGCTAGCCAAAACCACAGCCAATGTAGTCTTGGTGACCTTCAGCAGTAGAGTGGCCCAGCTGACCTCCAGCATCCCTTCCAACAACATGGTCATGATGGTGAGCAGTTATTTTCTAAACGTGTGTTTTTCCTATGTGTAATTTATGGTGCTGATTTCCTCACCCAAGTTTGTCTTCAAAGCCCAGCTTCCTGGCCTCAGTGAAACCATGGGCGGGACCACGCAGGTTTGGGGACTGCTGAAAATGTTTAACGCAAAGCTATCATTAGCGAATTCACACGAAGGTGGGCAAGCACATGGCTCATCAGGTAGCTGCAGTTTATGTCATCTCACTGACTCTGAAACACCCTTGCTTGAGGTAGGATAATATTTTGGGGCTTGCGACAGCACTCATCCTTGCTGGCTGGGAACTTGGGAAGGAAGGGAGCAAGAGGGATGTTGGCAGATGAATTTAGCTTTTCTGCTCCATAGCAGTCGATAATGTAGAGTCTTCTGCTCGTCCTGCCGCAACAACCCTTGTGAGAAAGCAGAGCTATGTAGACAAAAATCCCACCCTCAGCCCTGAAAGCATGAGCCAGAAATAAAGCACACAGAGAGCAACTTTCTTTCTTCAATTTAATTGAAGTTACTTAGAAAAATAATCAGGCTTGAATGGCTTTTTTAAGGAAAGATTCATGAGCAGTTCACACTTGTGTTGGCAATGTATAATTTAGCTTTTTTTCTTTATTAACAGTATATTTAGGTATGAGGAGATACTTTTCTACAACAAGCCTTCTACTGCATACAAATAGGTTAAAAAAAAAATCCAACCCCACATTGATGTTAAATTATTCGTACACATTGTATTGTGCATGCATGTAAGAAAATAACACTCTCTGTAACAAGAGTAATAGTAAGGACAGTCCCTTTTTGTACCTGAAAAGTGCAGCAGACTACAGTGAAACCCTAAAACACCTGGGGTCAATTTACTTCTAAAAGCACTTCTGCTCGTGGATTATTTATTTCACTTGCCTTACGCAGCGCATGGTTCAGGCGGTTTGCACGTTTCTGTGGTAATGGACATGGTTTATGAGGAGGCCAAAGCATGGACCAAGTCAGGTCTGGGGGGCCCTCCCACCACGCAGGAGTCACCACCATGTTCAGATGGGCCAAATCCAGCCTGGGACCCAGGTTACGGTGCTTGGGGCCATCAGGGGGGAGTGAGCCCCCAGCCGTGCGTATGGCACCGGGTAAGGAGCCGCAGGCGCGGAGGCGGGCGTCCCCGCTCCTCAGGCGCATCGGCTTTGACGGGGCTGGGGGCAGAGGTGGGGAGCGGGACCTTCCCCGCCAAGTCCTCTCTCCACTCACCACTGCTCAGCTAATACACATCCCTCTAAAAAAGCAGCTCCCCAGGTGGCCCTCACGGCCCCGCAGGCACATCTGCAGTTTGGATTTTGTTGTGGCTGCAGTTTTGCCTGTTCTGTCTCCCGGGACCAGAAATGAACCTGGGAGGTTGGGAGGGCTTGGGAGCAGACCAGCCCCCCCGCTCCTCTGGCTGGGAAACCCAGTGAAGAAATGGGGTAAAACCAACCTGGTTCCTCAGCTGCCCCCACACTGAGGTGGTGGCTGCCAGCCCGCTGAGGTGAGGAGGAACGACCCTGAACCTCCTGCAGTGTGGGGGCAGTGGAAGGAGGAATTTTTTTGGCTCTGTCAAAATAAAACAACCAGTAGACCAAAAAAAAAAAAGAAAAAAAGCTATTCCTTAACATTTGTGGTCCTCCTCTGAGCTGGTGAGGGCTTCATGCTCAACGTGCAGGACACGATCATATCCAGCGTGCCAGCTGCTCCTTTTAAACACAGATCTACAACCCGTTCACAGCACCCCAAAACGGATGTAACACGCTAAATGGGACAGTTTTGTAGCAGTTTGGGATCAAGGTTTTTAAAAAGCAAGCGACTTTGAAGCACCCGCTTAAGACCACATAAAAGCCATCTCAGTACTGAGCATCTGCCAGCAGGGCAGCACTCTGCGGGGAGGCAGAATTTGGGTAATCAAACCCAAAACTGCTGCTAAAAATCCCGTCTCGAGCAGCACTCACCCCTCAGGCCTCCTGAACGTGTTCCTCTCCTAAAGCTTTTCCATCACAGCTGTCAAATAGGGTTTTTGTGTCTCCAAAGCAGTGAAACTAAAGACAGTATTTCAGAACAGATAAAAACGTGGTGGTGACAGAGAAAAGTACAAAAAGAAAGGGGAAAGCGCGTCCCATTTTTAAAATATTTACTTTCTGAAGCAACTTTGTTCTTAAATCAAAAAAATCACACCACAATCTGTTGGAGGGATGAACAGCTAACTAAAGAGAAAACTGGACCAAAATATGAGCACCCTTGGATACAACACCAAACAAGCACACAAACAGCTTGCGGGAAACGCTGGAGGGGGGAAGAGGGGAAATCTCCCCTCAGACAGATTATTTTTTTTTTTTTTAACAAAGATATAACCATTGGACTATGAACAGAAGCAAGCCAGGGCACACTGTGATAGGCACTTGCAACAGCTCCGCATACTCTCAGTGAGACAAAACCGCTTTCAAGTAAAACCCCAGCCGGCCATCGGCAACCGCTCTGGAATTCAGAGCTGCCGGGCGCAGGCAGCCAGCTCCTCCCTAGCCACTGCATCCACGCTCCGGGTTGTCAATAGGACCTGGGTTATGAAAACTGTGGCTGTTCCAGAACGGATGAGAGATTTATTCGTAGGGTATGATAAAAAAAAAACTAATGACCTGAATCCTGGCTAAGAACAAATCCAATTTTGAAAGGACTTCAGCTGGCGTTTGTTATGTTAATTTGCTCTTCGCTGAGATTTATTCAGCGACTTATTTTTATAAAATGAGACGGAACTTATTTTTCTTCTTTAGCCGCGTATGTATCCTGGAGACTAATGTAATTCTGTGGGTATTATCGGCTATCGTACAGCGCGACATTTGCAGGATCTGGCTCTCACACTGTTAAAACAGCTCTGCCTTCAGCTGAGTTTTTTTAAAATCTTCCCTAATTTTTGGAAGGGTTGGGTTTGCTCCTAAGATTGACAGGCAGGCAAGCCAAAAGCCCATTTTTAACAATCATTCGACTTTAAAACGGATTTTAGGTTCCCACAAGTGCCTCCACTTCAGCCTCTGCCTCCTTCTGCCCCCCAGCTGCCACCCCAGGACGGGACAGCTTGACGGGGCTACGGACCATCCCCCAGGCAGGCGCCTGCCGCCCGCTCGGCCGTACGCCCCCCCTGCCACAAATTACAGAAACATTTGGAGAAGCCTGTACTTCTGCCCGCTGGGCTTGCTAATGGATCCACACTGAAATCTCTTTTTTTTATTATTTATTTGCTGCTAATAGACTACTACTGGCTTGCCCAAAACAACCGGTGTGCTACGCCTGGTACGATCTGCCATCCCAACAAGCTGTTACACACAAAACAACTGCTACTGGGACGTTCACCTTACATCAAAAGGTCGTGGTCTCACACTAGGGCCGACTTAGATGAAATACTAACCCACTGGAAATTAGAAGCATCCCTGTCAATGGTATTTAGGTGTTAACTAAAACAAGACTTGCCCTTTCCCCCTAGGAAAAAGCCATAAAACCAGCATGTAGGAAGAGGTGAGACTTTTTTTTATTTCCTTCCACGCTTAGAGATCAACACCAAGATGACTTTCTGACTTTTCAAACTACACGCCCACATCCTTTATAGCAATGTATCGTGACCGGTGGTTTTTGAGCCAATTTTGGATGCCCATCTTATGATCAATTAGGGAGGCGTAACTTGCAGAAGATGGAGCTTCCCCCACCCCCATCCTGAATACGAATTAACTCAATGCCAATTGCTTTGGGCATTCAAAAATCTCTACAGTCACTGTCAAAATGGTGATTTTTTTTTTTCTGATAGACCATCTGCAAATCTGCATTCATTTGGGCCGGCAGGCTTTAAATTAAGAAACAATGGGACTGGTCATCTTCTTGATAAAATCCTTAAGTCCAGACTTAGAAAAAGTTCATGGTTTCTCTTCCCAAGGAATACATTCACATTTCTTTCAGTCACGTGTTTTAGATACCACGAATATATCAAAACCTGGTTTAATTTTCCCTTTCAGGGCTAGAAAGATAGATTTTTTTTTTTTTAGTACACTTAAGTGCAATATCACTTTCTGAAGAAATTATTTCCACCACTCTTCTCAAAGCATGTGGTATCAAGAACCATTCCGGCATTTGCCTGCATCAACGGCTAATGGAAGAGTATTACTACCCAGAGACAAGCTCAACTAAGGAAAGCACAAAACCAGACTCCTTTTGTCCAAATGTTATCTTATCTCTGCTGCTGAAGTGACACCTACCAAGAGACCATGTTTTAAATAAGTATAAATAACATTAATTAGAATTGGAGGAATGCAAGATCAATGGAAATTCACCAGAACACAATTAACATTTTTTTTAAACAGTGTAGCAGTATTATTCATTTCTACAGCTAGATCGTCACAATCCTGTTACCCTGCAAAGAGAGCTGTCCTTTCTTACAGTTGATTTAAATAATTTTGACTGTGCTGCTCGCAGCATCATTCAAAAAAAAAGAAAATATTAATTTACAAAATAACCCATTCTCCATATTTATTATGACAAATAAAAATCTTAAATAAAACAGGCTTTCTCTCCCCTCTCTCCCCCCGACCCAACCCTCATTCCAATTTCAGGTAGCTTGGCACTGAGTAATTGAACATTAAAAAATCAAGTTTGTAGACTTCATACAGCTGCGTTTGGTGCTCGGAGCTGATGTTCTGGAAGAACTCTGTGGTCATTTCATCAGTAGTTCTCGTAGACTTTGCATAGGTGGGGAACTTCAGGTAGTTGCCTACTCCCGCCAGCTGAAGAATGTAATTCGAATCCTCTTCGAGCGTTTCGTATTTTCCTATGAGGTCGTAGTGGATGTGGCAAGGGTGGCAGAGGGAGTACACAGTCTGCCAGTGCTCGTTGAAGGGCTCTTCTCTTTGGGTGTGCGGGTCAATGAGATATGCCACAAACTCTTCAAATTTCACATCATCGCCTTTACGCAGAGCTTCCTGGGTTGCGTTTTTCCTCTGGCGCCTCACGATTTTGGTGCCGTATCGCTTGTGGAAGGAAGTGTTGTACTTCTGGGTGAACTTGTTCCTGTAGGCTGACACCAGTCTCTCGAAAGGCTCACGAACAAAGAGGAACTTCATGTAGTTTTTCAAGCGATGGTTGATTTCTGGGATGCTGTACTGGTTGAGGGTCTTCAGGTTTGAAGACACATGGGCTTCATTGGCTGGGATTTCCATTGGATCGCTGTACTTGCCTCTTCCTGTCAAAACCATCATGACTCTCTTCCAGTTTGTGCAGGCCACTTTGGGAACATAGCAATAGATCATTTCATGATCTTCATCCACGACCAGGTGTTTGAGATCATTGGGCGTCAGCACGCGGCGCTTCCTGCTAGATACGCTGTTTGCTCGGCACGTGTCTGTCACCTGGTCTCGTCTAATCTGATGAAGAATTGCTGTGTTGGACAACTGCAAAGAAAGCACAGGCACCAGTAAGTCAAGCGGCTGGGAAACTCTTACTGCCATCTTATTATACAAATTCATAGAAAAGTAGATTACTGCCTGTGTAGAACAGTCCATTACATCGCGAGTAAAATTGTTCCTATGCTAGAAGAGAAACTCTTTTTGTCACCAAACTTCATGATATGTGCTGCTTAAATGTTCACAAAGTGTCCAGGGCTTTGCTTTGAAGCCAACACAAGCGAGCACAAGTGCTCACACAGCCTGGTGGCAAGGGTATTTATAGCACCTTCCTCCTGAGATGGGGTCACTGCTTTTCTTAGTCCTGGAAAACACATCTTCCTTCCACTCTGCAGTCCATCCCACGACTGCAGTGGTGCTGGACCCTGCCTGACCTTTTGCTGCTGAGATGGGGTAGGAAGACACCAGAGTTGGAAAACTGGTCAAAATGAAAACAGTGTGTGCTCTTGTTGCTGATGTCTTTTATGCTACAGAATTAATAATTGCAGCTTGTTTCTTGGCTATGATGTTGGCAGAAGAAGCGAAGCCCATGGAGATTTCTGCTACTCCCCAAAGGAAACATTCACTTGGATGCGATTTCTCAGCCATAGCCTGCCTGATAAAGCCATCTTGACAGAGAGGGAAA
>NW_009260762.1:159033-205112 GCF_000687185.1 Egretta garzetta
AGCGTGTGGCCTTCTAACGCACACAGCAAAACTGTATCCAATACCTTCTTGTTAGGTTAACACAAATCCCAGGACACTGCAATGAAGCAGTTGAGGCAATGTAAACCGTATACATCTGCTGTGGGGGGGTGCAGAGCCTTTGGTTGTAGGGATCTTCCCCCTCGAGGGTGTAATACCCTTGGCAAATGGTTTTGCACCAGCTTGGGGGTTCATACTGAACCTCCAGTTCCTGCAGTCATGGGTCAAATCTCTGCTTTCAGTATCAGTGGTTAGCCCGGATTCATATTAAAAAAAAACCAACCTCCAAGAATAGGATCCAAATGCGCTTTAGAGGTAAAACCCAAACTAAACTCCAAGACGGGACCGAGCCAGCTGTAGGATTTCTGAGCTTTGGAGGGAAAGGAGATGGAAAGTGTGCTGTCACAGACAAGCCCTAAGAGCCCAGGTTTCACCCACCCAAGGGGCAGCAAGAGCTTTTGCAACAGGGGAGCAGCAGCAGCTCTCCCTCCCTCCGAGCTGCGGTGGGCTGCAGAGGAATGTTCGCGTGGGATGGGCAACGCCAAGGGGCTGGTGCACCTCAAACCTCAAACCAGGACAGCATTTATGTGCCAAGCCTGGGACCTCTGTATTTTGTACAGTGCCACCCACCACTTCTCCTCTGAATTCCTTGGTACTTTTCTCATCTCTTTAGCCCCTTTATTCAGCAAGATGTTGGCTAATGGTTAAAACATGCAGTAGCCCAGTGCAGCTCCTTCAGACCGCTTGGCTCGGCTTTTGTGCGTGTGTGGCATCCCCTGAATGCCTCCCAGGTGCATTTCAAGGGCAGTTTTGTGTTATAGTCCAAGAGATGAGGAGCCAGATGTGAAATGTGCTTCGTGTTTCCTAGGAAAACCAACTGGCAGGGATTTTTCCAAAATAAGATGTTAGATAGGAGTTGTCAAGGACCACACAGATTTTTGAAGAAAATTACTTTTTTTGTTAAAAGAAATAGAAAATCCCTATTTCAATTTATGCTGTCCTCAGAGAGAAAGAGAACTAATCGTCAGTTCTATACTGGTTAGAGTTACCAGCGAATAATTGTCAAAGAACTAAACAAAACCCTATGCAAACACACAGATGTACAAATTCTCCTCTGCAGACAGACAAAATGCTAAAATCTCTCCTCCTGCAGATCTTCATCAATATCATACAGCACAGTACTGCTGTTTGCCTCTGGTTTTACAATAAAAAAACAAAAAACCCAGAAATGCCTGAATATCCTGGTACATTACAATATGTTAATGCACTATATGTGCTTTTCTGGTGCTGTTCTTGGGATAAATGCAGAATTTAGTGGATGAGATTCTATCGCCTGTATTAGATAGAAGGCCAGATTTCATAATCTAATGGTTGCTTCAGACCCTAATCTGCAGATGAATCTTTGTAGAGCCGTGCTTTGCGCCTGATTTCATTCCTACATCAATAGGCTAAGCACTTCGTCCCCATTCATTAACATTAATGAGATTTTCAGGCATTCAGAGTAAGGGGAAAAATGGAGCCTTAGTATTTGCAATTGCAAATGAGATTGTACTACATTAAATTCACTTAAAAGACGATACTCATGCATTTTGAAGTGGTACTTGTCTCCCACTCTTTTTAACATGGAAGAAATATGAAGAAATGCCGTACAAGTTTGGTCAGCTACATTTACTAGGTATACACCAACACCCCAGGGTCAGCTCTGCACGTGCTCTGGCCTGTCCAGTGGCACACAGAACACATATTAAATATCAGTGTAAGACTAAAAGGGTATTGCCCTCTTCTCATAAATTACACTACCATTTGGTATGGCCGATGCGTGAAGGACCCTGTAGGAACTACAGGTTTGAAAGCTCTACTTCCTTTTAATTTTTTTTTGCCCATTGACTTCAGCTTATTGAAAAAAAAGGCCAATTTAGTGACTGTCCTAGAACGACTGTCCTCGAACAACTGTATCGAAACCCATTTTCTTCTGGAGCTGACTGACGCACCCGAGGCACCCTGGAAGAGCTGACCTACCTGCTTCCCCCAGAGCGGCAAAGAGCCCTGCTGGCTCTCCTTGAGGTTTAATGGTAACAGCCCTCTTGCTGAGGGAGCGGGCGACACGAAAGCCGCACTCACCCTGCAGTAGTGAAAAGTCGGGTAAGGCACCGGAGAGCCTTTATGGGAGCTCCTGCAGCACCACCAAACTCCTCCTTGTAAGCTGCAAACCACTGAGGACATGCTCCGTGGTCCCCTGAGCCTACGGCACCGTGCGAGGTAATCATAACAGCATTTTTCAATTTGATACTTGGAATTATATATTAACACTGAGCTATCTGATGCTAATACGGTTCCGCCTCATTTTAAGATACAGACAAGGATTTTAAGCCACGTAAGAATTTCACTCCTGAAGCTGGTGAAGGGAACTGGGAAAAAAATAAGATTACACGAGACTGGAACAACATTTACAGAATCACAGACTCACAGAATGGCAAGGGTTGGAAGGGGCCTCGGGAGATCATCTAGTCCAACCCCCCTGCTAAAGCAGGTTCTCCTAGCACATGTTACACAGGACTTTGTCCAGGCAGGCTTTGAATATCTCCAGAGAAGGAGACTCCACAACCCCCCTGGGCAGCCTGTTCCAGTGCTCTGTCACCCTCAAAGTAAAGAAGTTCTCCCTCACGTTCAACTGAAACCTCTTATGTTTTAGTTTGTGCCCATTGCTCCTTGTCCTGTTGCTGGGCACCACTGTGAGGTCCACTTGGCCAGTGAAAATGTGCTCACAAACGAGGAAAATACACACTACAGATTTAAGCTGCCAGAGGGATAGGATCCAAGGGACAGGTATCTTTAAACCCATAGATGGTGAAGGGCAAGTCAAACAATTAGGGCCATGGACTGTCTTCCCCCAAAGCTGCTATAGATGTGGCTACAGCGGATTTGCTGCTGCCTGGAGGCTGCTTGCTGCATCTACGGTCATTACCAGAGGTCCCTGTGGATCCCGCAGTCCAAGAAGCCACAATAAGGAATGGCCTAAATCCACCCCACTTTTGGAGAGGACGCTTTTAAGCGTGTGTGCAGGTTACCCTGAGAGCAGCGTGGGGTTGCTGATAAAGCCAGTGCTCGGGTCTGTCCTCTGACAGTTCAACTTGGACTTCAGCTGGGCATTAAAGGTTTTGGGAAGGTACCTGATAAAAGCATCTGCTCTTCCCTGAAAGGGCTGACAACACCACAGATGCACTGGATCATGGGGTTTTTTTTCCTGCAGAAGTTGTAACAGGGGACAGAGAAGAAGGGCATGTCAAGATCAAAGTTTTTCTTCCTTTTCTGATGCAGCAACCGAGTTGAACAGGGAGGCAACAAGAGCAGCAGGAGAGTCCCAAGGTCAGAGGCATTTAAAGGAAGAAGAAGAAGAAAAAAAAGTAGTCTGGGGACACTCTGACCCCAGAAGCTTCTCATCTCTACCAGTCCCAAACTAACAACGAGGGAGGAAAGCTAAGGACAGCACATGCTGCTCGTGTGGACGTGTTCTGTACAGGGGGGATGGGGGGGTGTGTGTGGGGGGGTTGAGTGTGGTGCGCCAGAGAATATACTGACCAGAAATATATCTGCTGACTAACAGTCAGCAACCCACGGCGTGCAAAGGTTATTCAAGGTAAGTCACAGTGATGAGGTAGGAGGTATTTTCTTCTGGCTACTTAGGCACAGTGGGATAAAATAATCTTTGAGGGCCTTTCCCAGCTTGATGGCCAAGCAGCAAGTTCAGATTTAAGCACAGGACACTTTTAATTAATGTTGCTTTTCTGAATACAGTAGCGTACGGCAAACCAGAAGAAGAGAGCAATCCAATTCACAGTGACCTGCACTGAAAGCACTTTTTTAATAGAAGGATGGAAATACCTAAGTGTCACTCAGAAAAAAGTTAATTAAATTTTGTCTTGCTATAAAATATCAGTGTGCAAAGAAGTTTCCCCCACGCTTATAAGGCAGGGGTTTCTTTCTTTCTAGTGCATTGCCTGCAGCTGCTGCTCTGCACATTACCGTAACCAAGCTCACAACCAACCTACATTGGGAGGGCTAACATGACATTTGGGCATGGCAGACTAAAGGGCAAAATTATCCAAACCAGTTTAGAGTGGAATAAGGAGGATAAATATCGTGGATGGAGCTTGCAGTCCCATGCCCTGCTAAGTTGCTTTTTCTCCTCAGGTGTGCATTAACCAAGTCTTTGCATCTGCCTTTACTTCTTCGATTACACTTGTGTTTGGAGGGTTGGGTTCTGTCCTACACTAGAACTATGCAAGTTGCCAGGGCGTTCCCCTTATCTGTGGTCCAAGCAGCTATCAATCAAAACCAGCTGTACCGCTGATGAACACCCAGCTGGGTCTATCCAGTAGCACTTCTAAGCTTAGCGTAAACCAGAGCTCATCTCCACCAAATTCTTCTTAATGGTCTGTGCTTAGAAGGTGTGTGCAACAGGCTCAGAATCCATTGAAAATAAGGTCTTAACATCAGAAGTGTCAGGCAGATGATCTATAGGTGGCACTAATGGCCCTAGTTATGTGACACTGAGAGAGACTAGTATTTCAGTATTTCGGTTGACTAAAATCCCTTGGCTATTATCAGCTTGCCTTCCCCCAGCCCATCAACCACACCATCCGAGTTCTAGGAGGTGTTTGCTATTTAACACATAAAATGTTTCTTGGTATTTACTTTTTCCCAAATGCTTCTTTTCTTGAGCAGGAGGTTACATGCAAGCATGTTTCCAATCCCGTTTTCACATAAAAAGCATGAATAAGATTCTTGCAACCCTGATGGACAGCCCTGAAGTTACGGGCATAGTTTAGACTATTTTAATACTTGGCTTTCACATTTTGCATCCACAGTTACCCTACTTGGTGTATATATATTCTACATACTAAGTTCTAGATAATTTTCTTAAAAACGTTCAGCATTAAACAATAAAGGGGAACTAGCAATTTTTCGTACTTGACAGTCCAAGCATAAGCATTTCTCAAATCATAGCAAACAATTATTACTCTCTGCAGATTTCTACAGATGACAGTCAGACAATTATAAGCTATGTGAATCAAAACACTGAACCGAAAAGAACAACTGCATTTTAGATAAAGGGATGTTATTAAACTGACCTGGGCTACAATATTTTTATTTTAAGTAATAGCCTTGCAACCATTTCATGCTTTGATTTATTTCACATTTCATAGCATATTATTCTTAACTTTTAAAAAAATTTCCAGCACTCAAATGAGAACCCCACCAAAACCTCAATTAATATTTGTCCAGAATCCAATAAAACAGACTAAAAAGAACATCATGCCTACTGGAGATGGAAATGCTTAATGTCTCCCCCGACAACTTGAGGACAGACAAACTGGTATACAAATTTGCTATGAAAATGTCTCTACGGAGTGGCTGGAAAATAGAAGATAATAGAAGCAATATTAACTTAGAAGCATTTTTTCTAAGTGAGAAAATTTTGGAGACAAATTCTCCCCTCTGAAGGAAACTCCTGAAATATTACAAAGCTGCTTTCTTTTCTCCATTTCATGCATTGAATTTATTGCCCCAAAGAGAAGATGGCCTCAAGTTGCGCCAGGGCAGGTTTAGGTTAGACATTAGGAAAAAATTTTTTCACCAAAAGGGTTGTCAAGCATTGGAACAGGCTGCCCAGGGAAGTGGTCGAGTTCCGATCCTTGGAGGAGTTTAAAAGATGGGTAGACGAGGTGCTTAGGGACATGGTTTAGTGGTGGGATGTCAGGGCTAGATTAATGGATGGTCCTGATGATCTTAAAGGTCTTTTCCAACCTAGATGATTCTATGATTCTAAGCTGAGGCTGAATATGCATTTTTTTCAAATAATTCTCGGTATTGCAAGCCAAGATAACCACACCATTTTCAGTTCCCACTGCACAGAATGCACCAGGGCTATGAAAAGAAGGATCAAAGCTGTTGAGAGCAAACCAGTCATACACAGTAGCTGCTAGCACTGCATTGTCAAAAATCCTAAACTGCTTCACATATTCCCTCCTTCTTCCTACACATGGTCCCAACTTCATCCGTGTGCATGCACGTAGAAGGGAAGGGTAAAATAATTCAGCAGTTGCATTACTTTGGCTCCGGAAGCTACCATTACTTGAATAATGACACCCCCGAAGCCCGCATCAACTCTGGCATTCGCTCTCCTTTGTCCAGTACATAATCTGGGTGCTAGAAAAGAAACAACACTAAACCAGTCAAAATCCAGCAGCAGACACACATGCGGCTGCAGATGCTGATGCTTTCCTGGAAAAACATCACAACTGGGCCATTAAGTATTGGCCTTTTTATCTTGGAGAGCCTAAATAATGTGAAAATCTCCTTGAAAAATCACAGCTTGGCATGAACTGATACCAGCTGTATGTTAAACTGAGCTTTTTAATCAGCCTAAGACTCTGTCACACAATAAGGTATGGATTCAGGAAGAAAAGAGGGAGCCCCTTCTAAATGCCACCTTCTCCTGTATAATCCCAAACATCTTTGGAAGCCTTTCCATTCCCATTATCCCTGCTTAAAACTATTTGATGTCAGTATGTAGGGTTTGGGGCTATGAATGTATACATCCTGTAAAATGTCTCCTCTGAAGAAGGATATGGAAAAGTTGGAAGTCCCCTGGAAGACCAGGCAGAAAGACCTATGGCCTGGCGAGGCAGGGGGCGAAGGACATGCCACCGTGAGTGTGGCTTTTCTGAAGCTCTGGGGGAATTTTACAAACCCAGGGCAGGCAAAATCGAAGTGACCAAGTTGAAGTGCAATATACCCGAGAGATAAGAAGTCATCGGGAATGCCAGAGGAGCCTCGAGCTGGGAATAATTAAAGATAAAAAATCTTCATGCTAGTTGGTTTCTTGGGATTTAATTTATAGAAGATAAGTTTGTGTCCTCGCGTTGCATGTGCAAAGAGCACTCTGCATCATCTTTCCAGTGGCCGATGCCGGAAGGGAAGGTGAGAAGGGGAATTTGGCAGATGGCCAACTGTGGCTTTTTCCTCACAGCATAAAGAAGTGGATGAAACCCCGGGCTGGGAACTCAGCTGCCTGGGCAGGGTGAGGGTTTCGGAGCTGAGGTGCGGTCTCGCGCGGAGGCTCTGCTGCCGGAGCCCAACCGTCCCGCACCGCCGCTGAAGTGACTTGCTGCTGCTTTGACAGAAAAGGACAGCGTGTGATGAATCTGTCCACTGCCGGCTCATTCTTTAAGTGCAGCCATAAATCATTGTTTGTATTAAAAAGCTGAAAGGTCTGGCTATCTTACAAATTTAATTTTAAAATGAAAACTTTCTGGCCTTTCCCCTGATGGCTGGAGCTGAGCTCACGCTCCATGTACCTGTGCGCTGTGCGTGTAACCTGTAACACATAGGGACACAACCACAGTCTTTCTAACCCTCCTGGTCCACCAGGCATGGATGTTTCACCTCTATGCTACAACCACTGGCCACTCAAAGTTGCCTCAAGTAGCCCTTAGGAGGCCCTACCTATCACCCTTGATGAACTTAATTAAGCTAATGGGTGATTTGACAGACATACACTGGCAAGGAGTGAGTTTCCCATCATACAGCCAGGGGACAGGGAGTGGTGACCTGGCGGTGGGATGCAACAGCGTGCCACATCCGAGAGCATGAGGCTGCACTCCATCTTTTTGGCTGAGGGGGGGAGCCGACTGCATCCGTCCTCACCTGGGAAAGCCCCTACCTGAGGGTACACTACTGCTGGCTGCAGCTGCTTGGGAAAGGGTTGGGGTTGCAGAACTGCCTCCAAGTCACCAGCGACTATAGATAGGGTCAAAGGGACTTCCACTATTTATCTCACAACTCCCAGGTTGCAGTCAAGGTGTACAGGAATCACAAACTGGGACAAGCACATGCATTGGGAAGCTCGAAGCCAAGGGAGTGACCTGTAGCTGCTGTACTCTGCTATTACAGCGCTACTATGGGAGCTGTAGATGTGGTTTTCAAGGAGAGGCTTGAGGACTGATTAGCAAAAGCCATGCCACAGACATCTGCAAATAGTGTACCAGGAGGAGCACTGGGCTGGGGATGCGTGGAGTCAGCCAGGGTGGAGCTGGGAGTAGCCCTTAAAAAACAGAGTAAGAAACTGCATTTTAATGTAGCTGGTATCTAAGAGACAATGGAAAAACTGACATTTATTTTTCTGTTGCAAGAAGCTGTGGTAGTAGGGATGAGATAAACTGGGTGGAGGAGGGAAACAGGACAAAGTAGATGCGTAAATACAAAAATACATAAGAAGTTCCACAGGGAGGAAGGGAACAATCCTTCTGTCTGGACCCACTAGTTAGGACGAGTAATAATAAAGCTAAACAAGAGAGAGTCAGTTTAGATGTAGGAAAAATCCCAACTGAAAGGATAAGATATGTCTGTGCTGGAAAATAGTGGGAAATCTCCAGCGCTGGGAACCTCAAGAACCTGCCCAGGAAGGTGTCAGAGTGACCTAAATGATCCTGCCAGGCGGGCAGGTGTCTCCTTGTGAGTCCTTCAAGCTTCACAAACTTGGGATAGTGGCTCCTGGAAGCGAAGCTCATGTTGCAAACCTATATATTTTACACACTTCGGAAACAAGGCTTTCAGCAACTGCTGCAGATGCAGGCAGCCTGCGTGCCTGGAGCTGCCTGGCACACACATGCCCCGCTCACCCCTGGCAGCTCTGACCTGGCAGCAGACGTTAATGGGTTTCTCGGTAACACAAATCCTCCTCCTGTACCTCTGGGTTGCAGCTTAGGTGTCACACAGTCAAGTAGAAATAGTTATTTTCTTCTCAGCAGGATATCTGCTATTTTAACTGAATACAATTTACTCAGTCCCATGCTAAATCAGGGTAATACGTTTCCAATTTTTAACTCAGCATGTAACGCACCAATGTTGCTCCAAAGCTTTCAAAACCCAAATAGGAAAACCAGAAGATAGCTGCTGCATAGCTGCTTTCTTTACATATAATGCACAGGCTTTAGCAACCCGCTGGAGGAGAGGGGAACCCCGTAATTTCGTGCTTAGCCATGTTGAGTCCCTGTCCCCCATGACTGGGGCAAGCATTCTGTGTGGGACACTGCAGGATGTCCGCTTCTAACATCTCCTCCCTCCCGCGAACCATGGGTACAGGCTCAGGCTGCCACCAAGAATCATAGAATGGCAGGGGTTGGAAGGGACATCTGGAGATCAGCTAGTCTGACCCCCGTGCTAAAGCAGGTTCACCTAGAGCAGGTTGCACAGGACATCATCCAGGCGGGTTTTGAATATCTCCAGAGAAGGAGACTCCACAACCCCCCTGGGCAGCCTGTTCCAGTGCTCTGTCACCCTCAAAGTAAAGAAGTTCTTTCTCACATTCAGCTGGAACCTCTTATACTTCAGTTTGTGCCCATTGCCCCTTGTCCTGTCACTGGGCACCATTGAGAAGTTTGGCTCCATCCTCATGACATCCACCCTTAAGATATTTCTAAGTATTGTAAGAAACGCCGTGCTGGTTTTGTTAAGGTAAGATGTTGGAAGTAGGAGTGATCGCGCCGACAGTGTGCAACCCTGCCGTAAGCAATCCCCGGTGAGGCTCGCTTGCTGCCTGACTGGATGGTGCAAAGGCGCCAAGGAGATGGAGAGGAGAGAGCTGAGCTCACTCCTCAGCAGGTCGGTGGGAGAAACAAGAACAGATTTCATCTCTTATCTCAGTATGACTCTTTTTTTTTCAAGTAATGATTTGAATTAATTCATCTGGGCACAGACTGGCAAAATACCCAAATCCTTTGGATAAGGGATTTTCTTCTGAACTAAACTATTATAAATTAACACTGAATTTCTTTTACTTCCCCTTGGTGAGGTTATATTGTGCTCAGACTAAATCTTCCTATTCCGAGGTAACTTTTCCTGGCACCTTTGTCCATGCCGCTCACTAATGTTCACAGAAGGCAACTAACCAGGGTTGCTCTTTCTCCACAGCCTTAATTATAGTTAACCGGAAACTTTTCACCTTTCTGCTACTGTACGAAAAGAATTAGATGACCCCCTGCTTGAAAAGACAAAAGGCCTTTTCCATTAAAATGCAGCATCCATTTATAATCTTAATTACAACAGGCTTCCCAGGAAACCTTCCTGCCACAGAATGAAGTAGAACAGAAATAAGATTCTGGGTTAAGAGGGAAAGCCTGTTTCATCAATAGCTTCCTAGGTCTGATTTCTTCTACCTTGAGGCAAATGCCAATGACCCCAACCCTGAGGGATGCTCAGCCCCAAACAAGCTAGCAGCATTTAGTCCAACCCTAATGCTGCCAGGATTAGACCCAAAGAGGGACCAAAGCAAAGGGCTGAAGATGTACCATGACACAGGAGAGGGGTTTGTTTCCTTTTGCAGTATTTTCTGATTTTATTAAAAAAACCCCAGATGTTTCAGTCTTTGTTCAGTGAAGGAGACTCACTGCCAGCAGCCAACCACAAGTAACTCCACCATAGGCTTCTCTGGGAAGCAAAGAGTATCTGCATAAGGCTGCCCTCTCTGTTGGCCACAGACACCTCTTCCCAAAAGCATCCTCCACCCACTGCGCCAGCTCCACGCAGACGACAACACCCAACGCTCTGCGGATCTGACCACCAGGCCCTTGCTGGAAAATTCCTGACTCCCTGGGTCCCTCTGAGTTGCAGTGGGGGAGACCTCAGCATAGCAATAAAAGAACAGAAAACATGCCTAGGTAATCTTTAAATCCTGACAAACCTAGAAGTACCTTGGTTGTATTTTTAAGCATCTGACTTGCTACATTAAGCCTTCTTATGCCGGAGCACGAGGGCAACGTAAAAAGTAACTTCCATCAGCTATTTAAGACAACTGGAAGGTACAATTATTAGCACGATGCCTTGTTAATTTTCCTCCTCTCTACAGCTGTGTTTACAGTGATTTCTAAGGGTTCTCTGTCTCATCTAATAACAGATCCATTTAGGGACTGCATACTAAATGTTAATTTACAATGGAAGAACAAATTCTTAGTATTTCTTTAAATGGCAGCTATTTTTTTGAAACTGTTCCCTCAGCTACACCCTGAAAGAAATTCCACATCATCTTTTTTTCCCCCCTTTTTTTTAATGCTCATTCTTTTTTAAACTTCCCAAAGAAAACAAGCAGAAAAGGCCACTCTGAGCTCTTGCTTTTGGGATCCTTCCCTGGCTGCAGCCAAGCACCGTCTCCTTGCTCTCTGCTCCTTTCACGGATGCTGAACGCACGCCAGCCTCTCATCAGTTCCCTCTCTATCTGCTGAAAGGGCTGGCTCCCTCTTCGCTGCTCTCGTACCCTTGTCACCTGCCTTGTCCCACCTGCAGCTTGAGCATGCCAGCAAAGATCAGAAGAAAACAGAGCCCCAGGACCAAGTTTTCAGCTAGCTCTTGCTCTGGTGTGCAAAATTCCCCCAAAGCAAAATCCCCCCCGTGCCGTCCCTGAGCTGGCTGCAGCATGGAGTGCATGGAGAGATCGGGGAGACCCCCCCTCTCCCCAGGCGAGCCGAGGCATTCAGCCGTGGGGGCGAGGGGAGCCAAGTGTGGGCCCTTGATGGGAATGTGCCCTCTCCGGCGCAGCGGGGAACAGGACGGCTCTGTCCCCTGCACAGGGCCAGGGCTGTTCCACCTCCCGTGGGGCTCCTCAGCTGCCCACAGGGACAGCCCCCTCTCAGCACAGGTAAAACATAGCGCCTGGCACTTTGCACTCACCGTGCCATTTTTTGGTATTACAGCCTTGGAAATGTACTGACGGGAGGACTGACTGCTCGGCTATCGCTACCTCCAGCAGCTGCTGGCTTCTGCTTGCCTACCCTTACCAGCCTGTAACTGTTCTCAGCACTTTTTAATTTTTATAAGCTGCAAATTTACTCTTTGATTAACAAATAATGCTAGTAAGCTGGGCGGGAATACATACATCTTCCTATATACACATGCACGCATACACATATGTACATCCCTGCTCACATCCCAGTGGTAAGCACCCAGATGGCACACCGGCTTACGTGAGTGGCAGGCTAGGGCGCACGGGTGCTTCCAGGCTGTACTGAAGCACTGGAATCCACTCTCATGCCTAAGTAGGTGGGGCTGAAAAAAGTTCAGCAGCACAGTGGAGGCAAAGCACGCACGGCGGCTGATGTTGCTCAGTAGGGTAGGGTGGTCTGAGGAGCATCCGCGGTGCCGCAGCCAGGCAGTACCTGGAACTGCCGTCACCTCTCTGATGATTTCAAGCAAGACAGCAGAGGCACCTGATGGCTCCTGAGAAGCACTGGGAGTCAATGCTGTTCTGGCTTACTGCATGGAGGTCATCCTTCTCCAGAGCTGCCAGGTGACATGGATTTAGGAGCAGGGAAAAGTGACAAGTTCACATAGTGTGGCAAGAGCTGATATATGCCTGATGGGAGAAGTAAACCTAAATTACAGTTTCCAGCTAAAAGTGCTGTCATTTTAGATTCTCTGTGCAGTAACTTCCACCCACTGCACTCATGAATGAAGAGCTCATGGTTCCTCCTCCAACCTGCAGCGCTGCTGCAGGACCCATCTCTGCAAGGCAAGGAGAGCTGCCAAGTGCCGCCGTGCCCTTCGCCTCATGGGGGGGCTTCCATGGCACAAATGCCTCCCACAAACGCCTCCCACAAACATGCTGAAAATTAACAGTGGATTTTGCTCTTTGAACGTCTCCTGCCTTTTATGAAATGCATCAGCACAGCTGACCTGGAGATTAACAGCGGCATCCAAGTGCGCTCAGCACTTTTAGTTTTGCATTTCAAATATAAAACTGATTTCATGGAAGTCTGCTTATCCTGCTGTTTCTGAATCCCTTCTGGAATACTAGCTGGAGCAGGTCACCATGTGAAGGTCCATTTGCAAGGACCACACTTTATACTTTTGATCAGGTGTCTGCAACCCTACATCCATTCACATAATCCACCCCCCTGTGTATCTTCCAACTGCCGTGCATCCCAGCTAGCACGAGGAGGGAAGTCTCACAAAGCCTCTTCCCAACTTCTCCTACTGTTTTTAGAGACCTTCTCTTCCTACTCCATGACCTACATTTATCTCTGGCTTTGTTTGTTTAAAAATGAGCTTTGCTCACAGGGGAAAGCAGTACATGGGATTCACTGCTTCCAGGAACAAACTGTAATTTCGTTCAACTTCTTCTGTCCTCCTGGGTGCTCTCTTCTTCCAACTCACCATCACCTCTCTTCATGCACATGCAAGTGCAAGCCCTCAACTTCAGCCCCTCTCCCCAGTGCTCTGCAGAAGTGGTCAAGACCCCCAAATTCACCTTATTAACACCACTGTGTTGTCTCAGCCCCTGGTTAATGCAATAGAGAGACCAAGGTAATCCCAGTTATTTTAAGGTTAGCCTTAACTCTTCATTCTGCCTGAATTTCTTTTTCACTTGTGCCTCTCACTGCTCTTTCCTCACTCTCCTCGGCTGCTCTTCATTTAATCCCTCTAGCATCCTTTTTCCAAGCTGCACTCAATACCGCTAGAGCTCAAGTTGAACTTTCAAACCCATGGAGGGCTGGGAGCAGAGGAGGGAAGAGGCAAACATTTTCAAAGGAAGACATGAATGTTAAATAGGATGAGGCTGCTCCCAAACTCACAGAGAGATTGAAATAAAGCAGCTATCATACACTACTAGTTTAAACCTGATGCAGAACATCTGGTCCCGTTTCGCTTTTAATGATTCATGTTCTCTTGTCTGCAGCTCCAGAGAGAGAAGGACCACCTGAGCAGAAATAAACCGCAGGTTCCCTTAGTACCAGTTCCAGGAGGAGAAAACACTTCCCAAGATTAGCTGAGAAAAACTGAACTGCTGAACAGCCAGCTAGGCTATGCAGAGCCTACACATCAGCCTAGTAATACTTTTTGTTCCCTCTTCACCCACCCCAACATTGCAGACAATGTCCTCCCCTCCCCACGTAGTTTTTGTCAATCAACTGAGATCAGTAAATCTTAGGAGTCAGCTGTAGCCTAAGATTACAGCTTGTTGGAAGTACTGTGAGATCTCTTGGCTCCCTATGGCAGGGCAGTGGAGTAGTCCCGAGTCCACTAAAATATGGGCATATTTTAGCTATGACCTGCCTCGTTAGGGACTGAAGGCAACAGATGTACACATTCAATGGGAATAAATGCTGGTTCCCACATAAACCTCAGATAAACTGCAGAGGGATCTGCAGGTGCTGGTGGGATGGGTAATTCCTCCTGAAACTGCATCTGGAGCCGCTATTGCAGACTGAGGTCTGGGATAAAAATAACACTCAGTACTTATCTGGTCTTTTCCCGTCTGTAAACTTCAAAGCACAATGCATCATCACCACTTTCCAGATGCGAGAAGCAAGCCCCAAAGAACTGGTCCAGTGTTGCTGCATTTTTCTACCTTCACAAGCTGAACCTTGTCCTCTC
Organism: Egretta garzetta; assembly: GCF_000687185.1. Taxonomy (NCBI): domain Eukaryota; kingdom Metazoa; phylum Chordata; class Aves; order Pelecaniformes; family Ardeidae; genus Egretta; species Egretta garzetta. The sequence continues at coordinate 173,482 of NW_009260762.1, forward strand.
CCAATATCTTTTCCCTGTCCAAGGGCAACTCTGCCGGGTCCAAGGCAAGGTAACCACATGCTACCAGCACTTTCAGTTTTCTGTGATTCTGCTCTTACTTTAAGATGGGAGATGGGGTTTAATTTTCAGCCCTGGTTCTTGGTACTTCTCTGGGAGAATTTCAGAACAAAGTATCTCTTTAAATATTTGTCCTCCCCAAAGTTTCTAGTCCCCCCAGTTAGGTAAAGGTTAAGTAAAGGGATTAAACTGAAGTCTCAAAATTCAGGCTGAGAAATTGTGGCAGTAAAGAACGCTGGTGTCAGCAGATTACAGATAATCAAAGCATTTGGTTTAGACTTACAGCCTTCCCTCTTTGTTATTTCTTTCCAGACCAACACTTGTGAGATTCACCATCGGGTGCAACTTCCATATCAAGTTGGTGACTATGAGAAATTAATAACAGACATTTGGCACTGCCTGTTGTGAAAATGTATAGCATGTACTGCAGCAACACAGATAGTTTCCTGTTCATCAAAACGACTCTCTTATATGCCACTGAGATCTAATGGAAAGTCATCAAAGTTCAGTACAGTCAAGAGCACTCCAACATGTTATACCGGGATGAAAAAACATCACTTAAAGTACAAAAAAGGAGGTTTACAGGTGTTGGTCTGGTTTTTAATTTGATAATATGGGTTAGCCACACTGCTGAAAATGAACCTGTATGTTACTGAAAAAACCATAAAGCTCACAGAGGTCATGGCGAGAAGTAAAAGGCAGCACTTGATTTTTTTCTGGAAAAGTACTGGGTTCACTGCAAGCAACAGGGGCGTGAGCAGCACAGTTTATCTATCTGGAATAGGTGCACAATATTAAGCCAAACCAGTCCAATCTGGAGAAGTAGCATTAAGAATCTGGTTAGTGGGTACAGCTTAAATGAAGCGCTGCAACTCTGCCTACTTGCTTCAGCCTACCGCAGTCTGCATGATAAAAACAACTAGAGGCACAGTACAGGAGGTGAAGGAAAACATGAAGGAAAACAAGAAGTTTGGGCAATTCCATAAGAAATAAAAAAACCAGTAACAAACCCACGAGCCTGGGAATAGCTTTCTGGGTTTGACTGGCATCTGGTAAAGCCGTCTGGTCCCTTGACATCAGTATAAAGATGAATGAATGGTCTAAAATGTCTATCCATGCATGACAGGAGAAAAAAGTTGGTGAACAGGCATCACAGTCCCCTGGAAGGAAGCAAGTGAAATACAGGCATGGTTCTGGCATTAGAAAGTGAAGGGGAAGGAACACAGAGAAGAAAACAAAAATGATACAGAGTAAAAAAAAAAAAATTGCTCTGACATCTCTGGGCTGAAGAGCTTCCTTTTAGAAGCTCTTCCTTTTGATGGCAGAGGATGACATCTCTCTGGGACGGGAGAGGAAAGGAAAACAGAAAAGCCTGTGATAGCTGAAAACTGCTAAACAAAAGAGACTGTCTGGGGAATTAGTATTTATGAAATGCAAAAAAGACTGTAGTAAAATAAGAGATAACACAAACCTAATAAAAGCAGAGTTGTTCTGAATTAACAAAAAACAAGATGCAGAATCTGCAATCTGGTGCTGTACTATCAAGAAACCAATTCCCCACTGTCTCAGGCAATGTCAAAACAAAAAAAACCTATCCAAAAACCAGTGACGTCAATGGAAAAATTCCTCTTGATTTCCAAAAGCTTTTGTTTTGACTCTTTGGGGATTTCTGATGTTGTTAAGACCTGGAAACCACCACTATCACCCCTTAGAGAAACCCTATTGCTCACCCAGTGGCACCGAGAGATGCTGTAGGGCCGATGGGTTACTGCCAGAAGTTGAACACCTCTGCTCAACAGAGAACAATGTCACATCCTAAATCTTGGCATGGGGCACTGGGTGTGTGTGTGTGTGTTACCTGCAGGTGTTATGGCGATGATTATTTTGGAAACTGCATATGGGAGTTACTGCACCAATGGCTTCTTAAAGCCTTTCATAATCTTCCCCCATCACAGGTGTGAGCTAGGAAAGATGTTTTTTCACGCAGAGACCCTCCTCCTACCGTGGAGTATCACAGTGTGCCATATTCAATGTGCTGCCTACTCTTTTTTTTAAAGCCCATTTGCTTTTGGGGAGGAAAACGTTTTATAGTCCTAGTGCATCGCTCTGTTGAGAAGTGTTTCTTCTGATACTCTGCTGAAGTTTGTATTTCCTTTTTTTTTTTTCCCTGTTAAATATACCCATGGCCAGAAGATCATGAACGTGGAAATGGGTCAGTTAAAAAAGGCTGAATGAAAACCACTGTGACACCCTCAATTCTGAGTTTGTTTCTCTGTGGGTTCATTTCTTGGATGGGGTTTTCATTTTAAGTAGGGTTGTTTTTCATTTCCAGGCATGGTTTGCTCTGGTTTATGCCCAAGGACTTGCACTAACAAAGTCCTATGGTTCTGTGAAAGGAGTATAAACATCGATGCTAATCACCTGAAAATCTTACCTTCTGCGCTATTTTTCTTCTTTAACAGCGCTTCCCAGACCGAGGCCTTTAGATGGTGTAACTGCAGCCTGGGTCCCCAGGCTCAGAGTTGCAGATGCCACGTAGACTGTGGCACCCCTTCTTCACAAGTGATCATGTTCGAAAGCATGTTTGCTTCAGCAAGGAGTGAGCATGTCCTCACCCTAGCGTACTCACAGTGCACAGAGAGCCAAACTGCACAGACACAGACCCTCTGCTCAGACCCTCTTCACAAGAGCAGCCCCTCAGTGCCCAGCACCGATGTGAAGAGGGATGCTTACACCGAGCCTATGCAACATTGGGTCAAGACTGTGTGGGGATGGGGTCCTCCTTCCCACCTGCTGTGGTCACGGGAGGGGGCACAGTGTCCCACAGGGGCAGCGGAGCGAGGGTGATGCTAACCCACCTTCGTCCCTTTGCTTTGCGTGGGCATGATGGCTCAGCAAGGATGCCTGGCCTGATCTCACCCTGAGCCCGTGGCTGTCCGGGTGACAAATCTGTACAGGCAACTGCTCCTGGAAATACCAGCTTCTTCCTGGGGAAAAAGGAGTGAGCCTCTAGAGGGAAATGCTAGGTCATGGGGCATTCCAGGGCTATTAATATAATTTAGAAAGAAAAAGAAAATCTACGTTGGGCTATTAGCAAAAATCAGGTGTTAGAGTGTAGGGAGGACGCATAAAACACTGCATTAAACTACGGCAGTTTTGCTCTACCTCAGAACATAAAGTTTATTGAATGGCTCCCAGAAGAGGAGAAAATGGGTTTGGCACTTGGCAATAAAGTCTGTAATTAGTTTTTTATAGACAATCCATGAACTGTGCTCTGCTCCTGACAATTTTTTGTGGCGTTGGCTTGTGAATGCCCTTGTCCAGCGCCACCATCAGTGAGAACAGGACATACAGCTCGAGGAGGGCTCTGGGCTGTCCCTTACCCCTCATGAGGAGCTGCGGCAGAGGAGAAGCCCACAGGGGAGCCCAGTTCTCCCTGTTGTGCCATTGGAAAGGAGCAGCAATGGATCCTTTCACCCACCCAAGGCCACCCCAACCGTCTGGAGAGCTGGCAGGCAGAACCGAAGCTGTGGTTGACCCAGCCTCCAGTGAGCCCCAAAGCTGGGGGAGGCAGCGGCAGTGACCCACCCTCTGAGCTCAGCTGCACTGGAAGAGACAAACTCATGAACGTGTCCTGTGGCAAACCAGGCCTGGTGTTTTGTGACTCACAGAGCTTTAAGCAGTTCCAACCAGCTGGTTTCCCAGAACTGGTCAATCTGATGGGTTTGCTGCCAAATTAATAAAATAAACTAAATGCATGGATATGCGAAATGGTGGGAATGCAGCTAGGGATGTTACTTAATGGAGATTTAAAAAGCTCTGCATCTGAGATAAGACAGGGTGGGTATATAGAGATGGAATAATTTAAAAGATTCACCAGCACTATAAGAAAACACTTTCTGAAATTATTTACGCAACAAAATTTTATGTTCAAGGACGCTGGAGTCATTCAATAGGCAGCTCATAACTATACAGCTCCTGCAAAGAATAACAAATACGATTTGGATGGAAAATTTATAGATGTGTTTTTAAATGCACATGCCGATACCCTCACTTTGCTTTTTCTAATGGCCCTGCCTTCTGTGTATTCATGGCCTTCCTGAACCTTACGAGAAGTTTGAGAGGGCTTGTAAATCAGTTCCTCTCCTGGACCTCTAAATAGCAAGTGATTAAAACTAAAAGCAATCTCTAATTGTATTGGAGAAACCACTTAACTAGTTACGGCTGTGGTCATCAGGCATGATGCTCTCTCTGCGGCTCAACAAAGTCAAGAAACCACAGGCTACTCCCAGACTCAGTTCTTAAAAGTCTAAATCTAGACAACAGTAATTTACACTACGGTTAGTCACACTAACCTATCTTTTATATCTAACCTAGAAAGACCTTCAGAGAGAGAAACCCCATATTTTACTTAAGAGATTAAAGAAGAGCACTCAGCAATGCTCTCACTGCTGTACACTGAACAGGTGAATGCCAACAAAAACATGACAAGACCGGACCCATCCGCCATCCAAACATAAAGCAGCAGCCTTTCATTTGGGATATTTGTGAACAAGCAGACAGCTTATGTCTGCATAGGAGCGTATGGGGTCCCCGCACCTAAAAACTCTCAGCCCCTCTGTGAAGCATGTAAACATTATCACCATTCAATAAACACGAACTTGGTCAAGCTGACATGGTGAGTACGTGGCAGAGCCAAGCTTGACATCCAACAGGGTCCCACTCTCCTGTCATTAACACCGGCTTCTGCAAGCAGTAAGTCTACCCAAGTAACGAGACAATCAAAACAAACGTTTCCCAGTTTCTAGTCCAACGTTTCCCTTTTCGCATTTTTCAATTTTCAATTTTCTTACTGAGTTCAGCACTCAATGAAAAATGAGTTTGCCATTGACAAGGCTGCAATCAAGCACAGCTCGGTTTTTTACCACATCCACATTTCACTGCAAGAAGACTGCGGTTCGGATCATGGGCCTTATGAAGCTTAATTTCAAGCTTGCCAGTGACTTCAAGAAATTCAAAATTTCCTCAGCTGTGTTTGTGCAATGTCCAGAGCTGTGAAGGGCTGATTGCTGAGACCAGTGTTCCAATATTTAATAGAAGTAATAGAGAAACAGAGCAGACCCAAATTAAAAGGCAAAGAAAATGAGCAACAGTGAGAATACAGGCAAGTAACACTAAAATGCTTTGCCTCTTCATGGCAATGTTCTTTTCATTGCAAAGCCAGGTATGAAAGAAGGTTTTCTTTTAAATGCCTCAGGGCTAGTGCACCACCAGCAGTTTCAGAGAAAAGTGATGCTTTTTATAATGAGGGAATGCACAGCAGACTTTTGTAAAAAAACAACCAAAAAACAAAAAAAAATCTAGAAATCTTTCCAATCTTTGTGCTTCTGTGGGGCTGCTGTGTTTCTTCATTCTCAAATGATGGGAATTGTCCAGTAGCTGTCATGAAAATATCCACCCGAGAAAGTTATGCGAATTCTTGCAGGACACAACGCACCCCTACTGAGGGCTGAGCAGCCGACCCGCTAACACGAGGGAGATTCGCATTATTCAGAGAGTTGCCCACAGGTCTTATTACTAAGTTTCACACCAAAGTTTTCACATGGGAGGAATTAAAAAATGACAAGGGCAATGATTTTGATATCCTAAGCATGAGTCCAGTCCTGAAAGTTCACACCACTGAGGACTGCAAACAGATGAGAAGGATTTGATGTCTCGATCAACAGACTGACAGTGCTCTGCAGGTGCCTCCCGCGGTGCTGGTGTTTGTTTTAAGCTTTCTCGCTTTGAAGAACATAATAGAGACATTGAGGTTTGGTAAGTTCTGACCTGAAGACTTTTTTTTCCAACCTTGCGGGTCATGTTTTCTTCCTTTTCAGTCACCAGGAGCCAGCAGGAAGTTCATGCCAAGGCAGTATTTCACACTCTCGGTAACAATCCAATTTCTGTAGCCAGATTTTTGGAATAGAAAGTTCTTATTTTGGGCAAATCCCATGCGAAGGACATGCCTTGGTAGACAGATGGATACTTTCAACTTACTGATACAGCTTATGGTATCTATTATTAGACAGATAGACAGCCACTGCCTTGTTGCACTTCATACGTTAAAAACTATTTAGTGTAATGCAGAATCTTGTTACTGCAATCCAGAAATATGCATATTTTAAGTGAAAGAGAAATGCTCTTATTGCAATATTCTAATTTGGACCTTGATCAAAAAAATCAACTGCTTTGCACTTCACAGTTCAGATGAACTACAGCATGTCTGTAAAATGGTAGGGCTGGGGAGGTCTTATCATAGGTAAGGGGAACAGACGCCTTGGATGGAAATTTCCATATTATATAATTACATTCATTTCCATATTGTGGTACAAAATTGCTACAAGGCAGAATACTGCCTGGTGCTGCACACAAGGATGCGTGAACCTTCCGACTGGTGTTTAAGGGCGGATCTATGGAGACCCAGAACAAAAACCCTACTGGTTCTAGCAGAGATTTGAACAAGGTTGCAGCAGGATGTCATTTTTTTGTGTCTGCATAGAGTCTGGCAATCTGTGCACAGAATTTCTCTTTTCTGATCTGTAACACACAGAGGATCAGTTAATGTCAATGGAAAACCCTCCTGGGGACCGAATGCAACGTGAGAGAGAAAGATGGGTACAGAGATCCAAGAGTGACATTTTCACCCTGCAGTCGGAAAGGCTGTTTTCTGGAAGGCTGCTGTCAGTCTTTCTGCACAACACCGCATAGCAAAGAGGCAACAGTTTTCCACTACCTTGGACCCTTTTCCAGACGTATCTGAGAAAAGGGTGCGATCAAAACTTTCGGGTCAGCAGCCCAGTACGCAACTGGGCCTCGCACCAGAGTCGTGAATGGCAACCTGCATTACAGCAGGCTGTGTGTTGGTACTCGGCGTACGTCTGACAGACGTGATACGTAGGTCAGGTCCACCAGACAGGGAATCACGTAACAAAATATCTCTGCAACGTGATACCAGCTTCTCCCTTTCAGTCGGGAATCACAGGATGGACAAGGGAAGCAGTGGGAACAGGGTGGTGCAAAATAAGGTTTCCTGGCCCCTGGGCATCCAGACCTTGACCCTGGCTCAACTGCCCACAAGCTGGAGAAGAGCCTATGGTTGCTACACCCTCATCGCCACCTTCGTTACCAGACCTGGCTGAGCACGCTAGAGGTTGGGCACAGCAAATCTGGTTTCTGTCTGGGACCTGTGCAAAGGGGCCAGCGAACACCCTGGTTTGGGTTGACTCTCAACTGCACCAGTGGGGGGACAGAAAGTACATGTATTGCCCTAAATATATATTAAAACCAAAAGAACCCAAAGTGACCCAGCTTTTTTTCCCAAGTTAAATTGAGTCTATGGAAATTCTATGAGTAATTTTAGTTGAAAATAACAGGCCTGGTCCAAAGCCCCTTTAATATCTCACCCTGCTCAAAGTCCCAGAGCCTGGATATATCGTCAACTGTGCAAACTTCACAACACATTGCTGTTCTGCGTGTTTAATAGTGCTGAGTATCAGTCTGAGCTCTGCTCCCACCAAAGTCAGGTCAATGAGATTAACTCTCCACTTCAGTGGGAAATTAATTACTATCATGGCAAATGCTTTTTGAAAACCCCACCTCCCTCGCTTTGCAGGTTTGGTTTTGTTAAATTATTAAATTTCAATTGAAAAAGGCAAAGCTGGTAGAAATACAGAAACAATAGCAAAGAAATACTGGAGCCATCCCATAATACCAGAGTAACTGGCATGGCTCATCTGACCACTTACTCCACTCACCAATTTAAAATGGGGTCTGTAAATAAGCATCGAGGGAATATATAACCCATGTGCTGAATTTTATTTTTGCTATAATAATAAAAGGCACAGAGAGAGATTCATGATAACATGAATCCTCACTCGACTGCGCACAAGCAGCAGCATTCATTACGTTCTGATGATGTATTTAGCCCTCAGAGTACAAAGAGAGTTTTACCTTTTTTTTCTTTTTTTTTTTTTGGCAATTTGCATGAGAAGTACAGAGCATTTAGTCTTTGAATTAATCAAAATATCTCTGCCTTCACTGAATAAATATATTTGAATATATGAATAAATAATATATTGAGTAAAATAATGAAACTCATTTAAAATAAAGCTGAGAATGAGGTCACAGTTTTTATTAAATGTGACATTTTCCACAGTGTTTATACTGCAAGAGATAATGGCCTATATATTTTAAAGTGGGTAACAAACCATTAAAAATCAACTTTAGATAAATTAAAGTAGCTTAATTTTCAGCAAGCACTGGGCTTTTAACCTGACTTTCTGAAAGTCTGGTTAAGATGATTCAAGATGAAACTTGAGGTTATGTGCCTAGGATGAAAATCTTCATTTAAAACCAAGGCAACCACTTAATTGACAGTCAACCCTAACAACTAGGGGTCCAACTGAAAGGTCAATTCTGCTAAAGCTCTCAGGCACCTACCCTCAGAGTTAAATAGAAATATTTCATCCAGTACTTGTATTTCAGCTACAGACATACCATAAATACAATATACCAACTATCTTAAACATAAATATTAAGTTTGCACAAAGTCCTGTCCTTGGCAGCAAGCAGAGAACTCCTATAGACATAAACAGGAACTAAGCTTGAAAAACTGTCATGAAAACCCACCAAGCCAGATACAAAATCTATTCACCAACGGTTGACTTGAGGACAACTCTATTTTACTTGGCTGACTAAAATCATTGCTTGCCCAGACAAGTCAGAGAGCAAAAATGCAAGTGAAGCAGGTACTAGAAATCAACTCTATTAATTTGCAAAAAGAAGAGAAAGAAAGGAAAAAAGATGACAGACACCTTCAATAGTGAAATCCATGGAAAGACCCTGTAAGACCACCATCACCTCACTCCACCCATGGTGTCCCACCAGCCTGCATTCGATGAGCAGTAAGGGAAGACTGGACTTATCAATGGATGGTAGCAGCTAGTTGCCAGATTGTTTTCATTCACTTCTGTCTGCTCAGGGCTCATGGCAGTTAGCACAGGGTAATCAGGACTTCTTTAAGAACATAATGAAAAAGCTAACTCTAAGAGACATTTGTTATGTTGTCTATTACCATCATATTTGAGTTATGTAATTAAAACAGACCTTCACTATGCTTCACCTCTTGTAACTGTGGCTCCACATTAGGTTTCATCCATTTACCAGCTACCTCGAATGCCCCTTCATGATCTGCTTGTTATTGGCCCTATGCTCTCAGATGGCTGACAAGATGAGTTTCTTAGATTAAAATGATCCAACAGCATAGCAAGTATTGGGGTAATTGCAAAGGTTTGTCCTGCTCTGTTCTTTCTTCCGAGGTACTGGTGGAAAGGTTACTTTGCCGCTAGTATGTCATACGCTGCGCGGTCATAGCAAAATGGGTTAAATACCCAGACCATTTGATGAAGCTACCTCCTTCAGTGCATTAATTTGCCAGCCTTTTTCAGCTGAAAGAAATTCAAGTCCAAATTTAATCTCTATACTGATCAGGCTGGACAAACCCAACCCCAAGCCTGAGGACTGGTCTGCCTCATCCATTCCAGTGGTCAGCACTCTGTCGGGCACCGTGCAGCCCTCTCCCAAACAGTCCCTGGGCACAGTTCAATGGTTTACCCCGATCTGGGCCATCAGGACAGTGTGGATACGGCCGTCCTGGTCTGGAGGCGAGGGGGGTGAGCTGCAGGGAAGCAAGCTGTGCCATGGCAGTTCATCTCTGGGCCAGAGAACAGAGCCCAGCTCTCTTTGCTTGCTGTTACATCCCAAGCTTTGTGTTCGCTCTGCTCTAAAAAGCAAAATGTTTTGGTTTATACTCTGATACGCTTTTGAGTTTAAAAGCCTTTTTGGTCTTTGGTTTTCACTAAGAAAAATAGTTGATGCTGCCCATCATTTTAACCTTTTCATCAAAACCTTTATAAATCTCATGCACTCTAATGCACTAAATTCTCTGGTATGGTGGAGTTATTTGCCCAAAGCAATATTCACAAAGCATAATGCAAGCAGTGCTCTCAGCAAGTCATTAGGATTAGTGATGAAACGATCTGCAGTGTGGCTGGCCCATGCAACCTGCAGAGAAAGAGCTCAAAGACTTTAGCTGACTACACATAAACCTTCCTCACGTACAAAAAAATATTAATTTAGTCTCACAATAACTCAAGTTGAAGGCTGCCTTTAGGCTTTGATAACCTCTCTCCATCTAGCAAGCTTCCCCAACTGTCCTGGGAGGAACTTTCAGCAGCAGAGAAGCATGAGTGGTTTCCACTGCTATGCCCAGGTATTTCAGCAGCTGAGGAAATGGGTGGAGGAAGAGTTTGGGTGATATTCTTGGAAGACCGGTGAAGAATTGAGGATAGGAATAGCACGATTTATAGACCCTTGTGAGTAATCCAGGTTGTAAGTCAGTGCCAATCACACTGCTGTGAATGATAACAGGGGAGTCCCAGAAGCAGGATGGAGATACTTCCCCAGTTCCAGCCAGTTAACCTTGGCATACCATAGATTGCAAATCCCAGTGGTTTCTCATCCAAAGTCAATTTACCATGTCTATGCCTTTGAGAATACTTAGGTAAATGAGGTGAATGAAGTATGACCTCCAATGGAAAAAAAAAAATCAATGCTTTCTCGATACATTTCACAGAGCTGGCATTAGATAAAATAGCATCGCTTTAGGGGTGCCCCTCCATCCCAATCTTTCCTTTTCAACCTGAAAAATTAGTACCTTACGTCCCTTTCAATTAACTCTCATGTAGCCGATAATGTCAGTAACTTCCATGTCATAACTCTTGTTTATGGAATTGGAAGCAACATGACACAAGCACAGAAGTCCAGAATACATGTGCAAAACCCTCCCAACAAGCAGTCCTGCTCAGAGGGGACCAGATAACTGAGTCCCCATTAGTATCATTAGTATTATTGAATAATAGCCACTTTTCTAAATGCCATCCTCTGCTACCTGACATCCCCCTCGGCTACTTTGCGCACAAAGTGTTTGCTACCATCTTTTAGTCTCACGAGGAAGCATACTCATTCTGCGGGTGCTTTCGACAATAATGCAAATACAATCCTGAATTTTTGTGAGGATGAGGCTGGGACTGGGCACTGCTGGACAGCAAGGCCCCAGTCATGCCAGGCTTAGTGTTGAGTCAGTGTTAAGCCCTTTGCACTGTCTGGCATGGTGAGCTTCAGAAGTTCCCATGAAGCTTCTTGAAAGAGGCCCTCGTGCCACATTGCCTGGAAGGCAGGTTTCTCCTCCAGGCTGAAGGTGTGTGGAGCACGTGACTTGGTGTCTGGTAAACATGCCCTGTGAGAAGCTAAACAAATGAAATCAGCTTTTTTTTTTTTTTTTTTTTTGCCTCCCCACAGGTTTTTGGAGAACCTATGCTGGAAGAACTCCCAGGGTAAGCTTCTCCAGCAGGAGATGCCACATGGGATGGCACCAAGGACAAGGTGGCAGGAGCCATCATAATATGGACAGTTAAAGGCAAATAAATAAATAAAAGGGGAACCATGTGAGCACAATGAAAAAGAAACCAAATGAGCAGAACTGACACCCTAGAGGCATGCTCCCTGTTTATATCCAGGCACCAGGATGGGGTGCACCCCAATGCTGCTGGTAGAAAAGGGAAGTCTCCCATCCTGGCTACCTCCCACCAAGGTCAGAATGGGCAGATGGTATGCACATTTCAGGAGAAAACCAGGATTTTAATTTAAAAAAAAAAAAAAAGTACTTGGGAATAATGCTGCTTTGACCGACTCCTTTTGCAGCTCTGGGCAAGGAATATTAACCCTTAGCCACAGTTTTCCCCTCCTCCAAAATGCAGCTGGCATTTCCTACTGCTGCTTGACATGGAGAATAATATGCATTTTCCCAGCATTTAGAAGATGAAATACTCCACACTATTTGATTTATTTCTGTTACTCTTGATAGAAATCACACAAAACCGTGATTCATGCTTTAATATTGATCCTGTAATTAGTTCAGTGCAGATAAGCCTTCATGCAGGATACAGTCCTACATTTACTTGCTTGGATGCCGTTGTAAGATTGGGCTTTATATGCTAAACCTTTACAAAGAATCCTGTTTCATGGTAGTCAAGAGCCTGTTTCACACTGTGGTAGCAGCCTGCTATTAATGATACCTTATCTGAACTAGGCTTCTCACGCAACTTGCATGACCTCCCTCACATACGCGCCCAAATGGGACATCGACAGCACCATCCATGTTACCGAACCTCTGCTCCTGGGGAGGAAGGGTCGGACAGCCGATGCGTGACTAAGGCTCCACAGGAGCTGCTGATCTGACCCGTGCTCCTCTTTCATCTCTCCTTATTTTAACCACCACCCGATGTCTCGGAAGCTCATCTCTGGCAGTTCATGACAGCGATGCAGCGCCTGCTGACTGCTTTCTCAATGCTCTTGACACCTCGGTGTTATCCCTGCCCGCCACACTGCATCGTCCTTTACTGGGCAGGAGGAGATGCAGGGTGCTGGCAAGGTACATTTGAGAAGCTGCAACGTGCAGCATCCAAAGCACAGCAAATTCAGTGAATACCACCAGAACCTGCTAAGCACTGGACCGCAACTTTAAAATCGCCTTACTGAAAAACTAAAAAGGACTAAAAAGGACTGCTGCTTCTCTGTGCTTTACTGTAATGGCTTATTCATTGTTTGTGGGTTTAGTGGGTCCCTGAGGATGGATCATTCATCCATCCACTGAAGAGTGCCATGGGATTTGGAGAGGGTGGAACCCTGGATCCCGTGACAAGCCATCTTACTGAGCCCTGCCAAAAGGCCTCCACCTCCAGCTGCAAGGCTGCCAGGCCGGCATGGCTGATCCTGCCGGCTGCAGTGCCGGCAGCTTCTGTCAGCACCCTGGGTGGCTGGTGGGGACCGGTGCAGGGTGAGCAGGCCCTCCTGCCAGGCTCCAGAGCAGCTCAGCATACAGCTGGTGAACCCAGGAACATTCCTCCACTCCTTCAAAACCTCCTGCCAGGAGCCCCAAGAAGCTGAGCTCTGTATCAGCCAGTGCAAACCTCCTACCCTGCCATCTGACCCTCCCTCGCCCATCACCAGGCTATGCCTGCATGGGGTCCTCTTCTCCCTGCAGAGAAAGGACCAATATTTGCCCTGCACTAAAGCAGCTCTGTAGCTTCAGAGTAATTCTTCTCACTTCAGTTAACAAGAGAATTAGAAATCCACTGGGTAAAGCTTAAAAAAAAAAAATACTCCATGTATATTACCGATATTACCGAAATTTGAGTCTGGTACAGTAGTATGTGTAGAAAGTTCCTGATTAAACTGGACTTTTGGCATCAAAAACCATCATGGAAGCCACAACAACAACAACAAAAAATACTGCCAAATTTTGTGTGGCTGTAGTTCTTCCTTGCTGGGAAATTATCATTTAGCAGATTATACCAAGTCTAAACGTAAAGCTCTTTCACTGCTACCAGCATATCCCCCAAAATTAAATACTGAATACCCATTTTATCCAGACCATTACATGGAGAGATGCAGTCCTTGGCTATTTTGGGCTTCCTTTTCAATCTCACTCACAAAGCACAATTGCAGATTTTCATTTAGTCTTTTTCATAAAGGTAAGTTCTTCTCATCAGAATTGATTTAGAAGCAAGTCAGAGACATAGCCAGTAACACAGCCCCACTTCAGGCATTCAGCACTCCAACTGGCATCACTCTGGAAGCTGAAATAAGCTTCTCCTTTCATTCAGGAGAGAAGGGAGCTGTTTGTATGGATGGACATTACAGGCACTGTCGACTTCAGAGCACACATCCAAGAAGTGCCATTCAGCTGATTTAGTTAGTGGCCTGAGCAGATCACATATTAAAGGTCTTCTTATTTACATGCATTTTTGAGAAAATATCAGACTCCAACTTAACTCATCATCTTGATGCAGCCATGCACTTAAGTGTGCCTTTAACATTAAAGCCTATGCGTAGTTGTTGTGAAAATCAAGCAGCTGTTCTGCCACTTTGCAGAACTGTGCCTTCTGCTTTTTAAGAAATAGCTACAAAAAGAAATAGAGAAAGTTACTTAATCCTAGTAATGTGCTAAGAATCTTTGAGGCCCTTACAAAATCATCATCATCATCATCATCTCTTTACATGTCTGCTACAGTTTCTCAACACACAAGAATGCAATTATCCACACATTTTGAGAGCAAATGTGTGACTACAGAGAATCTTGCCATGTGGTGTGTGCCACTGGATGTCACGTAAAAAGTAGTAGCTCCCAGACTGCTACCTTCCTCTGTTGCTACTCCCTTTAAAAGCTGATGAAATGATTGAGGAAAGCTTTGTTATCTAAAGCGTCACCACAAACTGGAGATGGAGACCCAGAAATAGTGCTGCACTAAATACAAATTCATACCCTCCACCTTCCCAAACAAAGCAGCGGGCGTGGAGAATTACGTCTTTGTGAAGAATGCTCCTTCCTTGAGGACTCTTTGTTAGAAGGGGTTGCTGGTGTGTTTGAGAAGGGCTAGCTTGAGGTGCTAAAGTCAGTTAAGTCAGCAGAAGTTGTTCAGGACAACAACAAACTTTCTGGTTTGGCCAGGTTCATCACAGCTTTAGCTGGAGACTTGGGTGTGCGGGACCAGCTTTTCCTACACTGTGATGTGTACAAACACGTTTGCTCCCATGAGTAAACAGAAAACAGCATCCTGTGATACTGCAGCAATCACATCCTTGGGCAGTAGTCCATGTATTTTACTGCTCCTTTACGGAGTGTTTTTTGACAGCCAGCTGTGAGAGTAAGGAGACCCAGCACCATCTGTCTAGCCCTTCTCCCGTGCCAACCGTCCTGCTAGCCACTGACACGGCCCGTCTCCAGCAGTGGCTCTGCCGCGAGGCACGGCAGAGAGTAGTCACATTGCCCACCTCTGCCTCACGCAAGGTCCATTCTGCATTGGCAAGGCGTGACAGCAAAATCACATCTTCTCATAACTTGTGCAGACCAAGCATTCCCATCCTTAATACACAAGTATTAGCCCCAAACAAATAAGACATTTCAGAGGGATTTAAGGCTAGTCAGCTCATCTCCTTAAACTTTCACTTCAAAGAAAGCCTGTTTCTAGGCCCTGAAAAATAATGCTAGGGATGGATACGTGTGGAGTTGTCCTTCAGTTACTGGGACAGTTAGCTACAGCTTACCCATAATGTTAGGCTTGCATTGTGCTTTAATTATGAAAAAACAGGCCCTATTGCCTACATGGTAGACAAGAAAGGATTTATAATGCCATCTGCTGCTTTTATTTTCAGTCTAATGGCTGCGAAAGTGCATACTGGGAGGAAAGCTCCCCTTATAACCTACTGGGAATGCCACAGGCATGGTAGCAAATGCTCCCGTGCGTAGAACAGTGGCCAAACAGGGCTCACACCTCTCGCGTCAATAAAGGATGTTGGAAGCAACAAAGAAGGAAAGCTGAAGCATATGCCATACTGGCTATCGTGCTGAACGTCAATAAAGGATGTTGGAAGCAACAAAGAAGCATAAGTGCTGAAGCATATGCCATACTGGCTATCGTGCTGAGCCGCACACTAGTTTGGCTCAAGTTAGAAAAGCCCTTGGGCCACATATAACTACACAACAAAGTCTGTTTGATAACACCCAGAGGGGCTGTGTTAAGGTTACCAGGCATCTTTAATCCTACTCTATTCTGTGTTCTGAGAGACTTTTTTTCATGCGTTCTTGCATGCAGACCTGTTTAACTTAAAAGTTAGTGATGACCATGACTTCTAATAGCAATGGAACCAAGAAGACTCAAGGGAGCATTTGTGTTAAGGAAACAGGAGAGGCTCATCCCCAGATTTGCTAAGAAAATTGTTGTAAATTACATTATTTTGGGGAAAAAAATTTAGAAGTGTCAATATAAGGAAAACGACAAAGATGAAGGAGACAGTTACTTCCTAGAAGTACTTCCTTTAGCCAGCTACCCACGCTAAAGGATCCTTTGCTAATCCTCTTAAGCACCCTACCAACATGAGCACATGCAAACACACTAAATTCTTACAGAACACAAAGAGGTTTTCTCTGTGCAAGAATAACAGTCTTCAGGACGCTATTTTGGTCTGAGTGGGGACAGCAGGTCTAGTGTCACGACCAACAATAGAGCTCTTATTCTTGGAACCAAACGCAGTTCTTTCCAAAGCTGAACTCACAAACCTGACTCACAGACCTGTCAGTCAAATCAATATCAACATGTTCCCAGATATAGCTCAGCTGTAGGAAATGAGTTGCTGCTCAAGGGAGACTCCCTTGAGATGAACTTTACCTCTGGCAGACCAACACCAGGAGGCCATTATCTCCCTCAGAAACTAAGGGAGGGGATGTGACACCAACCTGAGACTAACCACTGGTTTGACTGATCACGGATTATTCATTGGCAGTCCTGCTCAAGGATCAGGCACTTAGCTGTACCACACCTGCCCCAGGGCTTTGAACTGTGGATCTGCGGTCTCCAAAAGCATGAATAAGGTCAGCTTCATTGAGATCGAATGACAAAAAGCGAGCTCTGAGGAAAGCTGTTTTCTTCTCTGGGAAGGAGCTAAGATGATTACGTTTAGAAAAGCTGCCTTCAGTGGAACAGCAAGGCTCAAGGCTGAGAGCAGTGATATTGGGATGACACCGAACTCCGAGCTAAAGCTCAACCCAAGAGGGCACCTCTGCTGTTGGTGCAATCAGCTAAAAAAAGACATACGTACGCCAAAGAAAGATCAGAGCAAAAACTATTCTGTCTTGTCCATGAGGGCAAGTGATTGTAGCCTTAAGGAATTGTCAGGATTTCAGTCAGAGCGTAAGATTTACAGAGATTTAGACAGAATTATGAAGGTCTGAAACTGAAAGCTGAAAATATCTACATCCCTATTCAGTGTCCTTATTAAGCAAAAGACACATTCAAGACCACAAAACAGCCTGCACTGGATTTGATCACTTAAGATGAGCCTCTGCTGCTGAGTTAACTCAGCCTTGCTCAGCTGAAGCTGGTTTTGAGTGGCCATCCTGCAAAACTTTACTTGAGATGATAGTACATCCTGACGGGTCTGTCACCCAGAGCATCAGACACAGCAAGGCCTTGCAGGGGCCTCATCTCCTGGGCTTCCCAAAGCAGTTCTTCAGCAGTCAACAGGGTGAGGTCCTGTTTGTCTTTCTGGGCATGCTATGAAGAGCAGAAGATCCTGAGGCAATATGAGAAGATTATCATTGCTTGTGTGTGGGATGGTCCTTGCAGGACTCCTGCTGCAGGGAGTGCCAGTAAGCATCTGGAAGCAAAGGAATATCTAAATATATTGCCAGGTGCGCCTGCTGCCCACCACTATGTCCACAAGGGCAGATTTTGTGTGTGGTCAAGGGCTCAGAAATCACCTGAGTCAATGCTGCAGAGAAGATAAAATCTCAAGTCTGCAGCCCACTTGAAGCTCTCTCTTACACGAATTCAATTGCAGAAACACAAGACACAAGGATGATATTTCACACACCTGGGAATTATCTAGCGCAGCGGCTGGAGCTGTTAAAAGACCAGCAATTAATATAACCGCATCCTCACGCTATGGGAGCTCACTGTTTTTGAGGCCAAGGCTGAGATCACTCTCAAGGACATCTGTTTACACGTTCCTCAACCTCCACTAACCGTGGTGCAAGCATAGTACGTCACATGAATATACTGTAGACCAGTGCTTCATGGCCATTATTTTATAAGAGTGTACAGCAAGACTCAGAAACAAGTTTTAGATAACCTCTACTAAATGAGGTTGAAATGTATGAAAGTCCCTCTTACTTTTTGAGCTCTCAGAGTAACACAACAGATTAGCTTAATCCCAGTGGATATAAAATGCAATGATTCTGCCACAGCAATTTCTGCCCTGGATATTACAGGCCCTTAACATCAGCCTTGATAATTACTCTAGGAAGTGAGACAGGAACATAGGGCCTGTGAGGGTCTTTCAAGGGAAGAAGCCCGTCAGCCTCCGGGCAGGGGGAGGCTAGGTCATGCCCTCATTGCCCCTCACTTACCCTTGACCTGCCGTTATCTGAAATAACTACATGGGGTGGAGAATAACGTAGGTGCAGAAATGGAGGCAGGCACCTTTGCTGAGGCTAATGTCCATCGCTCCTGGTGAAAGTCACTCAACTTCCACCCATTTTGCTTCTGTTCCCTGCCCGCACCAGGGCTGCCCCATGCCCAGGTGCTGCTTTGAAGTGGGTGGAAGAGCTCAGGGTGCCTCTTGAGCTGGACTGGGGAGGCGTTTCGGTGGAGCATGTACTGACACGACACACTCACTGCAGGCAATGGGATCTTTGCTGTTCTAGAAACGTGCCTCAACATTGGGACTTACGGGTGAGCACACATCTCTCTGTCAGGCACGTGTTTTATACATGTGTTCTTCTAAGGGCTGCAATCATGGAGTCTACAAGGAGGGAAAAACTTTCAGAAGAGGCAGCCTACCAGCAAAAAGGACTTCTCTTGGTCTTAAAAGGGGACACAGATTATATGCTAGCCTTCCATGGAGAAATGAATTTCACATGCTGTTTCCTATGTTCCTTTTGAGTATCTGATCCTGGTTTTAGCCTCCAGCCCTATTTAGAAAAATACTCTGCCTGTACTCCTGAGAAAGCTCAGAGTTAACCCTTCAGTGGCTTGTACCCACAAAGGGTCTCTGTTGCCCATTTCCTGGAAGCAATCACAGAGCAAACACTCTGTGAGTAACTTTTCCTTCAGGTATATTCATTCATGGACAGACAAAGATTTTCAAGCTTTGAGCTAACACCACAGTACCTTTTACAAATTTTTGAGCAAATGTTTAGTTTCAAAGCCCAGTAAAGAGAGCTAAGAGGCCATCACAGGGCAGTCATTTGCTAAGCAAACTCACTTATCATCAAAGCAGAAGAGAAAGGAATGATATACATTGATAAAAGTCAATAAGTCATTTAAGAGAAGGAGGAGAAATATGTAGATGGTTGTTTAACATACTTAGAAGGGATCCCCAAGGGATCTGACATTACATAGTGTGTATTCAGACCAACTGCTCAGCCAGAGGTAAAATAAGCAGATCCTAGATACCTACTCTTCATTAAGCATGTGCTTTCTCCAGAACAGAAAGGTCAGATGATCTATTTGTAGAATCTCTTTCTTTTTCACACACACACAAACAAACAAATTAATTCAGCAATTCTAACCCATCAAGACAATGATTCCGGGAGACTGTAACTGTGGCTGCTCTGTAGAGTGACAGACCATCTTACATTATCCGTACACTGGAAAGACAGACCCTATAAAATGAATTGCAAATAACGAGCTGGATTGGTTAACCCCACCTGAAGCTGGTTCAGGAATCTGACTCCTCCAGCATCTAAATGTCACCTTCCATTGGCACAACCTCTAATCAGAACTAAGCTTCCAGTTAGGAAAAAAAGTTTCCACTGTGACCTTTCTTTTGATCTACTCACAACGATCAGCAAACCTGCAATTGCATGATCTGTCCAGTTTTGACACGGAGGGTGCAGTTTGGTCCACCATGGCAGACACCTTTACATCTTTGTGTAAGCGATCAGCTCTTGAAGAATTAACAGCCCTTTAAAATGCAGTTTTTCAGTACTCAAAGCTATTGATCCAATTCAATTTCAGAGCTACAAAGAAGGCTGTAATCAAAGCAAGCGCAGCATGGGAGAGTGATGGAAGTGCTTTCCCCCTTCCCAAATGAGGGGCTGCACAAACCAACAGGACCTCAGTGGTGGCTGGGAGAAGCTGCTTCTCGAAGAGGCACCATGCCACGTGGGAGCTGCCTGGCAGTACCCTGCCTCTGTGCAAGGCTCCCGCTGAATTTCAGACCCTGTCGGAAGAAGAAACCACTTCCTTGGACAGGACGCCATGACTCCCAGCTTCTGCATCCCATCTTGGCAGCTGTGCCAAATTTTCTTGTCCCCTGGCACGCTGTTTCTGTCCCTGTATCCACAGGCAGCAAAGCAAATCTGCATTGAATGACATTCAGAAGCGCAAATTCTGCTCCCCGTTTACCAGCGCTATCGGCTGGGGCGGTCTGTGTCAGAGCATAAGGATGTCTGAAGGAGGTCCCATGTCTGAGCTTCCTGCCTTGGGAAGCTTGCTTAAGTCAGAGGAAGTCTTTCATTATTTTCAGCGAGCATGGATCAGCATCACTTTAAACCTTAATCGCAATACCTTCTAGACACAGCCTTTCACACCTGAACACCGTGCGAAGCTGAACAAAAGCAATGTGCTATATATAAACATGTGGAGGAAAGCATTATGAAATTCTTTGTAAGTTTCTTATAATGCCTTTGTGAATTGAATCCTTTCACTCAGCACCTCATCACGATAAGAACCCGCCGTTATCTTCCCACGTAAAGCATGAAAAACTAGACCTAGCCGCACTTCCCTCTACTTTCTTATTCTTCTTCACCGCTGGAATACTAGCTACAAAGACGAGCGCTAAACCTGGCAGCTAGCAAAACCCGAGTTGGTGTCACCGTTTAAAAAGATTATGTAACGTGACAAAGTCTCCGATGCCTCCATCTCCTCTGAATTCAATGCAATTTGGCCCAATAATCGTCCTGGAGCAAAGGCAGAGAAAGCCAGCTAATAAAACCATGCTCCTTTGCCATCTGACACTCCATCCTCCCACACTGCCAGTCAACCACTCTCAAAATTACCCTTCATAAAATTTAATTCCCAGCTTCAGAGGGCTACAAATTCTCTGGAAGTCTAATTACATAATTTTCTGAACCCATTGAGAGTGACTTTGACGCTGCATCTTCTTTAGGTAAGGGTAGGTGCCATATAGAAGCGATTTTTTGCACGCTGATGGCTCTAGCCCAACATCAACATGGAGAAAGTCAGAGACTCTATATGCAGCTGGAAATTAAGCTTGATTTTAAGAACGCATGGATATATTTTTCTTTCACATTCACACAACATTGTCTACAGTGTAACTGGCACACTCCGAGCTCTTCAAGGAAGGCAGAAAATATCATACAGTACCCGCTGTGTGTTTTAATATTGCTTCGCTTGTCGAAGGAAAGCCCCACAAATTACAGACAGCATTTGATGGGGAAATTAAAATATCATCTACATTGCAACTGGTCTGCCGCCAGCTGTATGGATCACATTTGAGATGCAGCTGCTGTATAAACAGAGCCATTTACCAGTTTTACCTAAGGCAGACGGTTAAGTAGGCTGCTACACAAAAGATTGCGAAGCTTTACTTGCCTGCAAATATAGTCTCTGCAGAGCCACAAATGTTTTGAAGTCGTGTTGCATTTCAAATCCCCCAAATTGGGCCTGAATGGGCTGAGTATATCAAAGGGGTATTACCCAGCTTTTCAGTTGTTGATACGTACGTATGCTGAAAGAAAAACTCTTTATTGCCAAACTATGTTTTCTTAAAAGAAATTTGGAGTTTCGACTTTCTCATCTCTCATAATCCTTACAAAGCAGGATAGCGTGTACCTTGGGAGGTGTTTAACTTGAAACTTGTTGAAACAAAAGCCTCTGGATTTTACCAGTGCTATGTCTTTTACTTGCTGCTGGCAAAAAAAAAAAAAAAAAGCTGCGAGCACTCCCATCAAGCTATTATCTTTGGGTCTCTTTCTGACCACCAGCTCCCAGCTCTTGCAGCAAGCTGCCCTGATAAAAAGAAATGCCATTGAGCTGCAATTGAGACAAAATGTAGACAGATCACACTGAGTTGACCCATAAACTTTGTTTCAATGCCTTTCTCTGATGGCGTTTCATTTGTCTGCGGGACGTGCAATAGAACAGAAAAGCATTCAGACAAGGAAAAAAATTGAAATAGAACACAAAATTTGTCTGTAATTTTAATACTAGCAGTTGATTCATGCCATGGGAGGGCGGGGGAGCAGTTCTGTGGCAGTCCAAGTATCAACGATCATTTTTTTCCAGCATCACCGTAGCAACACTGTAGTTATTGTCAATGAAGCACTTTCATTCTCAGGTGCTATTTTTAGATGATTTTTACCTTTCCAGAAGAATTACCCTCTGGGCTGCAATTTATCATGTTTGTTCCTTGGCCCATGGGTGAATTTTAGTGGGACCTTTATTTTATTTTTAAGGCAAAACCAACCAGCTCTGGTTTTCCCCCCACAGACATTTCTGCACTCAGCTCAAAACATCTCCGCTTTAACAGCACAGACCTGGCAAGTATCAATGAGCACTGAGCTCCTGGAGGAATTAAAAACAAAATACCAGCCTCCCTCCCCCAACAACCACTGGTAAAAGCAAAAGGAAGAACAAATATATTTTCAGCGCGTGGAAAACCGGGCTGAGGATGAGGAAGGGGGAGAAGTGGGGACAGTTGCAGGAAGGCTGAAGACCCAGCCTTTTCCAAGGCTGGAGCTGGTGGTTGCAGCAGTCTCTTTTGCCTCTGCCTCATCCGTTCCTGGCAGCTTCCCAGATCTCAGCCTTTCCCCCACCACACTGCGCCAGCAAGGCAGCTGCTGCCCAGCGGCGGGCATCCCTCCTGCCGGGATGCTCCTGCTTAGGTTGTCCCATCAGTGCAACCATGTGACAGCCAGCCTGTCCCAGGCGCTGCTCCGTGCCACTGTGGGTGTTGGTCTCTTCTCCCAGGTAACAGGCAATAGGACGAGGGTAAATGGCCTCAAGTTGCTCCCTTAGCAAGGGAGAGGTTTAGGTTGGAGATCAGGAAAAATTTTTTCACCGAAAAGGTTGTTAAGCATTGGAACAGGCTGCCCAGGGAGTCCCCATCCCTGGAGGTATTTAAAAGATGGGCAGACAAGGTGCTTAGGGACATGGTTTAGTGGTGGGATGGCAGTGTTAGGTTAATGGTTGGACTTGATGGTCTTAAAGGTCTTTTTCAACCTAAACAATTTTGTGATTCTACGATTCTATGACAGGAGTATTGGGAAGGCCCCCTGTGGAGCAAGTGCCACTAAGTGTCCCTGGCACACCACATTCTGCATTTGGAGAGGTTAAATATATATTTATCCAGTGAATACACAGGACTGAGATCGCCACACATCCGCAGAGCTTCAGTTCAGAAGCACCAAATGGACACAGTAATGACTCAAGATTGTGCCTAATCAGGCAGCCTACAAGCAGGAGCTGATTATGCACATGCAGATATGAGATCCAAACGAGCCCTCTGCTCCTGCTGCTCTAGTTAAGTAGATCCTGCACCTATGAAGCATAACCGCACTCACACGAGATGTTGAATTGGTACAACTTGTTCACTATAATCCATTCCCACATAAAATTCAGATAAAATCTCTACATTACAGCAAAGCTTCAGGTTTCTAAGGTCTGAGGGTTGGGGAGCACATGATCACACAGCCAGGATGACAACCCCCAAAGCACTGCTAAAGACCAAGCAAATAAGAGACACCCAGGCAGCGGCGTGTGCGTGCACACAACGCACACTTGCAGGCATGCAGCCAGGTCTGCTGAGGAAAGCGTCCGGGTGACTTTGGACCGGTGTGCTGAGCACTGCTAAAACCTATGATAGGGCACGGTGCAAGCCCCATGCATCGGTGCTGGTTTGCTGGAGGTGCCATGGGAGGCCCTCAGGGTTTTTTACATCTGGACATAACTTCAGCCTCCGAATCATAACATCTCCACAGCACGGTGGGTTTGACACAAAATGAAACCAGCAGCAAACAGGTTAAGCACCTGGCCAAAAATCGCTTGTTTTGCCATGTAGCACCGCGTGCAGTGGGGGCACGGATCTGTATAAAGGCAGGAACAATTTCCTATTCACATCACTGAATAATATTATTGTCTGAAACTGCAGTCTGCTTTTGGGGTCTGGAAACAGTTCCCAAGTCTCATGGTTCCTTCACCCTCCCTCCCTCTCCGCTCCTCCGAGCTGCGTCAAGAGTAATCCCTTGGCAAAGACGCCGTCCTCGTGTGCCGGCCCTCCCAGCAGCCATCCCTGGGCGGGATTTGGGAGCGCTCCCGAGCCTCTCGCCCAGTCCCTGCCCCGCAGCTCTCGTCAAGCCCTTCGTAGTGACATCACCCTTTGCTCAGAGCTGCGGCCTCAAGATACCAGACACCTAACTCATGGAAATCGGAGTTTGGAAAACACTAGTTTTGCTCTCAGATGTAAAACATCGGTGAAGCATAAAGCTTGATTTTCTTAAATAACCATGACACAAGTGAAGGAGAGGAACTTTAAACAGATTATGGAGTGCTATTAAGAAGTCAAAGAATAAAGTATCTGCTACTTACTGAACAGCTAAAACATTTCTTCGAAACATAAGACTCTATAATGTCACACGTTCTTCATACCAAAACGTCATTTATCGACCAAGAAGCTAATTAAATAACCCAAGTCTCTGTCTGACACATGACAATAGACCTACATTGAGCCAGCACTGAAAACAGGACAACACTTCTCACAAAAAATCTGTCCTCCATTTCTGTTGGACATTTTATATTTTAGAAGAAGAAAACCAAGCACTTTTCAACCTTAATCGTGTCTAGGCAAGCTGCAGTAAAGCAGGATATGAGGATAATGTCACTGCTCCCAAACAGTTCTTTCACCTGTCACACTTTCATACTTGGAGAACCTCTTGTTAGGTTTTATTTTCATATTAAACTGAATGACCTCATTTTGCTCTCAAGTTGTGGAAGCAGTAACAAACAAGCATTTCTAGAAATTATCTTTTCTGAGAGCTGCTATTATGGACCTGCATGAACTCCCTCCTTCTTCGTGTGTAGCCTGCACAGATGAGAACAACTCATTGGAACACCAGCTTATCAAAGTATCAACTTTTTGTATTGCTGCCATGCTAAAGTTTCTAATCTAAATAAGTAAGTGCCTAAATGTTCATCATATGATAGCACAGGTTGGAAATCTTAACAGCCCTAAGATGATTGGATCGAAACTTGGCCTGATTTTATAGATGGTGGGTCCAGAAACTAATGCCAGGACCTGGCCAGTCCAGCAACACCCATGAGAGTATAAGCACCCGAACAGAGCGACACACCAAATCATTTTTATCATTGCTTAGAATTATAATTGCTGTATTAAAAAAGACTTGAATCACCTCCACCTTCTCCTTAAAGAAAACAAAGTAAAGCGGAAACAAATAACTGGTGTCCAGGGAAGCAGAAAAGAGTGTACAAATGCTAGCGAGTAGGGCGAATTTCCTGCAGCAATCCTTTTTCCTTAAAAATATACCTCAGGACAAATAAATCTGTCCACAAATTCAACAAACTATTTCAATCAAAAAGGATAAATTTTTAGTGGGTAAGAAGTCAAAATGTTTAATCAATAAAAACATTTTGAAGTCACTGGTGGGAGAACGAAAACTAACAGCAAAAAAACTATTTTTCTATTCCATAAAAAAATCATTTAGCTTGGGCTGAGGAACAAAAAAATAATTAAACGCCCTTCATTTTGGATTTCATTTCAAGTGAGGAAACTCCTTTCTGTTGTTCACCTCAGATACATTTTCTGTTATTTTGCTGGACTGGCCAATCAAGTATTCAGCTCAACTACTACCAAGCCAGTTCTAATTCTAATTTAAGGTTTCTGCATGGCAATTGCTTGGTGATGACATGTGCTGGGTTTTGCAATAGCACAGCCTACATCTTCTGCATACTTGCCCATATTTCAAAAACTATAAATGGAAATCTTTAGAGAGGCAAGTAGGGACATACCTAGGGAAATAGGCTGGTCTCTTTTAGACTAAAACAGAAATAGCCTGCACCTTATTTAAAAAGACAAGGAGAAATGCAAGTTGAGTCTTCTAAAGAAACACAACTTGTACCTCATAATTGTAAAGGTTGCTAACTACTTCTTTCAGGGAAGAATTTTGCCCTAATTTTTATATATGTCCATTGCACAGTTCTGACTCCTTTTTGGAGCAGAAAACTTTTACCTTCTTTACTGTCACCAGACATACCCACCTTTGGGACCTGTCTCTATCTGGATGACAAACACGTTAAGCCCCAGTGCGAGCCAGCTGTCATCATGACAACAGCTCAGCTGAAGTCAGCATTACTGTTTACATGCCTAAACCCAAGCCTAAATGCAGTTTGTGGCATTTCACTCTATTTTGGTCTGCTGTTCTATCCTTCAGCCCTCACTGTATATTTCAGCTTTTTTCTTTTTTTTAGCATATGATTTTGATTAGCCAAAGAAATTCTTTAAAAATACTTCAGTGGGAAGTCAAATGCCAGCTCAAATAATTCAGCATTAAACTTAGAAAGTTTAACATGAGTGCCAGAAAACACTTCTGGTGATCCAGAAGCCAGCTTAGCAATCACAGAAAAAACCAAAACCCAAAGTGGTCAGGTTTTCATGGCATTTCTTCCTCGGTCCTCACATCTCTTCTCTGAACTACCATAGCTGGATGTTACCATTCATGTTTGAGGTGGAGGCTCTTTTTCTGCAGTCACCATGCTGGTGGCTTCTGCTGTTTGTTCCCTTATAGATCTAAAACCATGGTGTTGAGACATATTCCATGATTTGTGATAGTCAGAGCAGAAGGAGAAGATGCTCTGCGCATCCTCTTGTGCTTGAACTGAAACTCCCACAGTGAACTGGGTGGCTCCTAAGGGCCATGATCCCGGTGCAGGGAAGGATGGTTGTGGATATCCAAACCCAGTTTTAGAAAGGCCATATCCCCTAGCATGTCTCCATCTCCAGAATCTCTAAAGATATTATGGTCTCTCCATAATACAACACAGTACCACACAGAGATGCCTATACTGGCAACCTGGACACTATAAACAAAAGATAGCTGTGCAAAAATCTTGTCCCAGTTACCTTTATCTCACAACATGACTCGTGGGCTTCATTCAGCCCTTTCAGAGCTAGCTTGGTTATCTCAAGAAATCCCTGCACCTTGCTGCTTAGCAAAACCTTAAGAGAGGCTAAGCCACGCAATTTGGGTGTTTGCTAATCTGCAGGCAGGGAAGGAGTAGATGGAAGGGATGGGCTCAGGGTTTCTCCTCTCCTGCACATTACTCGGCTCAGTCTGCTACCATGCAGTCCCCACTGGAGAAGAAATTTTGGGTTGAATGGTGTCCAACAACTCTAAAATCTGTGCCACGTTGAAGCCAACCCGTCATTGACTTGATACGGGCTATGTAAACAACATTTTAATTAAAGAAAATTCATCCCGTGTACTCTTACTGAACATCACCCTTGAAAGTCTGCAGATTTGTTTTGCAAGTCTTGAATCATTCATGTATTAAAAAAAAAAAACCAAACACTTTTCAGGTGCTTGCTTTTTTCCTGCATTTACAGAAGCAGGAGCACCAAGACAGAAAGGTTGGGTTCTGCAACTCTTCAGCCTTCCCCGTGGCCATTGCTTGGTTTCCTGGCAGTTTAGCTACAGCCTGGAGTGCAGGAGTTAGCCGGCAGTGCATCGCGCTGGACCACGTCAGGAGCCTGGGAAGAGCTCCTGTCTCAGCCCTGCATCTCCATCAGGCTGCTCCTAGCGCAGTTTCTTTGTCCAGACTCTGAGCAGCCTCTAGCACATTCCATCCATGGGATAGAGGGCTCCTCATGCTGAATGCGTACGGTGTGTGCCCTCATCTTTGTCTGGGTGCACTAATGCAAACTATGGAGTCATACTAAGAACACCACTGCTATGGTTTTCATTTCAACATTTACAGTTGTCTTTTAAACTTTAAAAATTGTTACAGCCCTGTGTCCCAGGCTGCTGCACATGTGCACAGATCATACAGATCTGTGCGCAGATGGGGGTTTTACCTTATCTCTATAAAGCAGTAAGACTGTTACATATCTTTTTAGTGTGCTGTTTTGAGCTGCAAACATCCACTAAACTATTGTTTTTTACAAGTCTCCCCCTCCTCTGCATTATAAAACCTTAAAAAATTTTATGCTTAATTCCTAGTGGAAACGTTACATTACCTGTGAAAGCCTGATCAAACACTGCTGCTCTTTATGCCCTGTCACTGCTGATAGGCACAGTAATATATCCTGCCTTTCTCAATATAAATGCCCTTCCAATGAACAGGCTTAAGCTGGGGTATTTAAAATGAAACGCTGTTCGAGACAAGGTCTTGCACCCCTTGTCCCCTTCATTTGCGTCTATCACTCAATCAACTGAATAACTCTTTGTTTCCCGCTGTCTCCGGCTTTTTTTTTTTTTCTTTTTCTAAAGCAGTTCTGTATGTTTTCTGGTCTGCTTTTTGTAACCACTATATTCATTCCTCCAGTTGAAGGACTGATCATTTGGTTAATGCAGCTCTCCTTGAAATAAAAGCTTCATTTGTTGTTTCTTGTTTCATTTACTTTTTAATGGTGGCTAATAAAGACTAAAAGACATACATGCTATATATTTAAAAAACAACAACAGGAAATCAACACAGAGGTGCAATTTTCAATCATTGCTCTGGAGGGGCAGGGGAGAGGAATAGGATTATTGTCAGGAAGGCCTGGGGAGCTTTGGCGGGGTGAGGGAAATACCCGGTGCTTGCCAGCATCGTTTCAGGCTGTTCTCAGTCCTGCTGGGTACTGGCTTTTCATGAGCGCTGAAATACCTTCCGCTTTTAAATACATGAATAAACAAACAAACAAAAATAAAAGCACGACTGCCTGAAATCTTGCAGGAGCGGGGAGGGGTAGTTTGAATATGGCATTTGTTTCAATCCAAATCACCAAGCCAAACGCTGCTCTGGGGAGTTTAAAACGCTCCAAGCCCTCTTGCAGAGCAGTCATGCTCCGATGTTCCACTGCAAAACAGTTTGTAGCCTATTAAGGGGCTGATAGCGCTCTGCAGCCTGCGCAGTCTGCACATCCTGAGTCTGTGGGGGCTTCTGTTGGCGCTGGTAAGATTGTATGATCGAGGGCTGGATGAGCAAACCCATCGTAGACTTCCCCGTGCATCGGGCACAACTTGTGCTGCTTCATTGATTTAATCGATGTTCGCAGATTGTGTTTGATATCTTGGGAATTACTCAGACTTTCATCCATTTCAAAACAGTCACTCTTTCCTGCAGCCAATCCAGGCAAAAATAAGAATAGAAGAAAAAAACCCAAACCCTAACTAGCCTTTACAAATGTACTGGTTTAGTCAAAGTTGGCTTGCACGTGAGAGGTACTGGTTATAATTCAGCCTGTAGAGCTATGTGAACTTCAAGAATTCAATTTACAAAGGACCAATGGTTCTGTCAGAGCTGGTTTATATGTGCTCTTGAAGTTCAAGAAAATTTAGGTTTGAATTCATTTCAGTTTTTCAAACATGGGCTGCATTCTGAAGACCCAGTATCTGGGAATGCCTAGCTGCCAGTGGCTTCGATTATATAGCAAGCTTCATGATACCAGTATATTCTTACAGCCTCAGTGGCTTGGAGGAGGGATTAGGCCACCTACCTGACATACCCACCTAGCTGACATACCCACCTAGCTGACATACCTAGACAAGACTCTCACCAGCCACCCCTATGGTGGGAGAAAGCAGGACACTTTCCTGATGCTTGCAGTCACATAGATGTGAAAAGCACATCCTCAGACTTAAAAATTAAACAGGAGATAAAGGCAAACATATCTTTAGGCATTTTCTTTTTAAATCACGCAACTCATTGATTTTTTTTTATTATTTGGGAGCCAACAATGGTTGGGAAATGAGGCCCTTGAGGACTGCACTAAGAGTTTAAGGGACAAAGTGACAACCTACATATTTTCAGTCACCCTCAGAAAGCCTCAGGAGAGGCAAAACCACCTTCCTGCTACCAGCCTTTGAAAGATGGTACACAGCGCACAAGATACGACGCTGGATAAAGAGAGAATCCATCCCACTTTTCCTCACGCCAGGGTGGCACCTGAGGATGGGGCTGGGCCAAGGATGAATCTGCGGGGAGATGGTCTCTCCCTCTTGCCATGCCTCTGGATGCCAGTGGAGGCAGAAGCCCCATCAGCCAACAGTTCCCTCTGGAAAAACAGAAGACAATCTCAACCTCCAATTTCCACCAACGGAGAGGTGAGATGTCCCTTCAGCACACATGGGCAAAACAACCCTGTGTAGCAGCCGGCAGCATGGGATGGGGAAGGGGTACAAGGACTCGCCACAGTCCTGGCCTCCAGAGTGGAGCTTCTGGGCTGTTTGGATAAATGGGGGATGACCCTATAATATGAAAGAAGAACAAGGTTAATGTGTGTCTCAGACAGAAGGAAATAAAGTGCTCACTTGTGCTAAGCTTGACTCAAGCCAGCTATTAATATAAAACTTGGCTATAAGGAGTGATTCAGTGGTGCTGCAGCAGAGCCTTCCTCCGGACAGCAAGGGAGCACGGGAGCAAAATAAATCTTCCATTGGCTTCACCTCTGGATTTGATCCTGAGATCTCTCCCCCGCTCCAGAGACTTACAATCCCTATTGTGTTACTACTGTGATATATCATTGTGCCAGGGATGTGACGGCATCTCTCAAACAACATTTTATAGCGGACATAAAGTTTAAGTTGGGGGGAGAGGGAGGTAGTAAAGGGAGAAATTATGCTTGTTACCATGCCAATCCACACGAAACCAGAAGGACCAGATTGCTGTGCTTTTCCAAAGAGCAGTTTTAAGCATCATTTCTCCGATGGTTCGATTTTCCCTGTTTAACACTATAACCAGTTATCAAAAAGATCTTTAAGAGCAGATAATTGCATCTGGAAACGCTTTGGGCTGATGATCCCCTAAGTGGACAAGCAGTCCTCCTCACGATGAGGCCTCTGACTCTGAGGGAGGCACTAGGGACAGGATCATTGCTAACAAAGATAGAGCCCCAAATCTGAATTTTTGAAAAGCCCATCAGTTTAGCAGCTCACTTTTTGTCTTTTTCCATGGAAGGGACTGAATGGGATATCTGTTGCTGGAAATCAGGACTGGGTGCCAGAAGACATGGGATTTAATAACTGGGTGGGACACTGCACAGTCACCAAACCCTTCTGATTCTCCACCTCCCTGCCTGTGCATGAGTGTAATAATTACCATCTACCCCATGGGGTTTATTAAGTGTTATTAATTAATAGCAGCAGTGCTTTGTTCAGATCTTTGCACTACAATGCCATATAAAAGAAAAATAGTGTTACTGCTACTGACCAATTAAGAATCCAGTGAGCACTTCACTCGGTCCCTAGGTATTCCTGATGGGCAGCAATGACAAGGAAGCTGCCTTTGAAAGCTGGAAAGCGGGGGAATGTTTCTTAGAGGCGTATCCAGTCTGACAGCACGTTGGAAAGCTCACTTCAGGGCTTACGTGATGGCAGAGTTTTGCACACACAGAGAATCGCTGTTTAGATCATTAGGGGTCATAAAAGTAACGTCTACCTAAACATTCCCATTGTTCACCACGTTTTGCAAACCCATCCTTCGCTCTCACAGAGCCTCTCAGATGTGAGCAGATACCACCATCCACACTTAACAGGTGAGGCAACTGAGTTGCAGAGATGACCGAGGTGCTCCGGCGAGCAGAGAGAAATGCCCAAACCTGCCCTGTTATCAGGCTGCCAAACAGCGGTGCCTTGTGCGAGGTGAGACCTGCCAGCCTGCCTCCCAGCACGTCTG
>NW_009260762.1:205128-209050 GCF_000687185.1 Egretta garzetta
CTTCAGCCTAAACACACTGCCTACCACAGGTGATGCTTTGTCTAATTTTGACAAAGAAGTCACATTTTAAGACCGCTTGTGAGGCAGCATGCCTCCAACCGTGCCACTGACACAAAGGGAAGGACGTGGAGCTTGGAGAATACAAATATTCACTGGTTGGGGTCTGCTTAATCAGCCATAAGCACGCTGAAACCCAAAAGCAAAGGCAGCAGAGGACGTTTTCAAGCTGCAGCCTCCAGCGGACTCGGGCAGCCTGTCGGGGTCTCCTTTGCCAGCAGCAGCTAAAACTCTGATCCCTAGAGCAGCAGTCAGCGATAAACGTTTGAACAAATCCTCACAAAATCTAATGCCTTGCAGGCTCCGGTGACATTTGCAGAATTCAAATGTGAAGCAATAACTTCTCAGTTCGACAGTTTAAGTGGGGAAATGGATAGGATAGAGAGCAGCTGAAGAGGTGCTTAGACTCAGTGCTGAAACAGGAGGAAAGCCCTTCCAAAACAAAACCAGACACTCCGTATCATTTTAGAAAGAAAATAAAAACCAACAAAACCTCCCAACTTTTTGGAAATACCAAGTAAGATCATATAAAAATGAATCTCTTTTCTAGGCCAGAACAATTTTTTGGTTCTGTGTAATTATGCACAGGATCCAGGACGATAGGCCCAGATCTGTGGCACACAAATGCTACTGCAGAGCACACACCAGTGTGCAAAAGGAGCAAGGGGATGGTGTCAAGAAAACAACCCTTAGACCTCTTTACATTCTGGCTATTTGTAAAGCTACCTGATTTTTGAGTGTGGAAGATGCAGGCAATGATATTCCATGATTCGGGAAAGACATCAAGGTTCATGACGCCCATGATGCCCCAAAACTTCATCAAGGTCTCACTGAGCCAGGAGCTGTGGAAGCACAGGGTAAGAGGCAATCTACACCTCATCAACTGACAGGTTTTAAAGTGCATCTAAAAATACCATGAAGGGACAAGCGCTTTTTTTTTTTCCTTCTTCTACAGAGCGGGAATGGATTTTCCTTACAGAGGTCTGGCAAAATTCCTGCTCGGGGGGGAGAGGGGTCAGACATCTCCACTGGGACCTGGGGGAAAGACTCCCTGATCTGACCATAACTTTATGGAGTGTGGTAGCGATTCAGGATGAGACTATGCCAGAAAGGCCTGAAGGAATATCCCAGGAAATAGTCAGATTTTTTTGTAGGTAGAAGCTTTTCCCCTCACAAATATCCATATGGCCTCAAATATCAACTGGAGTCAGTAGAATAAAGCTTTTGTTAGCATCAGTTAAGCTGAAGTTAACATGAAACGCAGGAAAACCTCAGCACTGACTGCATGCAGACCCCTAGAAGTGGAGTGGCATCTCCAAGGTCCACTCAAGTCAGAACAGAGTCGTGTGTCCCCCCCTATTAATCCTATCAGGTTTCAGTTCAGGTCTGTAATTTAACAACAGTATTTAGCAAAGGGAAAAATCAAAGTAAAGCTATATTCCAGTTAGATCAGAGACTTGACGCACAAATGCAGTGCAAATAAAAAACGAGTAGAGGATTTGAAAACTACACTGAGGCTATGTGTAAAATACGTGACTTTAAAATATACTATAATTAAACTGGTGAAGACAAGTATGGAGAAATAAGTTGCACAAATTTTTCTTAGCCAAATTACTTGGTGGTGGAAAAGAGATTAAAGGGATGATTTAACAGATGCACCATGAGCAAAATTGCAGACTGCAATATTAACATGATTTAGTGCTTTAACAGGAGAACTAATAGCAGGCCACTTGCCATGCTGGTAACTTGAAAAAGAGGTCATCTTTCTCTCTTTTGCACACACACTCAAGCACATGTTCACTCTTCCGGATTTTCATCACATGGTAGAGATTTGCCATAGGAGACAATAAGGACTGGGGCAAGGAGAGAGAAAGAAGTCACCTGGACCTGCATACTCTGGTACTTCGGGGAATTATCCACCCTTTTCACACCTCCTGAGACACAGATATGCTGATCAGACTCAGGCTAGGTTCACTGAGGTCCAAGCAACAGGCCGGCACACCCAGGAAGCTCTAGGACATCTGCCTGCCCCACTCCCGTCCAGGCACTGTGGGTCTGGCACACGGAGACCTCAGCCCTCCGTTTACGATGTGGATACCACAAGTCATTGCTTGGTCACTGTGGGCTTGACATTAAATTGTGCTGAGGACCTCTCTGCCCATTTTATCCCCACAGAGCCCAGTATTGATGCTTTGAGTTGGTATTACCCAATTCTCCCCCAAGAGCAACCTGCACCTTATAGCCACAGTGCCCTCGGCTGCTGCACGCCTTGTCTTTAATTCAGGGGAGAGGAGAGTTTTCCTCTTGTGCCGATTCCCTTTTCTAAAGAGAAAAAAGAAAGGAAAGAAATCTAAATGCTATACAGGCATTTGTGAGCCCCACCCTTCAGAGGCACTGTCTGCCTGGCACAGGCCATCACTGTTTTTACTGCATATTTTTACACGTCCTGAACTTTGGGAACCGCATGTTCAGCTGTGGCAAACACACCCATTTCATTTACACAGTCTTGTGTTTGTCCTTGTCCCACATCCCAAAAGTGAGGTTAGCCTGCGTGCTGGAATGAATGCATGAGAGAAAATAAACTCAGAAATTGGTTTACGCTGCATTTAACTGATCTGCAAATAAACATAAAAAAACATATTTTCACACCTTATCAAACTGTTTAATATTCCAAAAGTATGCAGCCAAGTTTTTCAGACCCGCATTAATCTAAACTAGAAGCATCTCTTTCTGGGATCAAGTAAGTGTTTGTCACATAAAAATAACCTCAAAGTCAAAAAGACTGCACTTGAATAACCAAAATGAGGGGAGAAGGGATTCATAAACAAACAAACAAAACTCTGCAAATAATACTGAGGAACTAAAATAACTCAGTTGATTTTAAAGATCACACACAGAACTTTTTCCAACATAAAAACAAGCTCCTGATTGTTGAGGTTTAATACCAAGCCCATTAAAAAATGGAAAATGCACCAGAGGCACAGAAACTTTCAGCACAGCTGGCCTAATGTAAAAACAAAGTATGTAATTGTCGGCGATTAACAAAATTGTGCCTTGAAGAGCTGCTAATTTATCCAAAGCTCGACTCCGAGCACGGATTGACTACTTAATGATTTTCATTTTTTCAGAGACTGTCATACCACAGAGAAGTTGCTAAGAATTTGGATTCTTAAGTAATTGCTCCAGGGCTGGATTTCTCCCTGGGATGCAATAAAAGTGGACTTCACGATCATCTTCTCCCACTCCTCTGCTTCCTTCAAGGGTTGTCTGCGCCTTTGGAAAAGCAGTGACAGAAGGGTGGCACAGAGATTTTGGTAAGCAGGACAGCACAAACTTCAGTGCTATCTCCACCTTCGGTGAAAGCCGCCACATAGGAAACCAGAAGGGAATCCCTGCTGACTTGTTACAGGAGACCACCAGAGAGAGCCCAGTCCCTCGGGAAGCAGGCACCGGTGACACGCTCCATAAGAGAAGGGCAGGACCAAGAGAAATATTTAGTGGGAAATGTTGAGCTCCCCACAGAGGAGGGTGAAGCCCACCGTGCTTTCAAGTGGCAGCGGTGTTCATGGAAAGCCTGCAGTACCTGTCAATCACGCCGCACCCAAGTGCAAGTGTGGTTGCCAGCAGCAAATTACCGCAACCTCTGATTTGTTGCTTTTTTGGTATCAAATTATTTTTCATTGCCAGAGTGCTGTATAAACTCATAATAAACTCATTTTGATCTAACTCATTGCATGTTACCGTGCACCTCACTCCATTTCTAAGGTGCCTACGGACGACCTGCTTCTTACGGATTTCCTACGGCTGCACCCCAAAGGGAGGGCTCACATACAACCCTTTTAATGACCTTTATATTTATCAACCA
>NW_009260762.1:209073-237855 GCF_000687185.1 Egretta garzetta
GGGAAAAAAAATAATTACTCTTTTTTTTCCCCCCACACTGAGTTTCATCAGAATGCGTGCCAAGAAAGATGATGTTCAGAGCTAAGCCCTTCAGAAGACATCTGCTCCAAGCCTGGTGGAAAGGAAATCATTCCCTAAAGATTAATAAAATGAAAATCTAACCAGAGCAAGTAGCCTTCTCCCAGCTCCTGCAGATTCATAGGATTAGGAAAGATTACCAGGAACACTGAGCCTGAGCTACTGCGTCGGCCGGAGTGCACAGTTTCACAGACAGGCTCCAAGCTGAGTAACTTGTCAATGTGAATTTTTAATGACTTTTTGATTGCGAACATATGCCGTAGCTGGGCTTGCTCCAGATCCCAGCTGAAGTCAGCTGGTGCCTGTCAGGGTGCAGGTCTGTGTCACGCTTCGTTCAGTTTAAGAACACTGAGCCTGAGCTACTGCGTCGGCCGGAGTGCACAGTTTCACAGACAGGCTCCAAGCTGAGTAACTTGTCAATGTGAATTTTTAATGACTTTTTGATTGCGAACATATGCCGTAGCTGGGCTTGCTCCAGATCCCAGCTGAAGTCAGCTGGTGCCTGTCAGGGTGCAGGTCTGTGTCACGCTTCGTTCAGTTTAATGGGGGCTAGCCTGTTCCCAGGTGCCCGCACGTCTCCATGGAACGCTGCCACGAATGCAAAGCCATGGCGCTGGCCCTGCACCGTGCCAGAGGCTTGGCCCAACAGGAGCACCCACTGCCTGCCCTGGGAGCTATTGCCTTCCTAAACGTACACTGGAGGGA
The DNA here is from genome assembly GCF_000687185.1 of Egretta garzetta. NCBI lineage: Eukaryota > Metazoa > Chordata > Aves > Pelecaniformes > Ardeidae > Egretta > Egretta garzetta. The sequence goes on from NW_009260762.1 coordinate 209,857, forward strand.
AGGATATCGGGAGCTTTAAAAGTTAGGAATTAAGTAACAAGCCAAGGGCACGTGAAAAGTCAACAATAAATGCACATTCTTCAGTTTTTGCGGTGTTTGACTGTTCCATCTCCACCAGAGGCATCGTGCGCTTATCCCTGCGCTTTTCTTCCTAACGCACCAACTTTTCAATATAAGACCTCGAGAAAGAAAGGCAACCTAGCGTGTGCTGCCTTACGTATGGGAAGTGCTACCAGCAGAAGTGTTTTGTTCGGCAAAGTGTTGTCTGCATTCACCCAGGAATAAATACCCATTACTTCTTACTCTGCTAAGTGCAAACTTTCTGTAATTTAAAATAAAAACACAGGTCTGCCAGGCACCTGAGCCCAAAATCTGTCTGTAAGTGGAATAGCGACTGATGGCAGTGGAAGCTGTGTGTGCTCAACAAGACTGAAACAGAAACCCTTGTTTGCAAATTCAAAAGAGCATAAGAGACAAAAATAACCAACTCTCACCAAAACATCACAGAAATTAGGTGCCTAACTGCTCTAGGCGCCTGTGAAAACCCTATCTGTAACCTTTTTTTTTTTTTTGTGGTTATGATATTCCAGAAAAAAACACCCTGAGACACTGAAATGAAAAGCTGGACCGCAATGGAACAAACCACACTTCTCCTGATTAGCAGGGAAAAAACCCACTCATTGTTATTACATTTTTTCTCCCTTCCCAGGGAACAGTTGATATTTGTGGTAGCTTTGGCTGTAGCTTGTAGCAGCTGTGTTGTATGCATCACATTAAATATACTGGTGGGTCCTGCATGGTCATTCTGGCACCATTTCTATTTCATACAATGCCTTCAGTTTTTCTATTTAACCTCAATCATTTATCAATCATTCACCAATGCCAATAAATCAAAGTGTCTGGGGACTCTTAAACATAAAAATAAGGAGCTGTAAAAAAATATTACTACAGCAATTAAAGACTCAAATAGTAATAAACTCTACTTGCATTACACCTTTAGAAAGCCCTACTGAAATTAAACAAACATCCAATATCAACAATATGAAAGGAGCTTTTTCTTCTAGTTTATAATAGCTACTGGTTTATCCAGAGCAGAAAAGAATTAGGGTTATTTTTATAGATCATGGCGACTAAAGGTGAATGAAAAAAATGGGGGAGGGGGAAAGAAGTACTGAAAAGGTAAAATAAATTACAGTGTTGGCTTTTTTTTTTTCCAGCAGACTAGAAGAACATGTACCAGAATTTACAAAATAAATGTGAGTCTTTATCCATGAAGTGCAATCTTTTGGTTTGGATCAAGACCGTATGGTTAACAAATCTATTTTGAGTCAACCTCACAGCTGGGTGTTCTAAAGTAAGTTTTCTACTTTAATACTTAAACTTCTTTTTTTGTTGTTTTCCTCAAAAGGCATTTTTATTTTCAAGAAAAGCCTTTTTTTTTAACTGACACCCAAGATGAGGAAAAAAAAAGTTTTGCATCATTCAAGAAAAGAAAACTACAGATCTTAGCCAGACGGGTGAAAACATAATACATGGAGATGAACAGACCTAGAGATTACCTAAATTAAGATCGGTGTCCCGGCTGCTACAACCCCTGATGGAAAAGGGGTATTTCTCTTTGGAAGGGGTGACATGGTGTAATTGTCACGGCAGTCCGGCACTGGCGAGGAGAGGCCATGTACCACTGCGTTTACCGCAAGAGCCTGATGATTAACTCCCATTAAAAGCTAACACAGCAACCCCAGTGTGTCCCACAGAGAGCCCAGGCTTGGGCTTTACCTGTGCCAAAATCCTGAGGTTTTGTCAAGGTATTCCTGCCTCCCCTGGCCTGCGACTTCGCACAGTTTTTCCACCAAGAAGCCCTTGGGAGGGTGCCATGAAGTGGGCACTGCCTGTACTGCTGGCAGGGGAGGGAGGCCTCTGCCCCAGGCTTCTTGGTTCCACTCATTAGCTGAGGGCCAACACTTGCTGTGAAGAGGAGCTTTTTTTTTTCTTTACAATTTTTTTTTTTTTTTACAGTAAAAATGCTGCAGGGATCTCAAAATGCTTGGACTGCCGTCTTTATTAAAAATTAACAGTTCCACAGTGCTGTTGGTTTGGGTTGGCTTTCCTTACCAGCCCGCCGCAATTACTGCCAACAGAAAGGGGCTAATGAGTTGAAGCTAACAATAAATGCCGGCTTTTAATTTTCTTCTTTCCCCCTGCCCTTTTTTGCTGGAGCTTTTTGGAGGGACTGGGGCTACAAGAGCTAGCGGCGGCCAAGCAAGCAGCCAGGCCTGAGGAGACATGGAGAGCCCCATGTTTGGCGGCCTCCCCACAGGGCCCCAGCGCAGGGCCCGTCAGTGGCTGCAGATGGGCCCGTTAACGTCTTTCAGACCCAAGCCAGTGTAAACTGTACTTCTGATTTCTTACATTTATCAATCACCTCCAAAGTGCCCTGATTGTAACAACAACAACAACAACAACAAAAAACCATAAATATTGACCTCTTCTGAAAGAATAGTACTGGGGACTGAAGAAGGTACTGCCAGAGGCTGTACCTAGCTGGCCTTCTGCGACCAGTGGAAATTTCCTTCAGGCTTTTTTTTTTGCAACAGTATTCTCTTTCAGTAGTTTCCCCTCAGCCATAAAGTGTGCTTTTATTATATCTGTGTTGAGCCGGTTCCAATGACGCACCTAAAATAGATGAAACTACCCCAGTGTGTTTTCCTACCACTGAACAGCAAGCTGTGCTGTCTGTGGCAGCAGCGCCGGCATCAAGACCAGGCATTCAGCAAAGCGTTTCCCCGTGCCAAGCACAGGTACTGCCAACATCGCTGCCAAGACGGGGCCAATAAATCCAAGCACGCTGTGCATCTCTCGCCTATCCTCCCCATACGCACTCAAAAGTTCAGGGACCTCTTTCCACAGAGGAATCATTACCCATCTCCCTGCCCCTTTGTCTTTCAAAGCCCAGGCAAGCTGCGAATCTACAGGAGGAAGATGAACGGACTCAGCACAAAGCCTTGGAAAATTAAAGGAGTCTTTGGGAAATAAGCTGTGGGTTTCAAGGATAGCGGCAGGGAGGCCTGGCAGAAGCACGGACGATGACCCGCAAACCCAGCTGCTCCAGCTGGAGATCTGGCTGAGAAGCCTGCACTGAGCGTGCAGGGCGGCCAGGCGCCTGTCAGCTCTCCGCATTTAATAAATTAGCGTGGATAAGGAAGCTAAGACTGGTCTCGCAGAGATTGAATATATACAGACCTCTATACGAAGGTGCAGAAATGGCACTGTTTGAGTCTGACTCATTGTGTCCTTGTTACGTTGCCGGTTGCTTGGAGACTGACTGAAGGCACACAGCAAAGATGCCGGCTTGGGAGTCACTACCCTGCCTTATTTTCTTTTTCTCTATGCACATAATTTTCCTTTAAAGGCTTGCCTTGCCTCTGCAGATTGCTCAACTTGCTCTGCCACTGTGGAAAACTACGGCAGGGGGGGGGGGCCGTTTCTTTTTCTCTATGCACATAATTTTCCTTTAAAGGCTTGCCTTGCCTCTGCAGATTGCTCAACTTGCTCTGCCACTGTGGAAAACTACGGCAGGGGAGGCAGCCGGGTGTCCAGGAACACTGTCGGCGTTGTTCCACCCTCACCTCCCAGCCCCAGCTCTGTGTGCTGCAGGGGGAAAGAAAGCCAGTCTTTATTCCTCTACAGCCTTGCCTGGATGCTAAATTTTACCTTAAGCCAAAGAAGTCACAGATTGCTTATTGAGAGAAGTTCCTGCACATTTCCAACAGGTTACCCTGATGTCCTCAAAATTCCTTAGCCGGGAATAAATATCTACAAATCCCAAGAAGCGGTGGAGATGCAATGGGGAACTTGGGCATGTTCCACTGCTCGACAGGCATGGCACAACCGAGCTCTGGTGATTAATGTGGAAATCTTACTTGGCTCTTTCCTTACACAAAACCGAGCAGTGTGGAGACAATTATTCGTAATTTAACAAGTGCTGAAATTTAATGCCCACTGTATCTCGAGTGCTAACAGTATCACGCTTCAAAGCGGGAGCCTGTAAAATATAAGCAGGACTTTTAGGACACTGTTAAATTACATGGGCTGGAGTCTATGTTGGTATAAAGTAAGGATTGTGTGTCTGCTTCCAACAGCCCTGTATCTCATGTATCCTTAATAGCTGGAAACCAAGCAGTATGCGGTGGTATAGGGTAATGAATGACCTCTTACTTCTCTGTTTTAACAGGTCTTTATTCCCCTAATCAATCTCACAATTCACACCAGGGGAATCAGCTAAAAGCTCTTTAAAAATACATAGGTGTGCTCAGGGCACATCCCGCAGATTTTTCTGAAAAGACAATTTCTGTAAATTAATGATTAAAATGGAAGCAGAAGCAAAGAGGCTTTGGTGGGAATTGCAACGTGCCCAAGGTTCCCTCTCTGGGGGCCAGAGGGCAGGAGGGAGGAGAGCCGACCTCAAAGACATGAGGTGGCATGGAGCACTGCCCTGAGCTTCTCAGACAAAGCTGCTTTCTCCACCCAAAGGGCTTGTCCCCTGACTTTTGCTGGAGAAAATGACCGAGGTAAGAAAAATGTGGCACTGAGTTACTTGTAATTTCAGGAAGGGAAAAAAAAAAAAGCTCTCAACAGTTAAGGAAGGAGCACCACAGAGTTTACTTACAGCTCACTCAACTTGAATAAATGAAATCCCTTGCAACAAGTCAAATGACCTTAAGACTATTAAGGGCACATTGTAGCCGCACATGGGACCACGTGGCCAGAGGCTGGGGTTTGGGAACGCCAGGTCATCTGAACCTTGGGCCCCACTCCAAAGACATGGATTTTGGTGGCACATCACTGCCACCTGAGACACCCCATGCCCCCGAGGTGCTGAGATGGCACAGCCAGGCGCCACGCTGCACGAAGGACCAAGAGGTGAGCAAATGCGACGTGACAAGTCCGTATTAATCCGTGCAGACAAACTGTTCCCTGATTTTCTCTCTTTGCCCTACAGCTGCTCCCAGCAATTCAGGCTGGTAAGGCTGACATACACTTGGTCAGTAGTCACCTAATCCGGGAACAGCAGGATGCAAAGGCAGCTAAAAGCCATGTTAGTCCCATGGGGCCAGGGCTGTGGTGCTTTGATCGCCACAGGCAGCCTCGCTGCTGGATCCTAATAGTCTGTGAGCGGTGCTGTGCCCAGCAGATCCCGCAGGATCTACTCCCGCTTTCTCTGCGAGACATTATACCTCAAAGTAAGCCAAAATCCATTCCAGAAGTGGGTTTTAATTAGCTGTCTTAATTGTCAGCAGCTAAAAGCAAAGCTTTCCACAAGATTAAATAGCTTTTAACAAAAAAATGGGGGAAAATCCCTAATCAAAACATGGCTTTTCCAGAGAAGCTGTATAAAGGCATGCAAGCTAGACACAGACTGTATGGCAGGGTGGCCACACAACCCTTCATGGAAAGCCGTTATTGCAGGGAAGCTGGGCTGCAAAGTAAAATGTGCAAATATCCAGTGAACTTAACATTGATGCTGCTGGGGAACATTCAGGTTTTTTTTCTTAAACGACCCAGATACAGTTTGGCTCAGGGACAAGCCAAAAGGAAATGCAAAGCAGCTCTTCAGCACCCAGATTTGTCCTCAGAGTGTTCAGTCCTGCTGCATTGTGTCGGCAAACTTCTCAGTCCCCATTCTGAAGAAAAGCCAGTGCCTTGCAGGAAAAAACAAAATAAACAAAACCAAACCAAAAATGTGTGTAATTATTTAGCATTACATTGATGGTATGTGCAAAAAAAAAAGGAAAAAAAAAAGAAGCAGGGAAGGGTAATCTGGGTAACCTTCACTTCAGTACTTTTTGAATTTGCAGGCTGCTCCCTGCAGCCTCGATCCACCGCTAATACAGGTTTTGAATAGGGTCTCTCATTGCATTTCTCTGTGCCAGTGGAAGCCAGACAGCTAGCTAGTGTATCCTATAATAAATAAACAAACATCCCCCCTGCCCCCAAACACATGTAAAAGATGGATTTAAATCATTAGGATTTACTTAGCTCTGAAAGGGAACAATTTTTCACCAGACTGCAGAAAACCCCACTGCAATGGAGGGACCCAGGCTGAGATTTTTCAGAAGAAACAGGAGTTCAAATACCCCATTTCTACTGAATTTCAAGGTAATTTGGCCATCGAGCTCCCTTGTGCACCTTTCCCTGAGCCCTTGGTTTTACTGAAAGTTAGATTTTTACTAACCTGAAAAGAAGTAACTGAGTAATTGTTAAAAGTTACAAGTTATTTTTAAAATAACATAGGGGTTGCTTTTTCCTCCCCAGTGGCTGCGGAGTTACAGCCAGAGTAACACAGCTCTTGGGACATAATCTAGGATGGGGAAAAACCTGGTGAAATTCCTTATTCTACCACTAACTTCTTGTATGGGCTTGGGCAGCCAGTTGGAAGTTAGTAAGTATTTCTGTCCCCAGGAATGAGTTTGCAGAAGTGCTGGAACACTTCATTTCTTTGGATTTCAAATGAGGACAATGAGCAAGTTTTAAACTCCCCTAAAATAAAAGTTTTGACAGGATTTGCAAACATTCTGTTGATAAGAGCAAGGATTGCTCTTTACAGCTGGAACTTTCCATCCAAATAAATATCAAAGCCCTTTATACACAAGAATGATTAAAGATGAGGAACATGCCTGTGATACAGGTTCATTATTTGCTTATAGTTCAAATTTGGCAAAGCATGTAAGCACTCCAGGATGGGGGCCAAGGTAATACTTCATTGTGGCAGATTTGAGAAGACTCCTGAGACTTCCTCAGGCTTCCTTTAGGCTATCCAAGGGCTATATGTAGGGTAGACCCTCCTCAGAAACCAGACTGCAAGCGTATTTTGCCAGGACCTTGTCAAAGTCCCAGGCAAACCACGTCTCTTGCATTCATGTAGGTGGGCGTGGAGTTTTTCTGCTGTCCTTGCCCCAGTGTGGCACCAAAGCCGCACACAGCATCTGGCTGGGCCAGGAAGGCTGATCTCATGTGCGGTCTCCTGCCTAAGTGGAACTTGATGAAATTACCCCTTAGGCCTCAGTGAAAAATTGAGTAGCCCATGTAAATTCAAAGAGGAAAGAGTAGAAGTAATTCAATCTTCATGCAAATTTCCTACCTCCCTTTCCTGCCCTCAAGCCAAACAATCAAACACAACAAAGGGGGATGTAAAAGTCATACAGGAAGCTTCAAATGGCCTTGACTTTCTTCATGCAAGTATCTTATCTTCTCTTTGTTTCATTACTTCTGATTTCTGACATCAAGCTCATACAAATGAGGGGGGGGAAGGAAAAAAAAAGCACCATTAAATATCCAGGAGCAGTCAGACTGGACTTAAAACCAACCAAACTCACAGATAAGATCGCAACTCAGAAGACCCTTTACGAAGTGTGTTATCGCTAGTTGCTTATGTCGTGGGCATGCACACATGCACCACGAAGGGCACTAATATTTCTATGACATTTTTGCAGAACCTTATTATCTCATATATGCCTTGGTCCATATATAGGAGGTGCAAGATGCAGCGTGCAAAGCTGCCCTCACACACCTTATGGCAGATCCCAGCTCCCAGAGGCTTCTCAGCACGCCTGGGAGGCACCGCCACTCTTGGAGACAGTTTCACACAGAGGACAAGATCAACAAGGCACCTGCTAGAGAAGGCTTCTGCCAATTTGCACTAACTAAAAAGGCAACTGCTTTTCAGCAGAACGAACCTCAGTTTCCACAAACCTTAGCAGTTCCTTCACTGAGCTGTGCTGCATCCTTAGTGAGTTGGCCACCGAGAATTTGATCCTAAACGTAGCGCAGCTTTTCAGTCAAATTCCCCTTATGTGCTGAACCATAAGCTTGCCAAACAGTAGGGGTGCTTAAGTGTTAAATAAAGAACATTTTCAGCAGTCAAAGCCAAGGTTAAAAACATAAGAAATGCAAGGAGTTGTTTTTGCAATGAATTTATTGTATGGGCAAAGTAATAAACCATTTGCATTTGAAAGATCTATAGCATAATGATGTAGATTAGTAGTGCTTCTGTTGACTTTTGGGTTTTTTTAACACAGGGAAACTTTTTGTTATCTCTACAGGGCTCTGCTCGTACTCTTTCAGCCTCTGTGGCACTCCACTAAAGGCAGTTTCCGTGTGACTACAGTGGTAGGCTCGGATCAGTGTCTCACGGGTAAACCTTCGGAGTACTGAACCACCACTCAGAGGAAACCCCTTTTTTCCCAAACTTCCAGCATTCCTTAAGGAAGGAGGAGGGCGGACTGTCCTTTTACACTATTATTTATGAAGTACAATTTCTTTAATAAACTACTTAGAAAAGCATCCCATTTTTACATCGGGCTGAAGAGTGTTTCCCTTTTTTTGGATACAAGTGTACATGAGCTCTGGTTCAGTCAGTCAGAGGCAGAAGTCCCTATCTGCAGATATCTACATACCTGGGGTTCCACTAGCAACCACTCAGGCTCGCAAATTAAAAACCTGCCTAAAACCCTGACACTATTCATGCACTCAAATGCTTTTAAGAATATGGGTTTGATCCAAAAGTCCATTAGGGCAAATGGAAAGACAAATTGATTTTCCACTGACTTCGTATTAGGGCCTAAACTTGCAGCACTGGTCTAAAGATCATCTAATTCCCTCAGCTTTTAAACCAAACCTATTCAAAGCTTTGATTTACAAAGGCAGGCATTATAATGGGGCATTCAAATGCTGCTAGCAGATTCTCAAAATTAGCTCTTTGGCCTGTAAAATACACATGAAGCATACCTTGGTGCCAATACAAACATCCAGCTGCAGAGATTTCTAAAAAATCTCATTATGATTGGTCTCAAAAATATGTTACCACTTGTGATTACTAAAGTGTGAGGGAACCAGAGGAATGAAGGAGAAGGCAAAGCTGAGTGACCTCACTTCAATTCCTCTCTATCTACCACTTCTTACTTGCAAAGCCTGCCTGGCGAGGTGAAGACGGCTGACAGCTTTCCAGGACAAGACAACTCGCCGTGAGACGGGAATTCATTAGCAGTCAAGGAAAACGCTATGGTATGCAACTACCTGGTGATCAAGCAACTGGCACTGCAGAAACCAGGAGAGGATTAAAAGATGTTTTGTGGGGTACAGAGGGAGATAAAAGTGTGTGCATTCAAAATCAGAGTATTTGAGCAGAGCGGCTTTTAAGCTGCTTATGGTAAAGCAAAGGCTTCCTTCCACACAAGGACGGACACAAAGGCCAATCAGTTAAGCACCGCTGTGGCAGCTAAACTAAAACATTTATCTGTTCCCCAAAACATCAGTGAGAGTTTGAGCCCACTGCCCATTTGCAGTGCCATGGCATGTGCTCTTGGAGGCAAAAAACGCTTCAATGGGAACAAACTCAACAGCCGCCTGAAAGGACACGGGAAGCAGAAGACTTAAAGGAGTATAAGAGCTACTAAGTTTTCCTACCTTACAAAAAATATAAAGCACATATTAAAATTTACAGTTAGTAATCAGCATAAAAACTCTGCCAAAACTGCTATACCTCCTCCTGTAGCCTTTTCTAAATATACAAGAATCAAAATTTAATGAAAGCTTGAGGCTGCCAAGTTTCCAAACTTGAGCAAACAATACCAGGTCAAGAGAGCATCCGATCCCAAACACTCCTATTCCTCCTCTCCCTGAGAGGTCCTGGGTTACAAAAGCTACTCTTTATTTAAGAGCGCCGGGGGTAGCTCTCCTCCATCAGCAGACCACTGAGGACCTTCATGAGATACTTCCTGATTAGCTCCATGTTTATCACCAGGCGCTGCTGTCCCAAGGAGCCCAGCGTGCATGGCAAGCTGCAGCAACAAAGCCGTGCTCGAGTGCTAAAAGGGGCCTTTAAAACACTGTTCATAGCAGCGCGAGATGGAGACGGACTCCCTGATTACAGAGTTCATTGCCTGACAGTGCACAATGCACCATCTGTGCCAGGAGCTGCACCCTGCGTTCACTGATATTAAACCCCTCTCAGTGGGGGAAGACAGGGATGCACCTTCAGGTGGCGTCTCGTGATACACTCACCTCCAACATTTCTGCAGCAGGTTGTGAACGCAGGCGCTGAAACCGTTGACAAAAATTCCCTAAAAAAGTGGTTGATGTTAAGACACCAAAGCAAAGAAGCCAGCATCCCTCTGCGCTGGGATTATGGGCCCTGGTGGGCACAGCTCTGAAGAAGAAAAATGCTATAATGACATCTCCATTACTTGTTTCATATCAAACATTCCCCAAAACTGATGGAGTTTTTCAATTTACTAATGGGGGGCACACCCCACTCTTAAGTAGAACAGGAATCTCAGTCTCTTTTCCTTCTCTCATATCCTCTGTATCCTCTTGGAACAAATTATATGGAAATATTCAAATACTTGTTGTATTGATACAACTTGGGAAGTAAGAAGATATACCACGGAAGGCCTTTGCCAGGCTGAATTCCCAAAAGACAGATGACTAGCAAATGCTTACATCCTGCTGACATATTCCTCTGATAATTTTTACAGCATGTTGCTGAATGCATGATGAGAATACAATGCCTGCTATTATACTCCGCTCTCACTGTTAACATATTTATACCAGTGTTTCACTTTGTCGTGCGCTGGGTGACTGAAAATTGCCAAGGACACTAGGACTTGAATGTACTAATGCTAATAATTTCCACAGCATCCAGCTGCTTAACTAAACACTATCTCCACAGTCTTTTCCATTTCATTTCAAAGATCCTTTCTCACATGTCAAGGGGGCAACTTTCAAGGCTCAGCATAAGCAATTTGGACACCCAGTGCCCATTTAGGAGGTGCCTGGCATACTCTGTTGAGATTTGTTTTCTTGGTATATAGCTTTCTCTTCCCCACATACATTACAGTTCCGATAGATTTCAGTTATGGGTATAACTACAACAGATTCACTGCTGCTGGGCAGAATAAACTAACCTGCTCCGAGACTGACATTGCTGCCATTAGACTATTACCATTGTCCAAATGTGAAGTTGTTACACTGATTGTGGTGCTGTGCTTTACCTGCCATATATATTTTCCTTTCTAGGGCTGAAATCATGAAGGCTTGCAAACACACAGCTCCGTTTTCACTGGCTGACTGCTGTGTTGGGCTGAGGATTTTTAACTGGCTGTTTGTTTTTAACAAAATCCTAAGCATCACTAATGAAAACCAAAACACCTTTGCAAAAATTTACGTTTAGTCAAAAAGCCGGTTTTCCCCTGAATTTAGAGGTGGGCTGGGTGATAACATTACAATAAAGAACCAAGTAGGGATCTAAATGTCAGACCTGCTTCAGTGCATAAATCACCATTAAACTGTGCTGGTTCTGGGGAAATTGGTTTCAACAGCACATTTCACCACAGACATAATAAAAAAGGAAATTTTTCCACCCATGTTGAGCTGTCCAGGATGAAAAGAGATTTGGGGGTTCATTCAGGAGAATTTGCCTTCTCCTTTTTTAGGCTGTGGGATGAACAAACAGCCATTCGTGTTGGCGCTGCCACATATGGGAGCGGGTGGTCTTGCAATGATCCTAAAAACCCTAACTTTGGCTTTGGTGAGAGCCAGTGTACTTTAGTCAATTCCCCAGGATACAGTAGAAGGCGAATGACTTAATGAATCCAAATGTAGGCTTAGGACAGAGGTCTGAACTTCCCAACTGCTTTGTATGCAGGTATTCACCCTGCCATTACACGAGCCAGACGCATGAGATACGGTTACAGGGCACAGGGAACGTATGCTCATTTGCAGACACCCTTGTCCTCTCCCTTTTATCCAGACCAGGGCTACATCGCTTCCTGAGGCATCCCACAGAGGACGAGATCATGAGAGTTGTCCCTATCCCTTGCAGAGTTCTAATCAGATGTAGAAGTCTGAAGGAAAATAATTAAAATATTTTAGTTGAAATTCATTGTAAAGTTAATTTTTGTCCACTTAGGAGAGAGATTTCTAACTACCACAAACTACGTAAGACTTTTTTTTAAAAAAAAAGTTATTTCAACAATGTAAGCATTTGAATCAACTGCATTTTTTTTAATCCAATTTGTGATTTTTCATGGAGATTTAATGACATGAAAGATTCTCATAAGCCTGTTGCAGTGTGGGTCTCCTAAGCTGCTGGAACACATTATCAATAACAACTTCCTCTAGGACTGGAAAGGAAAAAACACATCGAAACAACACATCTGAGAAGTTTCCCAATATTATTGTCTGCAAAACAAATAGTCCAGGACGTTAGACAGTACAAACTGGAGAGACAGTTTTGAATACTTTGAGAGCTTTTGTTAGGGAAAATACCATTTTGTAGTGACATTCAGCTCGCATCCGTCAATCTCCCGAGCAAGGGAGAAATTCTCCCAGTGACACTGCAGTATGTCAGCAGTAGACAACCTCCGTGTGGGACTGTCCAGTCTGGTTACTTCACAGATGTAAGACTGTCTTGTATTTGGAGCGTACAGTCGGATCTCAAGTCCCACCCCTGAAGTCAACAAGGATTATTTCCATTGACAGTAATGGTGATTTAAATCAAGCCCTGCTTCTTATCATCAGCTGTATATTAACTGTTTAATCCTTTAAGTGTCTGTCTTTGCAAAATGCCAACAAGCTCTAGAGAGGCATGGGGCAGCTCATAGCTTGTCTCTGGTTTTCTGTTTCTCCTGGTTATTCTTCCAAACCATTTTTATTCTTCAACACAACTTCAACACAACAGCAGGATCTTCAACAACTGTATCACACACAAAAGTAAGTTTTAGAAGAAATAATTCATTAATAACTGAACTCATGTGCCTTATCAGCCTCCCAAGCTTTTATGTGCCAAGAAAGACTTAGCTAAACCCGGTGGGCTTAATACTGAAGCCTTTAAAGAAGCCAAACTCCCCCTCAAATCCATGGCTAAGTAGCGCCCAACCCACTGCAAACAGATCATGAATTAAAGATTATTCTTCAGCAAGGCAGCAGATGAGTCAGCTTTCCTAGCAACTTAGGGTGTTCCTTCAGAAAAGGCTGCTGCCACATATGGAAATGACACTGAATGGGAAAATGGCTTTCAGTGAACTTTCCGGAAACTTCTATTGAAAACCCTCAGCAGACTGCACTGAAGTCAACTTCTACCTGCAGCTGAGACAAGGCTCAGCTCTGCATACAGGTTCTGCAAGACTGTTTTTCAAAGTTCACTGAGCAGAGCTACAGCACGACCCTGCTGAAGGTCAGGAGAGCCAAGAGCAGCCGTGGCAGATCCTGAGCTCAGCGTTGTTGCTGCGGAATGGTCCTCATGGCCAGCTTTAACAGGGACATGGCAAGGGACAGATGAGGGGACTAGCTCCAACCCACCCACACTTCAATAAATCCTTCAGATCACCTGGACAGGTCTGTCATTGCCATCACAACTTCAGCCAGCATTAGTAAAGAAACTATTAAGAGAGACATTTAATCTACCAAAATTGTTACTGTTTGCCACACAGACACATTGAAAAGCCATCAGCCAGTCTCTCTCACCTTTCACAGGATCACCTTTACAAAATACAGAGTGCTAGATAATGCTGCCAATTCAGAGAGTTCCAGCCAGGCAATCCCCTCTAGAGGGTTAACAGAAATAAACTCTTCTCAAGTACCTAAGGCACCAAGAGGAGCTGATATCAGTCCAAGTTTTTATCACTCTCCTTACCAGAAGGTGCAGGATCTATGAGGTTTCTTTGCCTTTTTATTTTTTTTGCCTCAGAAGGGTGAGATGAGCAGGTCCCCAGGGACAGACACTTACCTACCACTCTGCACATCACTTGCAGCAAAGCCACATGAAGCAAGCTCCACTTCTGCTTGAACACAGTAATAAAAGGTGCTACATTCTTCTCCACTGCCAGATGTGGTATTTTTTGCCAGCAACTTTAATTATGTTTCCAGACATAGAAAACCACTAAAAGACTCGTTAATAAATTAGCAGGGATGTTCATACTGTAATTTAATAAAATGATAACTATTGCATTTTCTCACTGTGCAGAGCACGCCTTGCCTCCCCACACCAACATCTATCTACTAAGATACCTTAAAATAAATTTCATTTATTATGCCTTCATACAAATCCCATTACTTGCTCAACAAACAGTTTTGTTTTCCTGTCTGGGCATCTCTCCAAAGACAGGCTGCTGTGTATGCTTTTGTAATTACTGATACGCTGTATAAGAAACGACGACATGTTTCTGACAGACTAATTAAAGGCGAAGAACAGCCTTCCTGAGACCTTGATTCAATTGTTATTCTCCCCTTGGCTTCCTCTGTGATCTCCACCACGTGACGTAATCTCTCTACACTTCATTTCTCCACCTGTGAAACAGGGATGGGAACCTCTCATCTGCCTTGCCTACTTACAAGACAAGATCATCATACAACGGGCCACAGTTTCGACTGACTCCCAAGTGCTCCTGTAATATATGTGTGGTTTAACAACAGCATAGGACAAACTCAAGCCTTCAGGTCAACGTGGGTCTCCTCGCAGGCACCTCCGGCAGTACAGCAAAGTACAACGTACTTTCCAAATCCACTGCTGTCACGCAGGAAGCAGCAGACAAGGGAAGACAACCACAAGAAAATAACCCATCCACCCATCCCCTGAGCCGCAGCCCAGGTTGTCCTACAGGGCTGCATGTCCTCTCCCCTCAGCTCACACCCAAATGAAAGCTGGCTATCAGCAACAACACTCCTGCCCCACCACTTCCCCTTGCAGGGCTCTCCTGGACTTCCATGCCATGCCCCTTCCAGGCTGCAACACTGGGATGGGTGCAGGGCTTCGTGGTTACTCTTCTCCTCCCTCCTGGAAGAGAAAGCTCATACTCGTTTGTCTTCTACTCCCTTGTCTCCTGCCTTGGGGAATGGCCTCTGTTATTTTTCCCATTCCAGTTTATTTCATTATGGAGCAGCAAAAGCTGTCCGCAGTTACTCATGCTGATCATATTTTTCTTCTTATTCCAGGACACGATTTAATCTCAGCTCTTCATTTATTGTATATAAAACTGGGCCTGTTGGGAGAAAGGAGATGGGTAAAGGAGCAAGTCTGGGCTTTTTTTCATGGCTTTGCCTGTATGCATTTCTGCCTTTCCGTAGTTCTCAGTTAACAACTCTTTGATACTAAAACCGTGGCCTGCCTGATCACCAGAGCCCCATTTTGGTCCCAGCAAGGCCCCTAAGAGGATGCCCGCTGGCTGTCGGGCTGGGGGCTGCTGCCACTCCCCTGCCTAGGAGGGTGCCAGCAGTGGTGCCTCCAGCCAGGGAATGGCTGCAGACCTCGGCTCTGGAGGCTCCTAAACAAGTGTTCAAATGCATGAGCGGAGACCTAAAAGCAACCTTTTCTTCAAGCACGCGTTTTAGACTAAATCATAAATTTTCTACAGCTCTCGCTGGGTAATGTTGTCATCTGGTTTTCTTACACAGTAACACTGAAGGGCAATAACTGTTATCCTCACCAGGAGATCTGGGGAAAAAAAGAGGGGGGACTTTAAAAGTTCATTACAGAAATTCCTGTGGTTTTTGCAATATCTTTGTGCACATTAAAAGGAAACAGCTGTCATTTTAAACCAAAAGTCATATGTTTGGATTAAATATTTCATGCAAATATAAAGTTCAGAGGAACAGTTAAAGTTGAAATGTCAAAGCAGCCTCCAACACTGCTTGTCACAGCTGACTGTGGAATTTTATCTCCGATCCATTTGAGCAACACAGAGTTTTTCTTGACTAAGCACAATTTTTATCCAATTTGCACCTTTCAAGCACTATTGTAAATTACTAATATTAGCAATAATAATTATTATCATTGGGTAGACAGACAATGCTAAGACTTCAGCTACGGGGCTGGAAGAGAGTAACTTACCCTCCCAGAAGCAGCAGGAGATGATAGGCAAATATTAACATACATGCAGAGGTCAAATTCTATATCAACTATCACGCGCAGAAGCATTCAGTACCATTATGTCTATTTATGTCAGCTAAGTATATGACCTTTTGTTCTTTTATCATCCAATTGGAATAGGCTGGCAATGTTTGCCTAATGTAATATTCTCTATTTTACAGGAATTGATCATGCTGGAGAAGGATTAAAGCATACAGGCTAGGCTGGGAGGTCTTAATTTCTCTGTCCTCTCTTCAAGTGGAGAAGAGATGAAGATTGCTGTTGATGGAGAGTAGAAATTGAAGTAGGATGAGGCAAAAGAGAACAATGACATTTTACAGGCAAAATGCTGACTGGAGATTTATATATTATTCTAAGCTTTATGAAGAGCAAAGTGGGGTCCTGACTTTAAAGCACAGTTTTTTCTGAAATAGATTAGGACACAAAAAGGGAAAAGAAAAAAAGGATTTCTTTTCCCAGCACCATACTGATATTTTTCTCATTTTAATACCAATTTGGCAAATGTAACCATAAGTATGTTATCTGGACAGCACAAAGACCAAACAAGTTTGAGACTACATGGGGAGCACGTCTGGAAGAGCTTTTGCAGCTCCTAATAAGCCAAAGGGGGAAGCACGCTCATTAATGGTGTTTCCAAGCAGGACGTCCATAATCCTGACAAATGGGGAATCAGGAGTCCCCTGGACCACAGACTGTGGCTGGTACAGGTAAAGCACTCTAGCCATAATGAGCTGCTTCATTCAACCAGGCCTAATAAGCTAGGGTTTTTATTCCTCAAGCTGTTTTTTTTTCCCCTATGCTTCAAGCCTGAATAATACCAACTTGCTTTGCCTATGTCCAACCAGGAGCAGCCTCACTGTCTTCAGCTACAGCCCCAAGGGAGGAACCTTCAGCTCCAAAGTCTCTTCCGTGCAACCTGCCCACTCCAATGCTATGCCTGGGGTAATAACTAAAAACATTACTATCCTTCAGAAAAACTCAGTCCGAAAATGTGTTTCTGGATCCTTTCCTAGGAAGCAGCTTTTTTTTCCCTCCCCAGTCTAAAACACCAGGAAAATACAGCAGGTTGCAAAGGATGCCGAAGGGGAGCGTGGAAGGAGTCCCTGTGCCTCCCTGGCCTGGCAGCTGTGTCTCTCCTCTTTGCTCTCCAAACTGCTTGAAGCATTAACAGGGCGAGCACAACACAAAAAACAGTTAAGAACAAATTCACTTCATAGTCTAAGGTTTCCACCTCCTTAAACTTCCAGGTTGCCGTGTTTTGATGACAGATAATACAACACTAAACTTTGCAGTGTCACCAACGTGTATTACAGGTACAGCAGCACACTCTGTATTTATTCTCCCATTTCTGGAAGAATCGGTGCCTTTAATACTTACCTCTTGACAAATACATACAAGTCTAGTTGCTACAGAAGCAGGAAATGCAAGGGGTCCGGTTCTGCTCTCCCATAAATGCTTCCACTGACTTTAAGGAGCCTATAAAGCCTAAGCAAAGGCAGGACTAGCTCTGTTTCCATTAGAATATAAACCCAGTGTTTTAAAGAGAAACAGTGTGTATGTACAAAAGGAAGAATTATATCCCTCCAGGCACTGTCTGCTTTCGCTGTAAAAATCTACACACTACCTCTAGAGCTTTTATTAATAGTAATTTTATTCAACCTGCATGTTTTTCTTAGTAACAGATTTATGCAAAGCTGATGATTTGAAAGGAAGACTCCGGTGAACAGCATATTTTACATTAAGGTTTGTCACCAAATGTTATTGCTGTTTCCTTCAGAACCCCGTGTAAGCTACAAATATATTTTGTTTCACCTGTTATGCTGATAAATGAATTTTCCTTTTACACAAAGAACTGCTTAGGAGACAGGGAACCGCGATGTGCAGCTTCTGCAGCACTCACGCCTTCTGTGCTGAAACTGCTGCAACCGTTGACTCTCGCTGGTGAACACCACGGTCTCGAGGCAGAAGGTACCAGCTGAGCCACTTGGCAAACTTCAGCAAGCACATATCAGTACAGGTGAGATTTTGACCTCAGCAGCCCCATCCTACCATCTCCTTGTGTGCAAAACCCTATTGACCCAACAGCATCAAGCTCTCACATGCACTGAAAGAAAGAGGGAAAGAAGGAAAGAGCAAAGCGGGAGCAAACGAGGAGGGGAGAGAGAAAAGATCCCATGATGTTGTAATTTCCAGGGTGGAAACAGCAGGCTTACCTCCAGCTACTGCTGCAACTTTTTTCTGTTATAAAAGCTGAGCAGGAAGAAAGTGAAAAAACTGAAACATAATAGCTGTACAGAAGCGTGCTGATAAGAAAATGACTGGCATTTATGGTGAAGATTACTGACATTTTCACCGTGCCTATTTTGTCAATCTTGAAAAGGCCTAGGATGTATCAGGCATATAATGAATCACGCAACACATCACCTTGAGAACTACATGCCATCAAGATCAGGCAAAAGGGGAGAGATTCCAATGAACGTGCCATCAGAAACACCTTACTTGATGAAGTTCATGTTAGAGCAGCATTTAAATAATCCCGCTAAAGGGCAACAGCTGATGAAGGAAATCAAACGTGAGGGAGAAGTGAAAGTCCTCTAAAGTCGAAGCTGGAAATTGAACCTTTGTACAGGCAGCCAAAACTCCCGCTGTAGCACCTCTCTAAGCAATGGCTAAACTGACCCTCCTTTGCAAACTACAGTTTTCAGCGTTTAATGTCGTGACCACTTCAAATCCTGCCAACTGTGAGTCTGCTCTGTGCTACAGAAAATTTCCCCACTTTGTGGAGAGATTTCTAATGGTTAGAGTTTTCTCCTCCTTAGCTGCAAATCTTATCTTAAAACTTGCCTAATAAGCTTAGAAAGCTTATTAGACAAGACATAACTTCATTAGGAAAGCTGCTAGGATACTGATCAAATCAGGAGACTGGAGGCAAATCCAGAATGAAGGTTTCCATGAATTTAAGGATACTCAGTTGGCCTAATTTGTTCATTCTCTCTTAAGTAATACTTCAGTTATTTCAGTCTCTTAGACCAAAACTTTTCTGCTATATTTGTTACAAACACCTTTGCTTTATTTATAACACTACATATTAATAACAAACACCCAGAGCTGTTGAAACACATCTGTAGAAATACGCAAATTATTTCCTAGTGCAAAATGTGAAGTTTTCAACCAAAACAGATGTCGGGTTTTTTTTTTCCTTCAACACAAAGTTGGAACGATTTTGGTCATGAGAAAAATCAAACCAGTCAAGAAAATGAAGGTTGTAATTTCACTTCAGAAGGGCAGCGAGCAATATGCGGGATGATCCATGGTACTGTCTCTCTCCCACTCGCTTACCCTTGCTGCTTAGGTATCGGGCAATATGGTTGTAGCCTGCTCAGTCTCTGTGGTCAGTATCATTTTGTACAAATAATTAACATCTGTTCTAGTGGAAAGAAGATCTAAGGTGCCTTGACTTCAAAAACTAGTGTCCTAAGTCACAGACCTGATGCTACGTCCTTCATATTGAGAGACATTAGCTACATCCACCAAGCTATCAGGTAAGAGAAACCCACTGGTAATTCTCCTTCTGCCAGTGGTGTGAATCTAACCCTGAAAAACAAGTTTTGTTGGTATATGCACCATGTATTATACAAAACAAAAAGTCACTGGGTTTTACTTCCAAAGCACAGACACAGCAAACAGCATCCTTCATTCACTCCCATCTGCACCAGCCAGAAGCTCCAGCAATTCTTGGTGGATTGGTCTCTCCAAGCCATTTCGGGAAAGGTGAGAAGGCATTCCCCTCCTACCTTCATCACCATGTTAACCTGAAGCCCAGCTAATGCTGTCCGCAGCAGATTAGCAAGCACTCACGTAATCCCTTCTGCCAGCTGGGCTGGGGAGAAGCAGGGGACAACAACAGGGCAGAGTCCATACTAGTCTCAAATAGCATCCTACAAAACAATGTGAGTAACTCTTCTAGTAAATCATGGCTGATAGCCTCTGCTGGGCCACACAGCCCAAAGAGGATTCAAATTGATGTACTCTAGACAATGAGTGGTAGAGAGAGAGATGGTGTACATTAAAGATGTAACTCAAAATTTCCTTTTTTGGTTTTGCAGTTACTTAAAGTTGAGAGTCAATCACTTTTTCTGCTATTCCCCTCTTTGAATCTTCAGTGTGTAAAACACATACACATATATTCCCTTGGATTTGATTACTAAATGGGCCCATAAAGTAATATGAAACAAGTCTAAATTATACTCTAGTTCATGAATTTGACTGTAAGGTTAGATAGCTGGTTTTAGTACATTGGATTAACGACCTTAAAAAATATAAGCTGAGTGCTCCAAGGCCAGCACAGAGGACACTTGCACACTGGGCAAGAAATTGCACCAGGATTAGAAGTGCCCACAGCAAGATGAGAGGATGCTCGTTCATTGATGTTCACAGGGTACTAGAGATCCTCTGATTGAAGGCTGTACAGAAGCACCGAGAATTATTAACTACAGAGACACTAACTGTGAATTTATGAATAATGAAGAAAGCATAGGAAGAACAACCACATAGTTCAGTTTCCCTAATCACTGCCTCTTCAGTATTCACCCACACAGTCAGATTGGCAGACGGCAACCACAGCTAATATCTTATGTAAAAAGGACAGGAATTTACTAATACAGCATTCCCCATGAAAGCCTCAATTTGGCAATTTATTCAAGTTCGCTCTTGAAGCTCGGCACTTGCCTAAGAATGCTGCTGAATCAAGGTCTCAGCATCCAGCAGCGCATGAAGCCAGGGGAATGCAGCAGCCAGCAGAGCCCAGGAATTACGGTGAGGGGTGCAATAAAAGTCTTTAAAACACCGACCGAGAGCCTCACTCAATACAGCCTGAAGAGCTTCACAGGTGAACGGCACCCTGGTGAGGAGGAGTCCAGCCCTTTGATGTACTGAAGAACACATTAAAACGTGCTCTGTATTGCTAGAAGGCAGCAGGGGTTTCTCTGTTGGTTTTCACCTGAGAGTTCCCTGTATCACAATATTATTTAGTGCACGCACCTGATCAGCTTGCGGCGTGTCACCAAGGCTCCTAACCTGTTAATGTGAGCCCAGGGGCTTTAAAGAACAGTAATTGCCAGGTGTCTCACAGGCAGTCAACTCATCAAAAAAAGGGTCGAAAGAGAGAGTTCAGGAAGCAGACAGCAGAAACAACACCTAGCAAATCCAATTCCACCCCTATAATGCAAAGGAACAAGACTGAAAATTACTACATTGCAGTACCAGAGGTACCTTGACATTTGGTGGTGAGACGTAACTATAAAGCTTATTTATGACTTCAGCGGCCATAACGGACTTCTTTTTTTAGGTTTTATTAATCCCTTTCTAGTCTCATGTTAACAGGCAGGAATCTCATCTCTGTTCCATTTTAAACTGATTTAGGATATATGACTTACTGCATGCTGCTCAGATTTAGGAGTAGAGCTTAGAAATCATTACTTACAGTAGCAAATGCCAATGATAAAAACAACTATTGTACTCTTGTGACAAGGGGCTGACAGCATAATGCAATTTTTAGGACTTCAATTTTGGGTTTGCTAGGATGTCTGCAATACCGGGGAAAAATAACCAAGCGACAGAAATGGTATTCTGCCGGTGTTTTTCAAGGATTTTATCAAAAGATAGAGAATTATCTATGAAGGACATGTTTTCCACATGAGGTTAGATACTAATTTATATGGCTATCTACAGAGATCATTATTTATCAGATCACAGTGTCTCAACTGACGGAAGCATTATGTATTGCAAATTCAGGGAAATCCTGTGTTCTTCCAGGTTTAGCCTTAAATTGGTAGTAAATGTTGAATTTTTTAATGGTGATCACTGTATATTCACACAAATCACGATACCACCTTGAAGCGTTTACAGAAACTAAAAATGAGGAAAATTTCCCTCGTTTGAAACATGCCTTAACTCTGAAAAGCATTAATGCAAAAATAGCACCATGCTACTCAACAAACCTGCTTATTTATTCACAATCCTAAGTGATTATAAAATAAACCCCGACCTCCGCTGCCCAAATTTCTGCAGGATTTTGCTGCTTTCAACCCTTCAGAATCAGTCCTGATAAAAAAAAGAAAAAACAAAACAAACAGCTTGCATCCTATTTCTCCTTTTCCACCATCAAACAATCCTGTTGAGAGCATTTCAGACTCAATTACCGCTGCACCAAAGGCAAGGAGTTCAGCAAAGTTATTGTATTCATCCTCTGAGACACCAGCAATGGGGGCAAAAAGAGGCCAAACTGGAAACTACAGTGCCTGCACCAGCCTCCCTGTGGATGTTATTTGGCCTGCTGAAATTTGTTTCTGATTACATGGTGAGGGAGGGGAGAAGAAGAAGAGATAAAAATTTGCACAATTTTCAGAGCCCAAACTGAACTTCAAAAGGAGAACCTCAAGAAGCCCTTTCTGGCATCAGCTGAGAGCACACAACTCCCATACTTAACATTTTTATACAGCAGCTACTTTATGCCAGAGTTATGCTTTCAAATTCCCCACGGGGCTGTCTGCCTGGAGCGCTACTTATAGAAATGCCAAAAACCACACCTCCACCTCTGTCCTGGGACCACGGCTTTAGAAATGAGCACATGAGGGAAGCACACGCTCCTGTCCGCCACCTCCACAGCATGGCATTCCCATCCAAACGCCGATTAACTCAATGGCCCTCTTACCTTATCAGAGCCAAGAGGAGGTCAGGTGTGGCTACGTGAATTCAGTGAACTTCATCACCACCACCACCGAAAGATGGGGCTGAATGAAGACATATGCTGGCCTTCAAATTTGAGGTGCACAGATGCTTTGAGGACAAAGGGGTCCATCCAAGCCTTAAAGTCAAAACCTGAGCTCTAGCGTAAATCCCTGCAGCTCTCTCTATAAGCTCTGAGGAAGTATAGATGATATATAGATGATGTATGATTGGTATACAAGGGGCCTTTGTGCTAGCAATACTTGGGTAAAGCACCTGGTGCCAAGTGGCTGCTGAGTGAGGGGAAGGACACAGAAAGCAAACCAAGACCCAGCCGGATGATTCGATCTAGCTGCAGGATCGATAAACTCAGTAGCAACAAAAGCACATTAGCATTTCTTCACCAACCCTGACCCTTCAAAACCTGCAGAGGCTGAGAGAAAACGCTATGAGGAAGAGCCATCGCAGTGGGCTGCCAGAAGTTTCTGATGAGTCCCGGGCTGCCTACAGGCAGAGTATTGGGAGCCACTGAGTGACAAAAGCAAAACCAGGAGACAGCACTTTATAAAACACAATTAGAAGAATTTAAACATTGTTCGATGGAATGATGCACTGTTCCGTGCAATTGCTTGTTTGATAAATAGCAGGCAGTTACAGCTCACATTTTTAGCCTTGAATTATTGCCAAACTGAGTTATTTTGTGAGGTAGAACTGAATCAGCAGTTCACTTACTTACAAAAATTAAGCCCTGGAGGATGTGAAACGGTGAAATATTTCTACTCATTAAAGAAGCTATTGGTGCTAGATAATCAGCACACAGACACAGCCCAGAAAGGTGGAATATTTATGTGCCCCAATCACTTCTTCCTGAGATTCATCTGGTATGCAAATTGTCTACAGCTTCATAGCATCCCTCACATTTATTTCCCCCAAAGATTTACAGCCATGTCCTAATCACTGCTCTGCACCACAGGGCCACAGTGCTCGTACAACATCCCGGTAGCTGACTGGGGCTCTCTGGGTCACCCCATGAACCTTACTCTAAAATCAAGTGGTAAAGACCATAGGTATTTCTGCACCAGATATAGTGTTAAAATTTAGGATTCATTTAGTGGTGCACAGAAACAAATGTTGTGGTTGCTGTCCCGCTCACCATGGACACACATCCTGATCCTCAAGGCACAGCATTACTTGGCAGTCACAGAAAATGTTGCAAGGAACTGATGGCTGGATGCTGTTCTTTTTGCCCGGGTGACTGTCCCCGGAGAATAGCAGCAAGAGCTGTAACAGAGCTGATTTGTGGTTAAATCCACATCTGACAGATCAGCGTCCTTCAGAAAATAAAAAATTCATTTCCATACATATGCGTAAATTACTTTTGGATCATAGATAATAAAATAATTTGGGACACTTTACATAGAGAATAGTAGCAAGGGTAATTTGCTTCACGAAGAAAATTGTATATATTTCCTCCTACAGTGTGAATTCATTTCCCACTGGATAATATTAGCCTAAGTTGGAATATGTGCAAATTTTAGTTCCAACACAATTACAGGTTTTGGAGCTGGTATTTCACAACTCACAAAAAGCAGGGACTGAAGCTTTTTGTGCTTTAAAAGGCAATGTCTCATTTTTCCAAAGAGAATTACAATGTCCCTTTCTAGCTTTCAGAGATACTGAACCATCAAACTTTATTTTCAATTTTCTTACAGTTGAGACAAAACTGTAAAGTAATTTTAAGAGTTTCTAAAATTTGGTTTTAATTTCTTCCCTCTCTCCTTGGAGCCTCTGTGGTTACTGGAGAGTAGTTTTACAAGTGGAACTGTATTGATGTAAATCGAGAATGATGCAAAGTTGAGAGTAATCCCAAATCCATGCTGACAAGCCTTTATATCATAGAAATGAAGTGTGTACCTCTCACTCTATCTGTTAACTGCTCAGCATCCTGGGAAGGATACATCTTCACATGTATGCCCAACCATGACATTATTTTGGGATATATAATTCAGAATTTGGGAGTTTAGAAGAGAAAATGATGAAAAATAACAGATTAAAAGGAAAAAGCACAAGCTGGCAGAGGTACATTATCCTGGGGAAAAATTTATGAGCGTAAGTAAAATCAAACATATTTATTCTTGTAACTCGTTAGCGCTGACAGACCATCAGGAGCCCAGCTTCATGCAGCCCTCAAGCGAGTGATGTGTCGGAAGAGGGAGTCCTGCCCAGCGGCGACTTGAGAGCGGAGCGGGACCTGCAGGGTCACAGCCAATTCCTTGGCACTATCCCGCCTCTGTCCCTGCAGGTCCCAGTTTGGTTGTCCAGTTTGGTTGTGCTTCAAAGGTTACAGCTGAACAGGATCGCAGCAGCTGATGCATATACCAAGAGAGGACATGCCAGATTGGAATAATGCATTTGGTATTGTGGAAATTCCTTTCTAGATGCTATTTTTAATACCCAGTATTAAACACACTTATGGATATTCCATTTCTAGCATGGTTATTACTAACCAATTGCCATTAATGTAAATGGTGGGTGCTGGTTAATGCCAAGCCATGTGATGAAATGATTTCCTTTTCCATCTGGGTTTCTATATACTTAAATAAAATAAGGACACTGGTGAGATCAGAGCTGAAACATTCATCCTGATCCACACCATCACCACCACCACGTATTTTGGAAGAAACCTTTGTTTACAGGATAAAGCACATCACAGGCATTATCCCCTCTATCCTACCTAATGCATAGTGGATAATACCACAGTTAAAAATATTAATGAAAAATGACTAATGGTAACTAAATGATTCACTTAACTTGGCACTCTCTGTAATGTATTCTTCATCTGACAGGCATTTATTAGCCCTCACTGATGACTCCACAGACACCCTGCTATGCACAGAGTGCCTGTCTACACATTAAAACTTAATGCACAAAGCAAGAATTATTGATGTTAGCTCTGTTATAAAAGGGCATATCAGCAGGATTTTTTTTTTCTCCCTGCCATGGCTTTGTTTTCCTTAGCTCCTGAACAATCACGGATTTTAAATTTTACCAGAAGCTAGCAGTCAAAAAAAGTATTAATTTCCCCCCGATATTATTTTCACCGCAACTTTTGTCTGTTTGTGTGTTGTTTTTTTTTTACACACACATTAAAATAAGAATGTGAGTGATGTTTCAAGATTAAAAAAAAAACAGCTTGGAAATCCTAGCGCTTGCACGCTGCCTGCTATCTGTACGCCTGGGGAAGCAGCGCGTCTTAATGGACCTTGTGTTTTCCGCAGGATTTCAGCACTTGTACGAAGAGCCCAAATGCTGACGATTACTAGAGCCAAATACTGCACAGAGATGAACACCTCCTTGAATGTGCACAGACAATTCTCTCCGCTTTACTGGAAGTATACAGGCTGTGAACGAGCTGGAGCCAAGCACTTCGCTTCCGTGCACACCTGATGAAAGCATCTTGCACGCCAGCACGCAGCAGCTCTGCTGCTCCCGGGCCTTTTCCCCCCAGGAAGCTGCGGATTGCACTCAGCTCCAGGCCTCCCTTTTGACACTGCCTGGGTGCCCACCAAGCCTGGTGTTAATGCGGGATTTAACTGCCTTCTGGAGTCCCTGAGCGAGACTTTCCAAGTGTCTACATCCTAGACACCTGGGAATCTCAGAAAACCCACACTATCTCCATCTTCTGGGAAAACCGCCACCAACCACCACCAAGCTACTATTTCTAATTACAGTTCTTAAAACCAGTATGTTTTTCCCCTCTTCCTGAGCTAGACAGGCCTCAGGCACTATACACATCTTTTTAAGGGTGCTTGGCCAGCACTGAAGGAGACCCTCTGGTCCATTCGGTCTGCTCAGCTGCCTCTGGTGCAGCACGCCAGCAGCTCCTGACCCTCAGCTCACCCAGTGCTGGGACAGAGCACCGGGGAGCCCGCGTTTTGGTAGCTTGGAGAAGTTGGGGGGTTTGCCGTTTCTCTTCCTACCTTAGACAGCTGGATCACAGAGCGCCGCTTCCTGCAGCTGGACAAATCCCGCCTGGAAAGACGTGGCTGGAATCTGCCCAAAAGCAAACCTCACTTGGACACGTGTTTAGGTATTGCTGCTGCCTTGCGAGGAGCCACAAGAAGGCACCCGGCCATGGCTGTCTCAGGCCAAGCCTCCACTGCCCTAACCTGGTGTAACCCTTACGCCAGTGGAAAGCAAGCAAAGACTGGATGTAGGATGACGCTGTTTGGATTTGGCAGACTAAGACGCCTGCTCTGCATCCCTTTGCCGCCTCAAGGAACTTCATAAAGCCTCTACAACAAATGGAAAAAAGAATAAGCCTCCAAGCTGAGCAGCTGAAGTGCTCCCTCCATTTCTCCTCCTCTGAAGAGAGACAGAAAAGGAAGCACTTTCAAAAGTGCTTGAGTGCCTGTCCCTGAGACTTAACAACCAGAAACCTGAATGAATCACTCACTCTTCTAATTGCCGAAGCCAGGCGGGAAATAGACTTCAACATAAGACACACAAGCTTTTACCCTACGCCTAAATATAATTTCCACTAACAGCCTGTGCTGCGCTGCTTTAATGTAAATGGTAACTTAAACCAGATATAGTAGGGGTCTATAATCTTTTAGCTATATTTGAACAAAAAAGAGGTCAACAGGCTATTTACCATTTTTAAGTTTCATGAAATTATAGCATAAGAAACAAATGGAGCCTGGCCCTTATGATCGGGAAAGAATGGCGCTCTGTGCCTTTTAAAAAAAAAAAAAAAGCTGAAGATGGAAGGAAATGGAATGATTTGTTAAACGGATATATTTGATAAGGGAACATTAATGCATTTTTCAATAATAAAAGTGAAGAATGTTGTTCCAGCTAGACATTTCTTTTCATTTTTATTACACAGACAGTGCTTGATTACAGTTTAGGGAAATGAACTGAAAGAACAGATGTACTATTTTTTTGATAGGTAGTCAGAAGGGTATTTTACGGAGTCTGGGAAGAGTTGGAAGGCAGATGATTCAAAGGATAATTGAAGAATGATATTTAAACAGGTTACATTTGTGCCCTCAGGCGTTAAACGTAGGAGACTGTTTTTAATTCTCAACACGGGAGTTCACGTTGCTGCAAAGCAAATGAGTACAATGAATAATTTTGTTTCAGAGACACACAGTAACTGCTGGTTAGCAAGTAGGGGATTTTCCGCAATACAGGGAAATAGCAACATTTTATCTGAAGTTATTCAGTATAAGCCAGATGCTGTTTGACTTTAATATTCATCATCATCCATTATGTTACAGTATAGTATTTTCAGTACTTTCAGAACGGAGATCACAAACATCTCAGGGTAAGGCGGGCGGTAGCAG
>NW_009260762.1:237899-254397 GCF_000687185.1 Egretta garzetta
GGGACGCAGATCACAGCCGGTGCGTGCCGCTGGGGCCCGAGGGTGCTGGTGAAAGTTGTCAGGTGGGTGGTAAAGTCCCCCCCTCCGGAGCGGACCAGATCTACCTCGTGCTTGAAAGCAGCATTGAGATGTCCCAGCTAGGTCCCATCTAGTCCCCCCAGTGGGGGTTGGACTAGATGACCTCTAGGGGTCCCTTCCAACCCAAAACATTCTGTGATTCTATGATTCTATACATGCAACCCAGCCGCACTCCTGGTGCAAGCTGGGACTCCCTGGTCATGGCAGAGAGATATTCAGGGCATGTAGGATTTTAGTATTTGGCACTGCACACTACTTTGTTCAAGCTCTGCCTTTAGTGTCAACTTCAGTATCAGATTTCAGAAAAAAAGGTACCTTTCTAAAGGTTTCAGCCCACACTTGTGAGTTCCTTGACAGCAGGGTGGTCTCTTGAAAACCCCTTGGTTCTCAGCCTCTGACACTCCCACATCGCGCTTAACAACAGAGCACACGTTAACCCTTTCCAATAAACCCCACATATATTAGTTAGCAAAATTCAGTGGAGTACACACTACATCCACATCGATGACACGTTAGTGTATCATGATTAATGTTGTGCACTTCATGCCAATTGAATTCCTAATGATTAGCCGCTTAATTCTGAGCTGCAACAATTACTCTTCCCATTGAGAATTACTCGTTTCAGCTCAAAGCTCGGCAGCTGGAGTACAGAAAGGCTGCCATACCCAGTCATGCAAGTACATCTTGTGGAATCAAAATTCAGGATTACTAATGCGTATTTTGTATGCATAATAAAGCACCGGGCATACAAAAACATCACTTTTCAAGACTGGTACAAAATCTGTTGGCAGGACTGTGCACATCCCTAATTCAGAGATTTCAGCGGCAGCTGGGGTATGCACACATGCATGTTCATATTTGTGCATGAGAAAGCAGTTTGCCCTCCGTCTGTAAAGGCCTCCACACAAGCATTGGCTCTCCCTGGTGCCATTTAGACGAACATTTCAGACTGGGTATATATTGGCGGATGCTGCGGTGACAATGTTACATGTCAGAAAATCAAACTGGTACATCTTGATTTAGATTCAGTATAGTTAGGACCAAATACTTGGCTTGCCTTCAAGTAAGTGAGGAATTGAAGAGCTGCGTCTCATGGCAGCTGTGTAGTTTTGGTAGGTGCACAATTTAACTTGTAACCGGTAATTATACTTGTCATTTTCTACAATCAAAACACTGTGCAGACAATAATTATACCACCGATATGCCCCTGAGAAATAGATAAACCGGCATAATTCATTTTACAAGTGTGGAATCGGTGACATCGCGATCTGATGACAAAAAATACTAATGGCAAAACCAGCATTAAAACGTAGGGCGTGCTCGTTGCGCAAACGAGCTCAGACAGGAGCACTGGCTGAACATAGCTGCAGCACCGCAGGGTGCAAGAACTGCGCCTTGCCAGGCCACTACTGCTGCGACTCTGACGTGATGATGATTACTGTATTATCATTATGGTGGCTGAATGGAAGCATTAACGTTCCCACACTTAGAGACATGGACTACAGTATGCATGGCTGAGTATCGCTGAATAGGCGTTCGTTCACCAGGACCAGGGGCTCAGTGTAGTATTTATAACGCAATCAGAGCTGCTAACAAGGTGAAGGGAGCGTTTCCTTAAGTCTGTGCAACTAAGGGACTGACCCCATGGCAAAGTAAGCCACTCTGGGGGAGTCTTTCTGCTGAATTCAGTAGCCGCTGGATGAGATTCCTCTTATGCGTGATACAAGGGGCTGCTCCAACATCTGCAAGAGCTGGCAAAAAGATCTCCATTGACTTTCGAAAGACATCGGACCATTTCATCTCATACACACTGACCTGCCAAGCAGTACGGTATTTAGATTTCCTATTCCATGCGGACTTGCAGCTTTGCAGCGAAGTGCACTCCAGCACCTCACTGTGTGAGGGACCTGAGGCTGATGTGTGCGACAGCAAGGACGCACAAGGGAGCACGTTATTCCAAGAGACCCCTGCGATGCCCGTCCAGGAGATGTTACTTTAAGGGAAGTCAGAAGCTGCTTCTCAGAATTAATTTCACAGAATAAAGCGCCAGTAGTTGTTAACTGTAATAAAAATGTAACTGTAATTTCTAAATGAGTGGTTTATTGACAGTGCCTGCAGCTGCAGGCTGAGGTCTCCCCTTTAGTTTTATCTTTGCTTGGCCTCTGCAATTACCCTCCATGCCCTATTTCTCCTACGCAGAGCCCATGTGAAGAAACAACAGTCCCAGATAAGTGTTTCCTGAAGATACACACGCTGGCCAAGCCCAGTTGCATCCAGACTGCTTTCCTATCCTCCATTCAGGCCACTCTGATTTTTCAGCATACTTCTTAACGGAGCAAAAGGAAGCACAACAGCAACTGTTTTCTGGGGCTTGGTGTGTGACCCAAGTCAGTGATCACCAGTAGTTCTGTTGCAGATCCACTGGAAACACACGCCAATACCCACATAGGCGGTGCAAAGCCAATCTGCACCAAGCAAGAACCATTTCAATGCACGGCTTCCAAAGACAGGAGCGGGTTTGGCAGGGGTGGAAGAAAGCTTATTTAGGTTATTTTTGGATGCAGATGACTGACTGAATACATGGATTTTTATCATGCTGGTGCTTATACAAGACTGATTTGTTAGTGACACACCAGATCTTGAACCTGCACGACTGCAGGACAGCCTTTAATAACAGATGGCAGTACTTTGCCAATGGTCAGATAGAGAGATGCGGTGTCTTAGCAGATGATACCTTCTGTCTTACTTCCTTAGCCACCGATTTAATTACACTGATAATGTCATGAGAAGCAGAAATCAATTATTCATTAAACCTGCCTAAGAAATCATTCTTTTATCCCATGTATTTTGTTTCAAGATCATTTACGCTTGGGTAAAAAGGCAGTTTTCTTCCTTCAGCGTCAATATTTTATACAGTAACTCACTTAACAGCCCAAGTGAAAATTGAAGTGGGTCTGTCAAAGAGGACCAGGACATGATACTCTGCGCAGGGCATGAAGGTGATGCTTGAAAACTCCACCTATCCGTCTGCTACATAGCAGCTGCGTAACTCAGGGATTGTAAGCAGGATGCACAGAGCGATCTGTTACATCTCCTTTGAAAACACAGCCCTTCGATGCATTTACATTTCAGTGTCCCATGACCTCTTCAGAGGTTGTTGGAGGTGAAACCACAGATCTTGTGCTGCCTGTTTCTAGCTCTCTCCATCTTTAATAAAGGCAAGAGCTGACCTGCTATTACTTTCTTGACACAAAAGATTTTTTTCTACGTTCCCAGTAAAAGCAATACTGCTTTTCATAAACTCAAAAGAAGACATTGGTACCAGCAGACAGACAAAAATCTTTTCTTTTGCCTGGCTTGTTTTTGCACTAGTTGACTAAAAATAAATAAATAAATGAGAGCGTAATTTTCAGAGGGACAAGTCTCTCCTCTCTATCTGCTTTGCCATCGACTGTCAACCCTTGTTCTCTCACTGTCTGGCTCCACCGCTTTCTGATAAAGCCATGACCATAAACCTGTACAGTAACTCGTGTAAAAATATTCTCGTTTTTGTAAGATAAAAGGTAGGAATGGGAGAGGGAGACTGACCAGAGCTGCAGACGTCAGGCTGAGGAGACTTCAGGGCTGGAGGAAGTGGGGAGGAGGAATGGCGAGAGCAGAGAAGCAGGTCTTGGCAAAGAGACAACCTTACCCCCCTGCACACAGCTGCAAATTCAGCAACAGTTTATTAACCCAAGTTTACATGAAATGAAGAAGATAAAAACAGCTGCAGAGAAAGCAGCAGACTTACTCCTACCCCTACAGCGAGACACCCTGCGTGCGGCGTAACGGAGCCCTGCGAGGCTGTTTGGGAGCTGGACGTGACTCAGCTGTGCGCATCGCACTCCACCATCGTACTGTCAATGCAAAGCTGTCTATGGTGGAAAATTTATTCCCAAACATACACAACCATGTATTTTTATATGCACATTGCATTAGTTTTCAGCGTTACCCCAGAGCCCCCGAGTCCTTGCCAAGAGGCCAAGCCCTACATGGGCTAGAAACTGCGCAGAAACAGAGGCAAAAGCATCTCTGCAGGCTCACACCCATGCATAAAGGTAGAGAGCAGAGCACCAACATTCTTCAGAAGGAGACTCAGATTAGCAGCAAACCATGCACAAATGGGAGCGTGCATAGAGCGGGTGAGCGGGGGGACTCACCCACTCAGTGACAGCGTGCCCATGCCTGGGAAGCGCAGTGTGGAAGGATTTGTTTCCAGGCTGGAAATATGTGGCATTTAAATGAGAAAAAGTCCATGCACAGGCTTTTGTAGGTCCAAAACCATGGAAAAAAAAAAAAGAAGGGAAAAGCCTCTGCTGTGCCTACACAAACTGCTCAGAATAGTCACTCTTGGCTATTGCTTCATAGGGTGATGTCACCGGCACAACCAATCTCTTACAGCAAGAAAGCAGCAATTGTAGAAGTACCTAATATTGCATCTCACCTTCACCACGGGAACCCTCATTCAATTTGCATTAAGTAAGACGTTACGCTTTGGAGAAGTACCAACGACTTCAGCTTCTCCTTACCAGTTCAATGAATTATTTCTTTTCTCCTTCAGCTGAGCTTATTATGAATATTTAATGTATCAAAATGAACTAAAAGCTACCACTGTGCATCTGCTGTCCAGCTCTCCATCCATCTATTGACATCAAGGCTTAGTTCCCAAAATATGACATTAACTATATTGCTATGTAAATACAACTCCTTCAACTACCATTTCATAAGTAAAATGTATGCAAGGCAAAAGCCAAGCCTGACTTGAATAGATGAATCTGTCCTCTCCCAGCTAGAGATGTCTTTGTTACTTCGGCTCCTGATATCAATTCCCTGCGCCAGCTTGTACCTTCATCTTCTGTCCTCTAATTGAATTAATATTCACTTCCTCTTACTAATCCCCAGATGCTTGTCTGAAATGATCTAAGACACAGCCCACATTTACAGGGAGAAGAGGAAAGATTTATATTAGGGCACCAATTTGATAGCTACAGAGGTTTGCTAATTTGCTGTGCAGCCAGGCAATCTGACTGCAGGAATACTGTGATTTTTTTACTGTTCCTCTAAAGCTTGAATGTAATGTTTTGCTTTTAGCCCTGTGCTGGAACCACACTCAGAATACTGTTCAGATGTGATTTAAGATCGAAAAGAAAGGAACACTCCTTCCTGGACTTTCCAGGCACCAGAAATACATATAAACTTCAGTGCACTGTAAGTTTGCCAAGTCTCTTTGGTTTGGCTATAGTTATTATGTTGCTACCAGGAAAAAAAAAAAAAGGCAATCTTTTCAGCATCAGACTTACACACTTCAGCATTTTCTAGTGCAAAAGAATGTGTGGAACGGGGAAAAGGGAGATAAAACAACGGTTGCAATTAATAGCTCCCTTCTGATCCCCTGGACCAGATCACTTAACTGGAAGTTTGGCCTCTTTAGAGCTTAGGATTTTTGCCATCAATTTTCAAGAGATCAGGTTTCACTTTTCTCCCAAGGTTATGAATGGACAGAAACATCTACGCTGACAGCATGCTGGAAAACCTAGAATACAAAGCCACTCTCCCCCTTCAGTGCAACGACACAATAGGCTCAGCGTGAAGGAAATAAAATTTTGTTTTCATTTTGCCCCCCACATTTTGCCGTTGCCCCGCAAAACGTAGGGATGATTCAGACAGGAGACCCCATCCACAGCAGGATACACAACTGCTACAGGTTGGCCATGCAACAAAGATCGACTTGAGTGGCCCCAGTATGATTGTTACTAAGTTGTTTTTATAGAGGTAAAAAAAAAGACATATGCAATATAAACACTGGGTTTGCTGTGTTCAAATGCTGCATAGGCATTACCTTGTAAAAATACTTTTTCCTTTTCTTTCCACACCTCTTCCATATGACTAAGAAGGAAGGTCTGAAAACTAGTGAACAAAGGCAGTTTAAGTGTGGCTGGCCCGGGTGATGATTACTGAAACAACCAATCTTTCAGTCTGATGATTAAACAAGCAAACATGAGAACAACTCCAACAAGCAGCAGTCAGGGTGCTTCCCGTGCAGGGGGCACGTCGTCCTCCGCTTGCAGCAATTTGGCTCCCGGTTCTCCGGTTCTGGGTGAGCGCCCTGACCATCGGCCGCGACAGCCTGGGCCCCCTCCAGTTCATACTTTGGATTCATTGAACTCTGAATCACTGCTGTCATGAGGGTCTGATGATATCAGACAAACAAGATGATTGACAGAGCAAGGCACAATTTTCTCCTTGCTTTACTAGACCAACAGGGGAGCACACAAGGTCTTAAAATGACCGTGGCTCTTACTCTATTGCAGCCTCAGATCAGCATGACAAGAGGCTTATTAAGGAGCCTGTTAGCCTGAAATCCTGCCCATTTCTTCTATTTAGTTTCAGAACGCAAGACAGCATCAATCTTTTTAGTAGGGCCAGCTGTGACAGGACAAGGGGTAATGGTTTTAAACTGAAGCAGGGTAGGTTTAGACTGGATATAAGGAAGAAATTCTTTACAGTGAGGGTGGTGAAACACTGGAACAGGTTGCCCAGAGAGGCAGTGGAGGCCCCATCCCTGGAAACATTCAAGGCCAGGTTGGACGGGGCTCTGAGCAACCTGATCTGGTTAGCGGTGTCCCTGCTCACTGCAGGGGGGTTGGACTAGATGACCTCTAGGGGTCCCTTCCAACCCAAAACATTCTATGATTCTATGATCAAGAGGAGAGGCTGAAGACACCCACTGCACTGTGTCACCCATGTACGTGATTTGAGCGCCCCGCTGCCAACTATGGGGTGCACAGTCAAATTGCGTCAAGTCCATCATTACCCTGCACACACCTGTGAGATCAACCCCAAGCCAACCCAAGTGTCTCCCAGCTAGTACTAATGGAAGAACTCAGCCCAAATTCACAGCTCGTTTCAGCCATCCCCAAACCGCGTGTTTTCCAGCTGACATTTTTGCTCAGCCCTGTCCATAACCATGTGGCATAGCGCCGTGGGAGGAGACGCGTGCTTCCGCACGAGCGGTATGGATTAGACTGCAGCACCCACCTTGACCCACCTTACTCCTCCTCACACACTTCAGCAAAGAGAAAACTTACTTGGAAAGCATCCTGAAATAATCTGTACTTGATTTAATGATTTGCACACTTGTACAAAAACTCCACCAGGCTGCATCCCTACAGTACCATGAATTTCCTTCACACACTAGTCCCAAAAGGCACCCTGGCTTCTTTCAAGGGGCAGTATTTTAATCTTGCTTTGCCTGTGGTATTTACAGAGAAGCATTCCCAAATCTCTCGGCATAAACAGACAAGCAGATTATTGCACTTTTAGCAAAGAAGGCTTTGGTAAGGTGCAGCTGGTTACATTACTGAGGCCAATTTATATCGTACAGAGCTAAAAAGTGAATGAATAATACATATCACTATTACATGCAATATCAATGAATATTGCAGGTCAGTTTGTAGGACTTGAGGTGCTACGACAGACACAGTTAAGTCTGTAAAAATGGGACTTGGGAAATCTAATCTCTTGAAAATAATTGCAAATTTAACAACTTCTTCTACCCCTCCTTAATATTAAAGTTAGATAGTAAATGAGAATTACAAGTGCCAGTAGATAGGTTTTATGTCTGTATTCTCTTATTATCATAATTATGTCTATTGGGATACATTACAGTCCCTTGGGGAGAGAGAGGTTGCAGCTGGGCTCTCCGGATTTAAAGAGATCATCTGGCCCTGTTGCAAGTGGGCTACGATGCTGCTGCAGAGAGTTAAGAAATCTCTTTGATAACAGAAAACACAGAGGAAAAAAAAGGCAGATGCTTAAATAAACACCGTTGCTACCCTTCACACGATGGAGAAAGCTGCCCAACAACTACCTGCACCAGAAATAAGCAAGAGAGGCTACAGTTTACAAGGTTTAGGCTGAGAACCTTGGGATACAGCTACTTAGCCCAGCGATGCTCATTAAAGCGCAGGCAGAAGCAATGCACTCTGCCTCTGCAGGAGCCGGTGGCAGAAATCTCTGCTCATTACACCTATTTGCAAACCCTGATATTCTCCCACTGTCCTTTGCGTCCTAATCCTCCAAACCGCCACATCCCCCTGCATTTTGAGGTATGATTATCCAGGTTTTCTGGTAAATAAATTTCAAGTGGGAGGAAAAAAAGGGAACTTAATGCAGAAAAAGGTGCCCATTTGAACATTACTCAGTTGGGAGCAAGCGTTTGACTGAAACCAGAATGGTTCAGATCACCACAGGCCCGATTTGGAGGCAATTAAAAACAAAAAGCTGCCGAACGGCACCGGGTTGGAGTGCTGGAGCCCAGGTCTTCTCTCCACCCAGCTGCCCAAGTGCTTGTCTAGCAGGGAGCCCACACGTTGCACACAGATACCGCGTTTTGAAAGCTCTGTTATCCTCTTTCCCCTTCAATACATACAACCCTTTTGGTTTTGGCCATGTCTCCTGTATTATTAAATCTTTCTTCTCATACTTTTATGCCTCCAGAAAGCCTTTATATTAAAACTCATGTGCTCTCAAAATAATAAAATATGAGTTAAGGACTGGAGAAATTAAAAAGAGGTGTCTCTGCTTCTTTTTCTATCAAGGAAATCTGAGCTATTTTGAGTGACGACTGTATTTTTTCATTTCATGCAGGTAACAAGTCTTTTATTAAACACAGGTGCCCAAAAATTCATCCCAATGCACTGCAGTAACTTGAATGAGCATGTCCTGGGGATAATTCTGGCCTTGAGTGCTGGTAGTTACTGTACATACTTGTCTGATTAATTCCTCTTGACTTACAAAGGCATCCATCATGTCACAACGAATGATTTGTGAAGCAGACTGTACCTGAAACCCTCCCCTCTCTGAGTCCTTTCCCCTGCTTCTAAAACAGGCTCTTATCATTTGTAATCAGTAATTAATAACAAAGCATTCTCACTAGTGCAATTTTTCTGCTAAGGTTAATGTAATATTTCATCCCAGACCAGCTGCTGTTTTACGACTTCCAAGCACGACCGTAAGTAATGTCTTTGCATGAGAAGTCATCCACGGAGTAAATCAATTAGCTCCTCTTTCATCAGCAGGCATTTTGCTGTGGCAAGGGAGGCTAATCAGATATAAAGTTGTTGTTTACCAACAGGACTATGTACCCAAAGTTTGGCATTGTACATTGACTTTTCTTCCCTTCTGCATCTTTTCCATTAAGGAGTTTTTTAATCTACGATCAGTCAAATACTGTGATTACGAGCTGCACTTACAATGCTGTTGTTATCTGCACAGATTTGCCTACAAAGATCAGCATCAGTCACACACATATGTTTTCAGTATTGGTAAAACTTTTGGGCCACTTCTTGCCCTCAAGGAGGACACGCACGTATTTATGACTATGACCTCAGTTGCAAAGCATCAATAAATTCTAACTCACTGTTCTTTAGATAAGCCGCACTGCTTCTTGTACGCCTAAGTTCACATCAGGATATCTGTATTGCTGTCCTTGGGAGGAAATTCAGCACCCAGAAAATATATACGTGGAAAAGGGAGGAAAAAGTAGTGTATGGCACTGGTGTATAGTGCTGGTGTGATCTTCTTGCCCTACTGAAATTGGCAAGTAACTTTGGAGACCTATGTTTTTTTCCCCCCTTTTGATGGATACAGTAATTGTCTGGCATCTCAGGCTCTTCTTGAATGATGTAGCTGACACGTGTCTGGCTCAGGAAGCTTGCGCCCCACAGGCTGTTGCGCATTGACAGAGTATTAGGAGTTATTTATCCTTCTTGTAGTCTGTCCTGGTCACCTGCTGCTGGAGACAAAACGCCAGGCAAACTGGACCTTTCATCC
The DNA here is from genome assembly GCF_000687185.1 of Egretta garzetta. Lineage (NCBI taxonomy): Eukaryota > Metazoa > Chordata > Aves > Pelecaniformes > Ardeidae > Egretta > Egretta garzetta. Next base: position 247,851 of record NW_009260762.1, read on the forward strand.
TACTCAATGGCCTGCCCTTTGGTTTTTGTGTTTCTAAGAACAAGAAACTGAAGCACACAGAAACAAACTACACGGTGCTCAGCACCTCATGATCACCAAGGGCAGAAATACCAGGTTTTAGGCATTTGAACCTTTGGTTCAAAGTGCTGTGGATGATGGGTCTATAGAGCTCAGACCACGAAGCTCACCACAAACCTCTGTCCAGGAACTGGTACAGCTGCCCACAGAGTCATCCTAGTGAGTGGAAATCAACTGAAGATAGGAAGTTACCAACCCAGACGAAAGTTGAGTGATGTGGGCTGAAGCAGGTTGATGTTTGCTGATGCTATCCAGGCAGCCTGAGCCACGGATAATCACACAGCAGCTCTAAAAAAGGAGCATTTGAGGCCTGAGGTGACTGAGGATGCATAAACACCATCTTCAAGGCAACAGCTCACTTTCTTCCTTTCACTTGGTGGGACGGAGGGGAGAAAAAATACAGAAGTAATAAAAGAAATGGGCCATTTCGTGATGGCTGCTCCAAACCAGTCCAATACAATTTCATAACACAAAGGCGACATGACATCCACAGCTCTGACTCAGCAGATTTACCAAATCACCAGACATCCGGACTCCAGCTACACCAAAAGCAGCTACCTAGAAATAAATCTCCTCGACAAAAAGAAAGGTGTTTGAAAAGGCAAGTAACAAATGGCAAACAGTGTGACCTTCAGTGAAAGAGTCGAGTTGACTCACAAATTGAAGTCGGGCAATGTCGAACAAGAAACTGAAACAAACTCATCCTTGGATTTGGATCCTAATGGATAAAGGACTGGATCTCTGCTGTGTTTCTCTCAGCAGTCTAGACAGTTAGATCAGACAATGATGCAGCCTGTATTTAATGAGAATTAAATGTTAATCTTGACAACTAAAAGACAAATTCTAACTTCAAAGATGCAATTATTTCCCAATCCTTTACCATTTGGTCTATTTTGGTTTGCAATTTCTTGTAATCATTTGCAATTTCATTGCACCAAACAGATCAATGTTAACCACTGACATGTGTAAGCCTCAAGTATGATGCTGCCCAATTCTGAACTTCCAGTGACTCCAGCTCAATGGGCTGCCCCACAATTATCTGTTATTTTTGGAGCAGTGGAGCTGTACTCAGTCATGCAAATTACAATATATAGTTGCATATGTTGTCTTCTAAGAATATGTCTTGCAAATATTTGTCTACCCATATTCTTAAATTCATGGGGTTTCATATACAAAAAAAAAACCCCACCCAAGATACAATGCAAGCTTATGTCACATTCCTGCAAGGCTCTCCATCTGTGTTCAGTTATGTCTAGATTTTTTGCTTTGCTACTTGCTGTGTGTTGAATCCTCTTTCTCTTTCCATTTACAACTATGTGGCAGAAAGAAAATAGTTCTGCTTAATACAGATCCTAACTGGCTTTTTAATAAACTCATTAAAGAAATGGTCTGTTTCAGCCCTCAAAATTTGCGTCAGGTACCTCTGCACCTTATTACTAAACCTCTACCTTAAAATGAAAGGAAAAAAAAAGATAATAGGGTCTCAGAGACACGCTGCACACTGCCTGTCATGTATGCGGAGGCCACAGCCTGGAAATCCACTTACTCAGTGTAAATCCAGTTCAGTTTTATTGACTTTTCTTTCCCTCATGGTATATTAGTGCTCATGAAAAATCTTGCAGCGAAAGCCCTAGAGAAGAAATCTTTTGTCCACAGACAAATGCACTTCCCACATTCTGCTCTATTACAACAAGCAAAAGAGCAAAAGCATTGTTCTGACTTTTACAATAATCACAAGGCCAGACACTCAACTAAGCCATGAATAACACATGGGCTTTGTTATGGACACTTTCTCTGGCCCTAATTCAGTGCTATCTCCAGCCATTTATCCTCTCCTTCTCCACCGAATGTACGAACAATTATGATCAGTCCACTGAAAATTTGACTGCAATTCTAACATTCAGCTCTTACAAGGCACCAGTCCAGGTCATTGCTACATGTTAATTTACTCAAGCCAAATCTTCCTTTCTGTTTTTCACATTTTCTTTTTCCTTTTTTCTTTTCTTCTTCTCTCTCTTCCTTTCCTTTCCTTTTCACAATCATTTACCAAGCCAAAAGAGATCCAAGAGACAAATGATGGCATCTGCAAACAACTCAAACAACTCCATAGAAGGAAACAAAACAGCGCAGGACCAGAGAGGCTGTTATGTGTCTACACGGTAAATACCCGTAGTCAAACTCTCAGCTGGTGTAAATCAACCTGTCTCCAACGGGGTTTTATGAGGGCAGTGCAACCTGATGCAGAACACACAGTAGGAAAACCTTATTCATATTAAACTACAACATGTTATATCTGAGTATTGACCCTATCTGGCACCTATTTCAACCTATCGCCAAACTCTCATCTCCCCTGATAAGGAACAGACAGGAGCATGCTCCATGTGAGGACATATGAGCCCTTAATACCGTATCAAAGCAGGGAGCCCCATACAGTCCCCTCCCTTGCCCAGCCATCTTGGGGGTCCTGGAGCCATTCCCAGGAACAGCAGGAGTCATGGTTGCACACTGCTGCCTATGCGAGGAAACCTGAAGCACATGCGCTCTGTCGTAGAGGATGATGAGCCATAGGTGCGTTCTCCTGTTATACTAGATCATGTAAGAAACATGCACATGGACACATTAAATATTTAAAGTTTCCTACCTTTAAAAAATCACAGTTTGTCGTAATCTAAAGCCATAGCTGCAGGGCATCTTTCAGCAGATGAAGTCTAGTGTTTGAATTAAACAGATTCCTTTGAACTACAAGGAGAACTACAAATACCTGCTTGATCACCTCCACCATTCTTCTGAGGCAGCTAAACTGAGTGCTAAAGAGTTCCTGTGATGGCACACACAGCCATTGGCATCCAGGAGAAAAACACGGCTTCACCACCCCAGGAGTCCAGCAGGTTCTGATGGTCAAGGGTTAAAGATCTAACCAATGTTTCCAATTATCTAGATCAGTAAGAGAGAGATTTTGGCCAAAAACATCTTATTGTGCATTTATTATATAGTGACATCTGACTTGACTTTACAAATGGCTGATCGCAACTACTTCAGCAAGGAACTGCAGAGAAGGATTAGGGGTCTGATCTCCATCCCCCCACGCTCACAACTGCTGGTGAACTCTTGAGGAACAAGCACCCTACTGCTAAAATATAAACCAGTCTCTAATCTGCCACTCTAAGAAAGGTGAGAAGACGTTTCTTTGGGTGAAAATGGAAAAGAAAGATGACCCACATACTTGAAGAAGTATTCTAGGGGTCATCTCCAATCTGCTGTGTTCTACGGCAGCCTCTACTCACCACCTTTGCTTGTTACTGTTTTCATAAAAAGCAAGCACTTGCTCGCCTGACGTTGCCAGTCCCTCTAGGAGTGAGTGCAGCATGCAAAGCCCCATCCAAAAAGCAAAGAAAGAAAAACTAAAAACTTGATAAGAACGGATGTCAGCAAGCTGATGGAAACACTTCAGCGTAAAAAACATCATCTGCTTAGTTCAACATCAGCTGCAAGAACTGCCACGCTTCCTCAAACATCGACTTTTCTGGCTGGCTCGTAGGTGAGCCCAGAAAGGGCTGTTAATGGTTTGCTTGGTCGGGGCATGCAGAAAGGAAGGAGAGGCAGCGAAGGAGCTGCCAGCTGCATCCCCTGCTTCAGGAAGCTCAGGAAAATTCAGTTGACCAAGCCTGCAAGGGCTCTGGGATTACGGCCCTTCAATGGATAGGGATGTTTCTTTCTTACAGGATGGCCTTTAACGGATATTAAAGGGCAAGGGGGTTTTGACTGACACACAGCAGACCCCAGAGAGAATAATTAGTCAGCCAGCCTCTCTTCCCTTCCCCATGCTTCTTGAGCATCTGCAAAGAGTCTTTAAATTTAACCTGCAAATGCTAATACTTTTCCTTTGTAGCACTGGATTGTTCCTCTTCAGGGCTTTTACATGCACTTTCCATTCACGCAATGCTAACTCCCATAATGGTCAATAAAGGCCAGTATATTAGTATGATAAACTCATGTTCCCAGCCATGCACAGAATTCAAATTGAATTAGAAAGTCAGCCTGTGCTCATAAAAACAACACTATCGAGCGAATGGAGTTTTACTGCGCTACGTAACAGATATTGCGTATCTTTGGGTTGTTGTCAATTCTTCATATAAATACTTTAAATCACTTGGACTTTGTTTTGCACACTATATAGTGAGTCTCTTCATAATCAAATAGTATTTAAAACATTTACTGCCTTGTTAAATCTAACAAGTTAGATTTATTGGGATAGTCACTTTCTTTAATAGCCAATTTAGTAAAACTCAATGTATTCATTGATGGATAAATATATAATAGGCGGTTGTTAAACCTTAATAAATATGTTTAATAGTCAGCTGGCATTTTCTCTCAATGGCAGCACTTCCTCTCGGCTGCCAACAGGAAATGCTGCTCCTGAATGTGCCAATTCAGCCCACATGTAGGGAATAAATTGATTGAGAGGAGCAAATGGGAGCACAAATTTCAGGTAGGTTTCCTGCGCTGCTTGTCACAAGAAGAACTCCAGCCTAGATTATCCTAAGCCCCCACCAAGACCATCAGGTGTTAAATAGCACACAACGTAAGGAAGAGTGTGAGCTACTGGGATTGCCTAGACTCTGTACAAGCAATGAGCCCAGACAGGAAGGGCAGCTGGCTACCCGAAAGCCATATAAATGTTATTAATGTATTCTTATTATTGCAATTTACAGTCTTACCGCACTCCTTGTTTCACGTATATCGTGTCGTATTCTCTCATCCCACTGCGCTACTCTGTGTGTTAATCAAGAGATTAAATTATGATGCCTCGGCTTCTGGCTACGACATCTAAAAGGCAGTATTTTTAAGGCTTTTAGGTACCTAAGAAAAAAATTTAGAGTAGCCCACATCATTAGATGACTAAAAACCGTTAAAAACCAGGCCCTTAGCTCAAACTGTAGAACTTTATGGCCAAACTCTACAGGCCCCAGTATCAGTTCTCCAAGCTGAAGGCACCTATTGCATATAAATGAGAAAAAACAGACCAAAATACCTTCCAGAGAGAATGTATTTGTACGCTGGGCTGGTGAGTTTGATCATAGCCACGAGACACTCACCTGGGTGGGATTATACAGTTCCTGGAGTGGGCTTCTGGATCCTTTCCGGCAGCAAATGTCCATCCCGAATTGATTTCTACGCATTACTGCAAGGGGAAATTGAAATTAATACAGGTTAGCAACATTGCTTAGCAGTAACCTATCGCAATACCTAGAGCCAGAAGAGATTTTCTGACAGATCAGAGGATTCTAGACAGAGTTGTGTCTTAATTCCTAATTTTAATTTCTCTAGAAATTGTCTGAGAGCTAAATCCTTTATCTGTTGTGGAAGTTACTGAAAAAAAAGCTCTCTGGTTCTCCTCTTATTAAAGCTGTTATCCAACAACTTCCAGTTTGGGTGCACAAAAATTCAAGGATAGGGACACAATTTTCAGCAGTGCTAGGTCCCTCCTTCTCTGATCATCAGGGAGGAGTTGGATGGGATTCCTGTAATCAGCATCTCTGAGAGGCAACGTTTGAGCCTCTCTCAGCCTAAATACAGAAGTACGCAGGAACCTATTATTAAAACATCTGATTTTAAAGCTTTTGGCCTAACTCCTTGGTTTCTCCTAGAACAGACACTCAGCAGTACATGGCGGGCGTACCGTCAATCATTGCTGCGCTTCTTGCTACAAACTATATTTTGCTCTACATATTGCAACTGAATATTTGACTGATCTGAAAACCAACATAGGCTATGTCATCCCTGTTGGGAGACCAGCAGGTTTCCAAACCAAAGGCTTTGTCAAAGGTCTGACTGAGGAGCATGTGGGATGATAAAGTGTTTCCAGGAGAGACCTTGATCTGAGCCCCAGCGGGCACAGAGATCATCAGTTTCAAGTTAGACCTTTGTGGCCATAAAAGTCTACATAAGAAGCCATTCGGCTCCGATCACCTTCTATAGTCAGGAGGAAAACAAGAGCTCGCCTGTCCTTCTAATCTCACGTGGCCCACATTATCCTCTGCAAGCTATGGAAGGAGCATCAGGCACCCAGACGCCCGCATCAGGCATCGCAGCGAGGGGAGATTTGTCTTGTCACGGTTTAATTAAGACACAACCCAAAAGGAAAGAAGAGATGATCCTGCTGGGAATGCGAAGGCATTTAGCAGAGTCGGGCACGCTTTCACCACCGCTTGCCACGTTTTGTAATCAGAAACTACTGAAATGTCCTATAGTGCTGCAAGCTGCACCACTCGCAGACGTGATGTTGCAGGCTCCAAGCCAAGAGCCAGAGAACACAGTCGCGTAATGCTTTTAATACAGAGGGCGGATACGCAATCGTAATTGATATGTCAAAGTAGCACGAACCACAGAAAACTGTATACAAGTCCAGTCTGGAAGCACAATAGATTCCTTCACTCACTTCGTATCTGTTTTTCAGTGAAAGAAATTG